>NC_092742.1:44118591-44421841 GCF_047496795.1 Chiloscyllium punctatum | reverse complement strand
AGAACAGGGTTTGGCAGTTTGGGTTGCTGTTTGTATTTAAATGGTTAGGGCACCTTGTTCCCTCATCGCAGATTGCTGGGTGTGTCCTAATTCAAGAGTAATTCTTGGGGTGTCAGTAGGGGACAGCACAGTGGCTCAGTGGTCAGCACTGCTGCCTTATAACGCCAGGGATCCAGGTTCGATTCCAGCCTCAGGTGGCTGTCTGTGTGGAGTTTGCACATTCTCCCCATGCCTGCGTGCATTTCCTCTGGGTGCTCTGGTTTCTTTCCACAATCCAAAGATGTGCTAATTACCCATAGTGTTCTGGGATGTGTAGGTTAGGCGCACTAGTCAAGCGTAACTATAGGGTAGAGGAATAGGTCTGGGTGGGTTACTCTTCAGAGGGTTGATGTGGACCTTTTGGGCCGAAGGGCCTCTTTCTACAATGTAGGAATTCTAATTCTAAAAAAAAATTAGGAAGGAGGTATAGTGATGGATTAGGATCAGGACTGCAAGAATCAAATACATGAGAGGGGAGAATTGGAAGTGGTGTATCAGTTGGTGGGAGGGGATAAAAGAAACAAGAGAAAATAAAAAGAGAGATACTAATAGTTTTAGGTTCTATTGTTCCCCACAGTAAGGGATATTCATTAGGAGTACTTGGCAAGATACTTCTATAAGATTACTGCCATCAGTCTTAGTCTGGAAGCTTTCTTGTTCTGTTTAGGGTTTATATTTGGTGCATTTAAATAAAAATCAATGAGTCTGAAACTTGAATAAATCTGTTCTTCTGTCATTAATACATTCTATGCTCCTAAAGGAGAGAGAGACTGTCCAAATGTCTGATATGAATGGGCAGCTGCCAAACATATTTATTAATGTAGAATATTTCAATAAGTCATATCTGGTGAACCTTTGGGATAACCATGTCAAAATATTCTTTTAGTATTTAAGGGATTGAGAGTTTATTGCTTTGCAGCAAATCATTAATGACATTTGCATGTAATGAATTATGAAAACGTCTAAATATGCCAAGATAAGTGAAGTACTCAAAATTCCATGTTTTATGTGAGGTTATTTAGAAGCTGTAAATGAATGTGGCTGTTCAGTCCTTAGAACAGGTGCTAGGTGAACCTGACTTTCCTCATACACATCTTTATCTAGCACTTCTGTCTCTATCTCTGTAATCACAAGGGAAGCGCCGTGTGATGCATTGCAAAGGTAGGTCTCATTTGTGCAATATTCTAGCTCTCTGAACGTACCTGTTTCCTAGCTGTCAGGTCTCATTCACATGCACACACAGCCTCTTCTGCAAGCACGCTTACATTTTCTTTGAAATGCAAAGCTTTCGTATCTGGATATCACTTTTCATGCAACCAAACTTTCCAATTGCATTAATCAGACTTTTACAGGAGCCATAATCACCCTGAACATTATTTATTTTGTCAACTAAGGTTCGGGGGGTGAGGGAAGACTTGGGAGTGGGAGGAGTCAGTGGAATAATGAATAAGTCTCCTGAAGAACTCCTAGATCCTGTGTTGTCTTTGAATTTGGCTTGTTCAGTCATGTGACTGACGTGCAGAGAGCTATGTAATGTAGTGTTGCTTGCTTTTGAAAATCCACTAGTCCTTGAAAAATAATCACCTTTCAGGCTGTACTGTCAGTTTGTAAGATGTGCATGAGAGTTTGTCAAAATGTACTAATGTTTAAAAATAAATTCTAGCAGCTGATCCAAATTTAGTACAAAAGACATAACTCTCAGTCAGGAGTAACCTTGTCAAAAAACTCATGCATGCTAGTAGACAAAACCCAAAACTAAACATAGTCATTCTCCTAGTAGCAAATCCTATTTATTGAGTAACATACAAGCTTAGCTTGGGTGACCATTGATTTTGTGGTGTCTAATTTAAAGCTTCTTGTGTTAGCAGTAGACATAATGCTGAGTTTGGATGATAGGGGAAATGTGATCATGATTGAAGGTAAAGAAAATAAAAATTGGGAGGAATGTAAAATGGAATGCTGACTCATTATCTTCCATTTCCCACTATTTCACAGACCTAGCACTTTGGCTGTCTGTTCAGTATTCTTATCTTTACAGCACAGTATCACTCAATTTTCTCAAATGTGAAAAGGATAATTTTTGGGCGTGTTCTTTGCAGTTTTGTGACAATGACAATTTTAATTTAAAGTGAAATGCTGCCTAGATAAGAAAACTGGAATAAGTTATGAATGCTTACACTGTTTAAAAAGAGGCAGATAATTGAGGTGTATGCTTATGTATCTTTATCCTTTAGTTTGTAATAATGGTGTTTCTGTAACTGAGAGATTGTAAACCAACATGTTGCAATAATGAAAACTTTTCTTCATTAATCACAATTAGATATTAAATATGGTGTCCATTAGATGTTATAATCACCTGGTAATGATTTTATTACTTCTGTCCTCCTATCTATTATACGTACATGACAATTCCATGTAGTTTTGGTACAGATAATGCTGATTCAGTCTACAAAGCTGACTGATTCTCCTGACAGCAGTGCTGAACAAGCTATTTTGCTATCGAACCAAGAACCACCTCTTCAAGAATCTGGACCAACCTCCACTAAAACTGTTGGGATGCTTGGAACTCACAAGTTACCTTCTCTGACCCTACCACTTCCTAAAAGCCCAAGTCAGATTCTCATCAGCCCTACTGCCATGTCAAGGTCTCCAAGTTTGATTAGCCCATTTAAATCCCCAAGCCAGTACTTCCAGATCTATTTTTAACTCCTTAACTTCTACAATTAAGTATTTGATGGGCTGTAAGGAATTAAATCTGTTTTGCTTTATTTTCTTCTCTGTGTGTCTGCCATGCACATTTCTATGTCCGGTTTTGCTCATGTCTTGCTTTCTTTCTTCTGCACACTGTGTTTTCTGCACTAAATTCTTTGTTTTGGCATGTATAATATTGGTTCAATAGCATGTGCCACCGATTCTATTTTGAATTTATGGAATGTGGTCACATATTGTTGCATTTTGGATAATTTTACCTAATTATTTTTAACATTAGCAACATTCACTGCATGTAATGATATTGTATGAAATCTTTCATATAATAAAGACAATTACAATTTTAAATCAAAGACTGGTATTGGCTGTACTTTAATTTTTTTTCTCTTTGTTCCCCTGAATGTTCCTTATCTGATATTATTTTACCAATATAACGTCTAATACAAGTGTTCAAAAAATGATCATGATATTCTCTGTCCTTTTTATAGAGGAAGGATATGTAAAAATGTTCCTGCGTGGACGTCCAATCACCATGTATATGCCCCAAGTTATTAAGGAAACCTACAGTTTGGAAGATAAAGGTGAACTTCCAGCCAAAAAGCTGAAGCTAGACTGGGTGTATCCTTCAGCTTCTAGGTGCCAGTGTTGAATTATTTAGCCTTAACTATGTACAGTTAAATAATTTTCATTTCATTAAGCCACACAAAATGGTAAAAATAGCAGATTTGGTTATGAAAATTATTTAATAAAATGATGGATGTACTAGACACTCCTGTGTGGAAATGTCCCCTGGGCTAATTTCTATTTTTACAATTTTTGATGGATATCGTTTTACATTTTTGCTTTTTAAATTCCATTCTGACTAAAATCATGTAGTAACCTGTTTGGAAAGTGAATGTCTGTTTTCATTTTGATTTTTTAAAATCTCCATTGTGTAATATACATGCAGTAAAATCTTTGTTAACATTTGGAAATGTACGAATCAAAGCATTGTTTTGCGAGTTTGCGGTATTGCGTTACATCTTGCTGACTGATGAAACTTGTAGACTTGTTGTTGCTTTGCAGAAATTATTTCCCCAGTTACTTATTAGATCTTGTGTTTGTTAACAACTAAGAACACAAAAGAACCATCAGCCCAGTCCAACCTCCTTATCGCATCTGTAACACTTTAGCACAATTTCTGATGTATTGTAGGTCTAATTGAATGCATGTTTTTCATACTTAAGAAACCGGTCCCTTATTTAAGATTAGATTAGATTCCCTACAGTGTGGAAACAGGCCTTTCAGCCCAACCAGTCCACACCAATCCTGCAAAGGATAGCCCACCCAGACCCATTTCCCTCTGAATGATGCACCTAACACTATGGGCAATTTAGCATGGCCAATTCACATAACCTGCACACCTTTGGACTGTGGGAGGAAACCAGAGCACCTGGAGGAAACCCACGCACACACGGGGAGAATGTGCAAACTCCACACAGACAGTCACCCGAGGCTGGAATTCAACCTGGGACCCTGGTGCTGTTAGGCAACAGTGCTAACCACTGTGCCACCCCATACTAACCTGGCAAAAGAATTTTGTGATGTTGTTGGAGTCTGGTGGTAAATGAGTGTTTTATGAGCTCCATCCTGTCTAAAGGCACTGCCCCCTAATGTCACAGTCTCCACAACCCACAAACTGCAGCTTTAATGCTGCAATCAATTGCACCTATTCTCATTGCTTTACGTATTACCTTGTCTATAATGGTAATAGCAAACCAGGGTACTGTCATTCTTTTGCCTCATGGTAGTGATGATGGTATATTTCACGCACTTAACTTTGTTAAGATGTCAAGAGATTACTTCAGACTAGAAGCTAATTTAAAAAATGCAATAATGGAGACATTTTTCAAAGAGTTGGGGCAAAAGCCAAGAAGACATTGGGTAGATAGACAAGGTCTTTTCCTTGGGGTGGGAGAGTCCAGAACTAAAGGGCATAGGTTTAGGATGAGAGGGGAAAGATATAAAAGAGGCTTAACGGGCAACATCTTCATGTGTGTAGAATGGGCTGCCAGAGGAAGTGGTGGAGGCTAGGACAATTGCAACATTAAAAAGCATCAGGATGGGTATATGAACAGGAAGGGTTTGGAAGGATATGGGCCAGGTGCTGGCAGGTGGGTCGAGATTGGGTTGAAATATCTGGTTGGCATGGATGAGTTGGACCGAAGGATTTATTTACGTGCTGTACACCTCTATGATTCTGTGACATGATGTGCCACACACAAGCAATTTAATGATGCTTCCCTGAAATATTTTGCTTGAATGCCACTCTGTTCGGTAAAATACTGGGCAAATGTCAGTCATACACATTGTAACAGACATTGTAGCCCTATAATTCCATTACACTGAATTTGCAACAAACTGAAACAATATCCATTGGTGGTCTATAGTGTTATATCTGGCAAAATTTCCTGTTTCAGCTTGTTCATATATTTGCTGGAGCACCTATAGTGGCTGTAATTAAATCAACCAGTTTGCTGATTATGAACAGAGGAAAGGAGCAGAAAGATTTGGGGGCAAATTGATCCAGGGCCCAGTGAGATATGAGAGTTGCAATATATGTACACGAGACTGCTTTTTTTCTCAGAGTAGCAGCATTTGGCACTCATTCACCTTTTCTTCTTGAAGTACTGACCATGTAGGAGGTAATACTAGGATACTCAGTTCAAAATTCCAGAGAAGTAGGAATCACTAGCTCCATCCCAACTGCTGTAAACATATTTTTAAAAATTAAAGAAAGCAAAATAGCTACATTTATCCAGCCTAACCCACATAATTGTGTTGTCTTGTGCACTACAATATACCCTCTCCCCACTGAATCTTTACTTTATGTAGTCTCTTAGAAGTGATTAAAAAAATTAAAACTTACACCAGTCAAAAAATAACGTTTGGAAAATTATAAGGTTAGAAATGATATAGTTGGGGCATGTATGCTAGAGCATTCTGCAGTGCTGTTCTATCCAGTAACTAGTGAAGGTGTCTGTTTACATCTCAGACATCTTTATTTATTATAGAAATATGTGCCACATTGTTTGTTTGTACTCCTCTGCATCTCTTAGTTGGAGTTATTATCCCTAAGAGTAAAGGGTGGTCCTTTACACATACAGGCTATAGATACATATACAGAGGGGTGAATTCCAAAGGATATGTATATCATAAACCAGCAAGGTTTGGCTGATTTGCAGCCTCCCTTGTTTGTTGTTAAACACTTTCTGCATGTTAAATAACTGGAAGCCTTCTGCTCATGAAGGTGAGAGGGTTAAAAAAAAGCACTTGCAAAGTAGTATAGATGCCAATTAAGCAACTTTGAGAACCCAACAACTTTGGGTTGTGGAGATTTACCACTGATTTTCTGTGATGCTGAAACACGAACTTCCCAGTCTCCTGCAGTATATATCTATTCCTGAATACATGTTCAGCCTGCACCCTGACTATGCATTAGAGAACTATCTGAAATAACTCAATGCCATGTAAGTTGAGGTTTGTATCCAAAGACAGCAGTCTGGACAGAATTGGAGCTTGTTGTATTTACACATTAACTGGCAGATGTAAATCAGTTCCTTGAGCATGCTTCACTGTCTGATAAGACCATGGCTGATCTGATTGAAGCCTTGACTCCATATTCCTGTTTACCCCCCTCTATAACCACAGCTTCTTCATTTAGATTAGATTAGATTCCCTACAGTGTGGAAACAGGCCCTTCGGCCCAACAAGTCCACGCCGACCCTCCAAAGAGTAACCCACCCAGACCCATTTCCCCTCTGACTAACGCACCTAACCTATGGGCAATTTAGCATGGCTGGCACATCTTTGGACTGTGGGAGGAAACCAGAGCACCCGGAGGAAACCCACGCAGACTCAGGGAGAATGTGCAAACTCCACACAGGCAGTCACCCGAGGCTGGAATTGAACCTGGGACCTTGGTGCTGTGAGGCAGCAGTGCTAACCACTGAGCCACCGTGCCACTCAGCCTTAAAAAAAGTCCAGCCTCCATTGATCTCTGGAAAAAGAAAAAAGTCTCCTCATTCAGTCTTAAACTATTTTCAACCATACTCCCCTAGTTGTCGTCTCTTCCATAAGGGTAAACATTCTGTCAGCATCCACCAGTCAAGTTCATTCAGCACCATGGATGTTTCAACATGATAACTTCTTGCTTTCAAGTGCCTCTGAGTGTTGACATAATCTGACCACACTTTCTCCATAAGATCACCCAAGAATCAGTCAAGTGAACCTTCTCTAAAACCCAAAACTGTACACACATCTTGACGTGTGTTCTCATCAACAACTGTAGCAACATTTTCCTACTTTCATACTCAATTTTCCTTTTGATAAATGACAACTTTCCATTTATTTTTGTAATATATGCTGTAGGTCCATACTAATTTAATGGATTTCATATACTAAGATGCCCACATCTCTTTGTAACTCCTGTGTCCATTTGAATAGTGTATTGTTTTTATATTCTTCCCATCAAATTGGACAAGTTCACATTTTCCCAAATTATGCTCATCCACCAGATTTTTGATCGCAATTTAAGGAGTCTGCAATGGGATCTAAGTTCCTCATAATCTATTCTTCCTACCTTGATGGCATCAGCAAATTTAGCAGCCATGCATTTGGTTCATTGAGCAAATCCATTGATGTAAATTATAAATGGTCGAGGCCTCAGTACTGATCCCTGTAGAACTCCACTAGTTACAGATTCCACATCTGAAGTGCCTCATAAAGAGTCATCTAGACTCGAAACGTTAACTTGTTTTCTCTCTATGGATCTACCTGATCCACTGTAATCTCCTGCACTTTTTGTTTTCAGTTCAGATTCTAGCATCTGCAGCAATTTACTCCTGCATTTATCCTGACTTCCTGTTTTGGTTAGTTAACTAATCCTCTATTGATGCTAACGAGTTATGTACTACATCCCAAGTTCTTAATTTGCATAGTCACTTTTAAAATAGTACCATATCACATGCCTTTAAAATTTCAAATATACCACATCTACAGATTTCCCTATATCTATGTTATTTGTTACTTCCTTAAAGAATGCCAATAAGACAGTTAAACATGATTGGCCTTCCACAAAACCATGTTCCCTGATGCTTATATAATCTCACAATCAGATACAAGTTCATTAAGATGTCTAGATCAAATATTACTCACTTATTCCTGTTTATCTGACCCTGTAAAAGCAGCTACTTGTATACTTGGCTAAGTTACACCTTGTATATTGCAAAAGTAAACCCAGGAACTGTGAGATAGCAATACCACTGACCCTCATGATGATAATGCTTAAAGATGTAAAATGAACTCTCAACAATCATACAAGGACCTTCCAGAAAGGAGTTTGGAATGAAAAATGGAGGAAATGGTTCCCACCTCAATTTTCTGGCTAAGATAAAGAGTTCACTGAATAAAAAACGAGAGATCTGTGAATGTTGTAAATCAGAAACAAAAACAGAAATTGCTGGAAAAACTCAGCAGGTCTGGCAGTACTTGTGGAGAGAAATCTGAGCTAACGTTTCAGTTGAGAGATCCTTCCTCAGAGCTGATGGTAGCTAGGAAAATTTCAGTTTCTATGCAGAAGATAGGATAATGGGAGGGTTAAGGAGTTACTTACTTATTTAGTTACTTAAGTACTTACCATCATTTAATGATGAAAATCTGCAAAAATAGAAATTCAGGTCTTATTATGACACTGTTTTATGCAATTTGTATTACACCAACTCAGTGTCTAACTGTTTAATTGTTGCACACACTTCTCCACTAGCCTGCCATAACTATAAAGGAAATCTACAGAAAAGGTGGTACAACTGCAGGCACATTATCTCAATGATCACCTTCCAGAGTTGGATTGGTCAGTCAGGAGGAACTCCATGGAATCTCTATTTCACAATAAAATGATTATATTAAACTTGGAAGCACCATAAACATAGAAATAGGAGCGGGACTGCCATTCAGCCCTTCATGCCAGCTCTGCCATTCAACATGATCATGACTTATCATCCAACTCAGTACCCTGTTCCTGCTTTCTCTCCATACCCTTTTGAATATTTTGGCCTTAGAAATGAATGAATTCCTTGAAAACATGGAATAATTTGGCCTCAACCATTTTCTGTGGCAGAGAATGTCACTGGTTTGCCACTCTTCAGGAGAAGATGTTTCTCATTGTCTCCGCCCTACCCTATTTCTTTAAATGAAGACCTTGATTCTGGACTCCTTGGTCATTGAGAACATCCTTCCTGCATTTATTCTGTCTAGACTTGTTAGAATTTTATGGGTGAGATCCCCTCTCATTCTAAACTTAAATGAAATAATCCTAATGGATCCTGTCTCCCTTCATACGTCAGTCTATCCAAACCAGGAATCAGTCTGGCAAACCTTTGTTGCACTCCTTCCATAGCCAGAACATCCATCCTCAGATAAGGAGACCAAAACTGCATTCAGTACGCTAGGTAGTGATCCCACCAAGGCCCTGTACAATTGCAACAAGTTGTCCCTGCTCCTGTACACAAATCCTCTCACTATGAAGGTCAACATACCATTGTTCTTCTTTGATGCCGGCTGCATCTGCAATGATAGATGTACATGGACACCCAGGTCTTATTTCACCTCCCCCTTTTTAATCTATCGCCATTCCAAGAATAATCTGCTTTAGAGGTTTGCAAATAAAGCAGATAATTTCACATTTATTCACATTATATTTCATGTGCATACTCACTCAACTTGTCCAGATCACACTGAAGCATCTTTACATCCTCCTCACAGCTCACCCTTCCACCCAACTTTGTGTCGTTTGCAAACTCGGAGATATTAGATTTAGTTCCCTCATCTAAATTATTATTATATATTGTGAATACCTGAGTTTCAAGCACTGATCCCTGTGATACTGTACTAGTCACTGGCAACCACTCTGTAAAAGACCCATTTATTCCTACTGTTTGTTTCCTGTATGCCAACAAGTTCTCTATTCATGGTCAGTATACTATTCCCAATACTACACACTTTAATTTTATCTCTAATCCCTTTTGTGGGAGTTTATTGAAAGCCTTCTGAAAGTCTAAGTAAACCACATGGGCCGGGTCCTCCCTAACAACTCTATGAGGTACATCCTCGAAAGATTCCAGTAAATTTGTTAGATATGATGTCTCTTTCGGAAATCCACACTGATTATGTCAGTTTCTGTCACTGTTTTCCAAGTGTTCTGCAATTAAATCTTTTATAATGTACTCTAGCATTTTCCCCACTACCAATGTCACGTTAACAGATCTATAGTTCTCTATCTCTTCCCTTCCTTTTTTTCAATAGTGGGATTACATTAGATAACCTCCAATCCAAAGGAACTATTCTAGAATCTACAGAACCTTAAAAGATGACCATCAATGCATCCACTATTTCTAAGGGCACTTTTTGAAGTATTAAGTAGTGATGTAAATTATTGGACTCTGGGAATTTATTTGGCCTTTAATCCCATTAATTTCCCTGACACCATTTCCCCATTAATACTGATTTCCTACAGTTCCTCCTTCTCACTAAACAAGCGATCTCTCGACATTTAGAGTCATAGAGTCATAGAGATGTACAGCATGGAAACAGACCCTTTGGTCCACCCGTCCATGCCGACCAGATATCCCAACCCAATCTAGTCCCATCTGCCAGCACCCGGTCCATATCCCTCCAAACCCTTCCTATTCATATATTCATCCAAATGCCTCTTAAATGTTGCAATTGTACCAGCCTCCACCACATCCTCTGGCAGCTCATTCCATACATGTACCACCCTCTGCGTGAAAAAGTTGCCCCTTAGGTCTCTTTTATATCTTTCCCCTCTCACCCTAAACCTATGCCCTCTAGTTCTGGACTCCCTGACCCCAGGAAAAAGACTTTGTCTATTTATCCTATCCATGCCTCTCATAATTTTGTAAACATCTATAAGGTCTCCCCTCAGCCTCTGATGCTCCAGGGAAAACAGCCCCAGCATGGTCGACCTCTCCTTATAGCTTAGATCCTCCAACCCAACAACATCCTTGTGAAATTTGGAAGGGTTTAGAAAAGATTTACAACATCTTTCCGATAGGAAGGAGACCAGAATTGCATGCGATATTCCATCAGTGGCCTAACCAATGTCCTGTACAGCCGCAACATGACCTCCCAACTCCTGTACTCAATACTCTGACCAATAAAGGAAAGCGTACCAAACGCCTTCTTCACTATCCTATATAACTGCGATTCCACTTTCAAGGAGCTACGTACCTGCACTCCAAGGTCTCTTTGTTCAGCAACACACCCTAGGATCTTACCATTAAGTGTATAAGTCCTGCTAAGATTTGCTTTCCCAAAATGCTGCACCTCGCATTTATCTGAATTAAACTCCATCTGCCACTCCTCAGCCCATTGGCCCATCTGGTCCAGATCCTGTTATAATCTGAGGTAACCCTCTTCACTGTGCACTACACCTCCAATTTTGGTGTCATCTGCAAACTTACTAACTGTACTTCCTATGCTTGCATCCAAATCATTTATGTAAATGACAAAAAGTAGAGGACCCAGCACCAATCCTTGTGGCACTCCACTGGTCACAGGCCTCCAGTCTGAAAAACAACCCTCCACCACCACCCTCTGTCTTCTACCTTTGAGCCAGTTCTGTATCCAAATGGCTAATTCTCCCTTTGCTCCATGAGATCTAACTTTGCTAAACGGTCTCCCATGGGGAACCTTGTCGAATGCCTTACTGAAGTCCATATAGATCACATTTACTGCTCTGTTCTCATCAATCCTCTTTGTTACTTCTTCAAAAAACTCAATCAAGTTTTTGAGACATGATTTTCCACGCACAAAGCCATGTTGACTATCCCGAATCAGTCCTTGCCTTTCCAAATACATGTACATCCTGTCCCTCAGGATTCCCTCCAACAACATGTTCACCACCAAGGGCATTATTTATGTCCTTATTTATAAAGACAGAACCAAAATATGTATTTAATTATTCTGCCTCCATTGTAACTTGCCCAGTTTCCGATTATAAGGAACTACATTTGGCTTTCTCTTCACATAAGAATTGGAGCTTTTACAATCTGTTTAAATGTTCCCCATGAGCTTCCTCTGTTTTCTTCCTCTTTAATCCTTTGTCCTCCATCACTGAAAAGAAACTGTGAAACCTCAGAAGGATACAGCTGGCAGATGAAGTGCAGTGTGGAGAAATGTAAGTGATGCATTTTGGCAGGAAGAACATGGAAAGATAATATAAAATAAAATCTACAACTCTTGAAGGGGAACTGGAGCAAAGAGGCTTGCATGTATATGTGTAAAAGGCATTAAAGATGGCAGGTATGGATGAGAGTGTAGTTATTAAAGCATACAGTACCCCAGGCTTAATTGATAGGAGTATAGCATACAACAGCAAGTAGATTATGTTAAAGTTGTAAAAGACACTAATTCAGCATCAGCTGGAGTATTGAGTCTAGTTCTGTGTGTCACATTATGGGAAGGACGTGAAGGTATTGGAGAGGGTGAAGTAAAGTCTCACAAGAATGGTTTTAAGGATGAGGAACTTCAAATGTGAAGATAGACTGGAGAAATTGAAGTCAATTTCTCTGGAGAAGAGAAAGCTAAGAGAAGATCTCATTGGAGTATTCAGAATCCTGAGGGGTCAGGATGGAATTGAAAAGGAGAAAATGTTCCCACTTGTGGAAGGGTCAAGAACAAAAGGATGCAGATTGGAAAAGAAGCAAAAGTGACATTACAGAAAACTTCACTCAGCAAGAGGTTAAGATCTGGAGTGCATTGCCTGAGAATTTGATAAAGTGAGGTTTAAGTTGAGTCTTTCTAAGGGAATTAGCTGTGTTGTTTGAAAAGGAACAATGTGCAGGAATACAGGGAGAAATGTTGGAGAATGGCACTAAATGAAATGCTCATTCAGAGAGAAAGTGCAGAAACAAGTGACTAAATGGCCTCCTTCTGCACTGTAATAATTCTGTGATTGATCCTGTAGTCTTCTAACCATTTTCCGACATGACCATCGTTGCCAAGTAAATGTTCAATGTATGGTATTCAAAATATCATGGTATTCAGATATCTAAGGATATAACTCAGAGAGTTAGGGCATCTTTTTTTTAAAGGAACGTCTCCTTTTTATTCATTTATGATTTAGTGTACAACTGAAGTTCTCTAGAGGAAAGCAATTAGTCGTACTTTCCTATCTTCTCATGCTGCTGTAAGACAAATGGTTCACATGTTTCAGATGTTTCTGATATCCATTTTCGCCTACTTTAAAACTAAACATAAACTTTGATCAGAAAGAAAGAGTTTAAAGCAAGTTATTTGCATGAACACAAAAATCAAGTTGCACTATGCTGCTTCTTTTTTAACATGTTGATGCATTATGAGTGTCTTTGGTAAGGCTAGCATTTATTAACTATCCCGAATTGACCATGAACTACGAGTGACATGGTGGCTCAGTGGTTAGCACTACTGCCTCACAGCATGAGGGACCTGAGTGCATTCCCACATTCGAGTGACTGTATGTGTGAAGTTTGAATGTTCTTGCTGCGCAGGTTAAGTGAATTGACCATACTAAATTGTGCATAGTGTCCAGGGATGTGCAGACTGGGTGGATTAGCCATTGGAAATGCATGGTTTGGGTGGGATGTTCTTCACAGGGTTAGTATGGACTTGATAGACCAAATGGCCTTCTTCCATACTGTAGGAATTCTCTGAATGAATCAGTTGGCTATTATAGAGGTCAGTTAAGAGTCAAGCATATGCGTACGCAAACAAGAAGGGGGAGTTTCTATCCTTTAAGCATGTTATTGAATCTGATGGGTTTTTACATCAATGATAACTTTATTGTTACTATTAACGAGACTAGTTTTCACTTCTAGATTTTACAAATTCAAGTTAAATTCCACCAGTTATTATGGTGGGATTTGAACCAGCATCACCACAACATTAGCCTGGATCTGGTGAATTGCTCATCCAGTGATATTACCACTACACCACCAACTTGTTGTCAGCCTGAAAGATCCAATTGTTTTCTTTTAGGCTAAAGTGCATTAAACTAGGTACATGAATTTTTAAATAAAAGTACAGAAATAGCTCCCAGACATCCAAAACAAAACCAGAAATGCTAGAAAAACTCAATAATTCAGGCAGAATCTCTGAAATTAAAAACAGAGTGTCATTTCTCAGGTTAATGACATTTCATCAGAATGCTTTTATAGAATCTTTTTTTAAAAATTTCTCCCTGTATTGTTGGGAGTACTAGCAAGGTTATGTGCCCTTCCCGAGTGGTCTTCAGTTAGAGTAATAGAAAAAAAAAGCTGGAATTCCACTGAGCTACATACAGGCAAATCCCTGCATTATTTAGAGGAATATACAGAAAAAAAGAATTTGTCTGATTCTTTGCCTTTGTTTTCCCCTCATAAATGTTTTTAAAGAGCCCGGTGTAGAGATTATAACAAGGTCAGCCAGGTGGGCCGCCTCAAATATGAGTTCCCTGATTGGGGCTGTTAATCTGGTCCAATCAGGGAGCCCTGGCTGACGTATAAGGACAGGAGTGTCAGAGTTTCAGCTCACTCTGAGAGATGGCTCTGAGGAAACTGGATCAGTGTCAGGAACTCTCCACGTGTAAATAAAGGGTGACATAGTGACAGGATACCAGCCTTTGTGCGGT
The DNA here is from genome assembly GCF_047496795.1 of Chiloscyllium punctatum. Taxonomy (NCBI): domain Eukaryota; kingdom Metazoa; phylum Chordata; class Chondrichthyes; order Orectolobiformes; family Hemiscylliidae; genus Chiloscyllium; species Chiloscyllium punctatum. The sequence continues at coordinate 44,407,389 of NC_092742.1, read as the reverse complement.
TATTGCAGTGGCAATGAGAGAAAAGTATGCTCCTGATGAAATCCACTTGCAAGAGTTGTTTTTGACTTAGGGAAAGCATTTCTGGCATCGTGCCATCATTTGGGAAGTTTGACTTGTTCGATCCTGCTGTTGGAGATTGGGTCCAGTAAGTGCAAGGAATGCGTTACTTTTTCTAAATAAATAACCAGAGCAGATGAAAAGTAATGAGTAATTCTGCCAGCTCATGGATCTGCAGCTTTTTCAGTTATCAGGAGCCTAACTTACCCTGAGGCACCAGAGACAAAAATGTTTCAAGAGTACTCAAGGGTGACATGGTGGCGCAGTGGTTAGCACTGCTGCCTCACAATACCAGGGACCTGGGTTTGATTCCAGCCCCAGGCAACTGTCTGTATGGAGTTTGCACATTCTCCCTGTATATGTATGGGTTTTTTTTTGGGTGCTCCTGTTTCATCCCACATTCCAAAGATGTGCAAGTTAGGTGAACTGGCCATGCTAAATTGCCCAGGGATGTGTAGGTTAGGGCTAAATGTAGGGTGGGTTTCTCTTTGGAGGGCCAGTGTGGACTTGTTGGGCTGGATGGCCTGTTTCCTCACTGTGGGGTTTCTATGATAATAAGGTTACAGATTTAGTTAAGGAATATTATGACCCCAAGCCTCCTCTAGTTCTGAGACACTATTGGTTTTACTCAGCAATTTGAGAACCTAGAGAATCCATTTCAGGACTTTCGACAAGGTTAAGATGATTAGCAGAGGCATGTGATTTTGGTTTAATCTGAAGTGAGATACTGAGAGACCATTTGGTATGTGGGATTAACGATGTAACTATGCAAAATCCCCCTCTAGCTGAAGCCCAACTGGACTTCAAACAGGTACTGGCTTTGTCATTGGAAAATGTAGCTAGTGGAGCATATGAGTTGCAGGTATTCTGATGGAAGTGAACACCCTCACCAGTCTGACTGAGCTTGGAGAACACCATTTGAGTGAAGGCAATTGCATAGCCTCACTCAGGACATATCCTGAACAGACGGACTCTAGGTCCACCCACAGCAAAACCCCAAAACAAAGCCAATCCTCAGCCAAATGGTTAACATTTTCCTCAGGATTGGGTTGGCAGGCCATAGTCGTTGCTGCCATATACGGAGTTGAGAGAGCGAAAAACTCCCACTATACCTAAATGGAGTAAGAGAACTCATTGGCTGGTTTCCAGGAGAGTGTACACTTTGGAAAGTCCACCTAAGTACAGCTATTTTGAACAATTAAATTGGTTAGCTACATGCAAATCAGAACCAATCAAAATAAACATCTGATTAAATGGTCAACAGGCTCCAAAGGAGGTTGATATCGGTGTGGCCGTTTCGGTGATTGCAGAACCAGTCTTTTAACAAAATTCAATGACAGTGATCACAACTCCATGACTTTTACTATACTCATGCAGAGGATAGGTGCAGATGGTATGGGAAAGTATTTAATTGGGGGACGGGCTTAAGGCTGAGGAGGCAAGGATCAGACAGGGCTTTAGAGGGTTACAAGGTAGCCAGGAAGGAACTGAGGAATAGATTTAGGAGAGCAAGAAGGGTCATGGAAAAGCTTTAGTGGGTAGGATTAAGGAAAACGCTAACGCATTCTACACTTATGTGCGGAACAAGAGGATGGCCAGAGGGAGGATCAGTCATTTTCCCAGGGTGGAAATGTCTAACATGAGAGGGCATAATTTTAAGTTGATTGAGGAAGGTTTAGGGGAGATGTCAGAGGTAGGTTCTTTACTCAGAGAGTGGTGGGTGTGTGGAATTCACTGCCAGCAGTGATAGTAGTGTCAGATACATTAGGGACATGGAAATTTTTTGGGAAAGTCTAGGGACTATCAAAGGAACCAATGCCAACTTGCATGTTGATCAGGAAGCAATACCACGAGTCTGAAAGCTCCATCCCCCTCCCACCTCCCCAAGTGCCATTTGCTGTATGGGCAAAGTCGAGGAAGAAATTGGAAGGCTGGAGAGCGAAGGAATCCTCAAACCTGTCCAGTTTGCAGAATGGGCAGCACCGGTCATACAGATTGTGAAGCCTGAACAGTCAGTTTGCCATTGTGTGGATTTTAAACAAACAGTAAACTGCTTTTTGCAGCTGGATAAATACCCAATCCCTCACAGAGAGGATATCTATGCAAAGCTGGCAGGGAGGCTGTCATTCACAAAGCTGGACGTGAGCCATGTATACTTGCAATTGTGGTTAGATGAGGATTTCCAGAAGTATGCTACAATTAATATTCATAAGGGTTTGTACCAATATACCAGATTGTCATTTGGGATATTGTCAGTCTGTGCCATTTTTCAGCATATGATAGACAAAACTTTACAAGGTCTATCCCAGGTCGCCATTTATCTGAATGATGTGCTAACAATACCGAAGAGCAATAAGGAGCACTTAGAGAACTTGTACATAGTTGCTAAATGCTTTTCCCAGACAGCTGTATGCCCCAGAAGGGAAAATGTGGGTCTCTGGCACCCCAAGTGACCTAGTTGGGCTGCAGAGTCAAACAAGACTCGGTTACACCTGTTGGAAGATAAAGTGAGGGTGATCAAAGCTGGCCCGGCTTCCACGTCTGTAGCGGAGCTTCAGTCTTTCCTTGGGTTGGTGAATTGTTACAGAAAGCTCATGCATAACTTGGCTTCCATCCCTGGCACTTCTGTATCAACTCTTAAAAAAAGGTCAGTCTTGGAAATGTTCATGTAACCAAACCATAACTTTCAGGGAAGTGAAGAAACAGCTATCATCCTCTAATGTGTTGGCTCACTCCGATCCTAAGTGAGATCTGTATTGACATGCAATGCCTCCCTGTACAGCAGGGCAATGTTAGCTCATAGGTGTCCTAATGGAGAGGAATTCCCAATAGTGAATGTGTCCACTTTGTTTAATGCAGAGTGTAAAATGCCCAGATAGAGAAGGAACGTTTGGAGGTTATATGTGAAATCAGGGAGTTCCACCAATACCTTTTTTGGATATAAATTTGTAATAATAATGGACAACAAATCCCTGCTAATGTCTACATAAAGAGAAGAAGACAGTGTTCCCTATTGCTTCTGCTCATTGGTGAGCTCTCATAGTGCATATACTTACAAATTGGAACAACATCTGGGAGGCCCAGCGGCAAATGCGGATGCAGTGAGCCGCCTCCCACTGGCAGTGGTACCACTACTGGAAGAGTCCATAATGGTTTTAAATTCTTTGGATACACTTCCAGTCACAGCTGACAATATCAGACTGAAACATCTGGTGATGTTGGGGGAAACCAAAGGGCCGTCACAACCAGAAATGAAACCATTTTGGACCCAGAAAGACCAGATCACAGTGACCAGTGGTGGACAGTATATTATTAAGGGGAGCAAGAGTAATTGTCCTGAGCAAAGGTCACTGCTAAATAATGCTTAACTCCACCAGGGCCATCCAGGGGGTTCCAAAATGAAGGTGTCGGCACGAGGTTATGTCTGGTGGCTAGGATTGGATTCAGACATACCTGCATTGGTAGAGCAGTGCTCAGAGTACCAAAAAGGACAAAAATTACTGCCAGCATCTCCCCCATATTCATGGGAATGGCTGGGTAAACCCCAGACCTATTCAGCTCCTTTCATGCGCTCAATGTTCTTCGTCATTGTGGACGCCCTCTCAAAGTAGCTGGAGGTGCATAGAATTCATTCATCAATGATAGAAAAACTGCACACATCTTTTGCAATATACAGACTTCTGGAAGTGTTGGTCAAGATACTGGGCCACTGTTTACCAGCAGGAAATTCAAGTATTTCCTAAAGTCGAGTAGCATTTGACATATCAGGATAACTCCATGCCGTACATAACTCAATGGTCTGGCAGAAAGAGCAATCGAAAATTTGAAGGCAGGCTTAAAGAACCAGCCTACCACTTCACTAGATGCCAAACTGTCCTGGTTCCTATTTAACTACAAGACCACCCCTCATACAACTTCAGGCACAGCTTCGAGAATTGCTAATGGGGAGAAGACTCCGTACCAAGTTAAATCTGTTCTTCCCTGACATGGGGAAGAGGGTAAAATGGCATTAGGAATGCCAATGCCAGGCATAAGACTCCACTAAGCGAGAGACACACTTTTCTTCAGGGGACAAAGTTTGGTGTAGGAACTACTGGAATGGCTCTGCATGGGTAAGAGGCATACTTGATGAGAGGTCAGGTCCGGTGATGTATAAAGTTTGGGTACGTGTGAGGTTCCTGAACAAGTACATGGACCATCTGAAAGCTGCCAACTTGCAAACAGTGTCAGAACAAAACACACCCAGCTCCTTGAATGCCTTTCTGACTGTTCTGGAGCCTGTGGGTTTTACCCTGTCCATCATGCCTTGAAGATACCTTGGAATCTGTGATGGAATTAATTTCTTCCGAGACCCTCCGGGCACAAGAGGTGAGATACTGTGTGTTACATACTGCCCGTATCAGAGGCAGAGTTGGAGGAACCTGATCTGATGCTAAACCGCCCCAGGAGGAGCTACAGAAAAAAAAGAACCAGCCTAGATCCTCATTCTCAGGGTGTAGGGATGTAGTGATTGTAACGAGGTCAGCCTGCTGGACTTCATAGAATATGATTTCCCTGGTTGGACCATATTAACAGCTCCAATCAGAGCATCCTGGATGACACATTTAACAGGTGTATCAGAGGCTCTTGTTCACTCTGAGAGCTGGTTCTGATGGAGCTGGACCAGTGTCAAGGATTCGCCACATGTAAATAAAGGGTGACTGGGTGATGGGTTACTGACCTCTGTGGAGTTATTTCAACCAGCTTTTAGCTATTAATTGAAAAAACAATCTTGCTTTTCAAAGTTTTCATAACCAATACTTATGACACCAACATTACGTCCTTTAACTTGATAATGAAAATGTAATTTAAAGTTTCTCTTGCCCTTTGTGAAGCTTTTCACCAGTTCCTCCAGTTAATATCCTTGACCAGTCTATCAGTTATGGTTATCGAGGTCGGGATTGCCGCTGTAACCTTTATCTTCTGCCAACGGGTGAGATTGTGTATTTCATTGCTTCTGTGGTTGTACTATACAATGTAGAGGAACAACTTCAGAGACATTACACCGGCCACAATGATGATGTCAAGTGGTAAGTTTTAGAAAATATGAATGTGGAGATGCCATAGTTCCATTTACTGCTTGTTGATGTGAACAGGAACTCCTTTTATCATTATCCTGTCAAATAATCCTGTATGTCGAATTAATCCTTCTTGGCCTGAGAGCAATTGAGTATTTTTATTTGCTGTAGTGGTGGTTTGTAATATTAACAATAAACTTGCTTGATGACGTCATGTTCCTGATGTACAAATAACTGTTTGCACTGATTTACTGAATGATCTCTCATGCTATGTCAGTGTGATTGTTTAAGGTAAAAATGCAAGTGCTAATGGCACTGAAAAATTACCAAGCAGTTAGCTGAGACTGATTTAATTATGGGCAGTAGCAAACCCAGTTAGGAATAATATGAGTCATGTCTTTGTCCATGCAACAGCTAACAGATGTTTTCTTCCTTTCATAGCCTTGCAGTTCACCCTGACAGGATCACCATAGCAACTGGTCAGGTAGCAGGGATAACCAAGGATGGAAATGTATGTGGTAATTTTTATTCATCTGAGTAACAGTTAATGTAAAGTGAAGTAGGACATGCAGGGACAGAATGCACCTCATTTACTTTGATTGGTGTTTCAATAATGGTCTCTGCATTGGTCTATTTGAAAGTATCACCACTTGTTTTAATGAAGCTTTAAACAGATAGTTTAAACTACAATAGTGGAATGAAGAACTCCTATGCTTGTATTGCTGTTGATACTGATGTGAAATGAACATGTCTCTACTTTTTTGCACAGCAAGCTGCCCCACATGTTCGAATCTGGGACTCTGTTAGTCTGAATACACTGCACACAATTGGAACAGGGTTCTTTGATCGGTCAGTCACCTGTATTGCCTTCTCAAAGTCAGTAAGTGTCAGGAAATATTCACTAAATAGAACTGTTTCTGATAAACACTGTAGAAAATTTTGTTATGTGTATACTTTCATTCTATTTCATTTTAAGAATGGAGGCTGTACCTTGTGCGCAGTGGATGATTCTAATGACCATGTCCTTTCAGTATGGGATTGGCAGAAAGTTGAGAGACTTGGTGATATTAAGGTATATTCTTTCTAAATTTTTTTTATGGCTGTATTATTGCAAATATATTTAATTATTGCGTTTAATTAGCTGTTTGGGCAGGATGATAATAATCATTATCAGTTATTTATATTGTAATCTATTCCCTCTGATTTTGTATTATTATTTCCTGGGGAGTGGAAGGGAGTGTGTATGAGGGAATTTGTAGGCTGCACTGGAAAACAGAGGCAACCTATAATTAAACTAGACACTGCATATCCAAAAAAAAATAAATGCAAGTATTGTATTTTGTAATTTATCAGTATGTGCATCACATCTCTATGATTCAATAACTTGCCATTTTGTCAAGCTTCCACACAGTTCCTAAAAGTCAGGCATTTAATTAAAAAGAGATGTGAAATAGGCAGACGTTTGCAGAATAATCCTGTTGACTTGCATTAATTTTCACATACGTTTTCTTGTAGAGCATATTGCAGTCACTTTCGGTCTTGTTCAGAAAACTCTGCGAGGATATTTCACATAAGATTAGTTAGTTTACTTACAGTGTGGAAACAGGCCCTTCGGCCCAACAAGTCCACACCGACCCGCTGAAGCATTACCCACCCATACCCCTAACCTAACACTACAGGCAATTTAGCATGGCCAATTCACCTGACCTGCACATCTTTGGACTGTGGGAGGAAACCGAAGCACCCGGAGGAAACCCACGCAGACACAGGGAGAATGTGCAAACTCCACACAGTCAGTCGCCTGAGGCAGGAATTGAACCCAGGTCTCTGGTGGTGTGAGGCAGCAGTGCTAACCACTGTGCTACCGTGCCGCCCAAATAACTTTGGGGAATATTGAATCATTTTACACTGAAAGTATGAGTTACCTTCCCTAATCTAGAAGCTACACAATAATTTTTAAAGCTTAGTTTCCCATCTGTACAGAGATGTTATTCCTAATAATATAATTCTAAGGCCATCTTTCATTAACTGAACTGCATTGAGTTTGCTTTCAGTGACAGAATATCGTTGCAAGTTATAGATGAATTTCTATTATTGAGTTTTTCAGTTTGTAGTTGAGGGGCAGGAATGTGAAGAATGGCCATTATTACTCTTTAGCAATTCCTTTCGGATTGGCTCAGTGGCAATAGCAACTGCTTGAGACCAACTTATACTCTCCTAAAAATAATGAAGGTATTCCAACAATTATAAAAGGAGGATCTAATAAATCAAATGTACAGACTGAGTTGAAGTAAGTATAAATCCAGAAATAGTGCCCCTGAAGTTAACTCTGTGTTGTGTATAATTGTTGGTTGCTTAGGAACAGTATATCAACGAGTATTCACTTATATCCTTGCCAGTGTTCAAATGAGCCAGTCTTTGCAGCAGATTTCCATCCAACAGAGACCAATGTTATTGTTACCTGTGGAAAATCACACATTTACTTTTGGATGCTCGAAGGAGGATCTTTCACAAAGAAACAAGGATTGTTTGAGGTAAGTTTATATTATATAAAAATTAGAAGCATGTGAGTTTATCAATTAAATAAATGCTTAACTGATACATCACTCCAAAAATATAACTTTGTAGCACTATTCAATCAGTTGTATTATTGTAGATATTTTCTAATCAAAATGTACAGTGATGTTAATACACACATATGGAGTGGATGGGAGTTGAACGCAGGACTCCTGTCTCACAGAAAGGGATAATACCAGTGCACCACAAAAGTCCCTTAGTTACATGATTATATACTTTCTTAGATAATGCAACTGTACTTATTAGACAAAAATGAATGACAAAACATAGATTGAATTTTAATCAGCATAATTCAACTGGAACCAAAACTAAAGGGAATGAGAATAATCCAGAAACCAGGTTACATCAATAATAGTGAGGCTTAACACTGAAATTTGCTACTATAATCGACAGGGTATGTATGTCAGTAATCTTGAACAAGAGTGTTGAATCTTTAGATACTTTATTTGTCTAGGCAATATGAGTGCGCAGTACTGTTTTGACTAGAATCAATCAATAGTGATGAAAATCAACTATATTATACAGATTAATTAGAACTAAATGGGATTTCAATGTTACTGTTTTTAGGAGATTTGCCCATTACCTTTCAACACTGTGTTCTAATCCAAGTTTTTTTTAAGTGAATGACTCATAATAGCAACACATTGTTTCCCAGGTAAAGAAATGAACTCCCGGCCATAGTCATAACTCATCTAATTCCTGACATTCAACAGAAATACTTGATAGAAATGTAGTAACAGTCAAGTTGAAGGCACTATAATAGGGCTATTTAGTGCCAATGGAGAGTGGACAAACCAGAAAACGACATTATAAAAGTAAATTGGCTTTGAAGTTTCCCTGAAATCGATTGACCATTAAATAATGTCAAATGTCTTCAAAACACTTCTGAGCATCAGATTTTCATTTTATATTTTCATGATTTAAAAAACATTGGGAAGGTCCTGGGGTGTGTGTGTGTGTGTGTGTGTGTGTGTGTGTGTGTGTGTATTACTTACAACAAATATTTGTTTGAAATTGCTTTAAAATATTGTATATTGTCAGAAAAAAAGTAATTCTGGGTACTATTTAAATGTATTTGTCTCACCATAGAAACATGAGAAACCAAAGTTTGTACTGTGTGCGACCTTTGCTGAGAATGGTGATACAATAACTGGGGATTCGAGTGGAAATATTCTAGTCTGGGGAAAAGGTGAGTTTTGAGGCGAATTTTACTTTGAGTCATATTCTAGTTCTGTTGTTCCTTTTCTTTTAAATTAGGGTGAAATCTGATTTTAATTTTAGCCATTAAATGCAAAGTTGCATTAAAGAAGATATTCACGAATAAAAAGATCACCACTTAATGCATAAAACAAGTCAGACATTGGACAATGTCCTTTCTTTAACAGATGCCCCTATGATTGTATTTCATAATTTGTAGCAATAATGGGGCTGAGAATAGAAATGATGAAGAAAGAATGGTAAGGCAACATGTCAGTGAGGACTATACCATTCTTTATTGTTCCATTCTTTTTAAGACTAGCCTCAGTGGATCTCTGATCTCCCCCATTTGGATGAGTTTGATTTCTGTGAAGGAGAAAAATGTAACAAAGCTCTTAATTGTAAAACTACACCCAAAACATATTTTGAATTAAATACAATTTTTTTGCTTGCCTCAAAGCTGGTGAGTTCTTTTAAAGTTCATCTGCTATGACACATTTCGATAGAAGGTAGGATTTGAATCCAGGTCCTCTGGCCTAAAGATAGATATACAACTACTGCACCCTTTTTTAAGTAAGCAAACATACACAGTACAACCTCGATTGTCCGAACATCAATTATCCGAATTTGGGATTATCCAAACAAGATCTCAAGGTACCGCAAAAATGGTATTAGGTGACCCAACATTCAGTTATCACTTAAATGGCATTATGGTGTGCATTGTTCGATAACCAGCACCCAAATTACTGCTTGTTTGTAATAGATTAGTTATCAGTTTAAACGCATTATGGCATGTATTGCCGGATAACTGAAGCATGTTTGGATAACTGGTACTCATAAATTACCATTGTTTATGATCAGATCAGTTACCCAAATGATTAGTTATCCAAACAAAATACACCCTGCCCGTCTCACTCAGATAATTGAGGTTGTATTGTAGATATCTTCTAATCAACTTGTTCAGAGAAGTTATTACGCTTCTTTGAAGCAGGTTGGATTTGAACCTTAGCCTCCTGGCTCAGAGGTAGAGACATTACCACTAAGCCACAAGATCCTATTTGGATGCAGGCAAATATGTATGCTGAGCTTTGCAGATATTTTCTAATCAAACTGTACAAAGATGTAACAACATATCTCTGCAGCAGGTGGGACTTGAACCTAGGTCAACTGGCTCAGAGGTAAGGACAGTACCACTACACCACAACAGCCCCTAAGCTATGCTGACTCAAAAGCCCATAACTTATGATGTATGGGATATTACAAGTAGTCCTATTACCACTGGCTAGGAAAGGATCATTTGCTACCCAAACCAGTATTTGGATTCTTAAATGAGTTGACACTGAGTGAGGGCAGGATCAAAGCCTTTTGTGAAATCTGCTGCTTGACTGGTCATCTCAGTCACCTAGGGTTGTATGTCTGATGCACCTACAGAAATCTCCAAAGAATCTTTATAGTGCAAATAGAGGCCATTCAGCCCATCAAGCCTGCGCTAACCCTCGAGAGAGCATCCCACCCCACCCTATCCCCGTACCCACGGTTACCATGGCTAACCCACCTAGCCTGCCCACAACACTGAACACTATGGATAATTTAGCATGGCCAGTCCACCTGACCAGCTCACCTCCAGATTTTGTGAAGATATCAGACTGTCCACAGGAAACCCACGCAGACAAGGGAAGAATGTGCAAACTCCACTCAGACAGTCACCGAAGGCTGGAACTGAACCCGGATCTCTAGCACTGTGAGGCAGCAGGGCTAACTACTGAGCCACCATGCAACCCCATGGCAGCCATGGAACTGTAGCCAACTAAAGAAGCAGCACCCACAGGAAAGGAAGAATAAATGTACACTATTATCTTGTATCCCATTAAAACAAAGCATCCATATGTTCTCCCAGAGTTTTGTTAATCCACCCAATGGAGTCCAGGCAACCCAATTGTTGTATGCTACAATTCTAACTCACTGGTTTATCCTACTTGAATTTAGTGGGCATTAGGAAGGCTATTCATTGCAAGTGATGAAGAATAAATCATATTCACAAGTCAGAACCTGTTATAATGAGAAACATGAATCTATACAAATTGTTGAGAATGACAACTTATTCTCCTCAAGTGGTTTGTTAGGCTCCAGTATAAAGGATTCTTAGAGACATAAAACTTTAATAAACCTGAACCAACTGACAAAGATAACAAGTGCTTGGGGTCCTGTCCTTATGCATGTTTCTGTGATCTATGTGCCTGGAAGTGTAAGCAGTGTATTATTGAAAGTCAGATATGTTCCTGAAGCTTAGGCAACAGGTAATCTTTAAGATTGTTGAAAACTATATGGAAGTGTTCAACCAAACAGAAGCAGTTTATTCAACCTTTACATCTGACAAAGCTGTGGGCTCATAATTAACCCCTAAAATTTCATTGCAGAACTCAGTGTTCAGTTGTTGAATTGCCCATGAGGGTTCACTGAAACTGTATGATCTAGTTTGACTATATTTCTGATCTGTTTACATATAGAAGTCACGTTTTAAAAGTTACTTGCAAGAGCAAGTAGGTCATGTTTATTGTACCTGCACAAAAAACAGTTAGTTTTATCTGACTATTAGCTTGCTTCCTTTGGGGAAGGAAGTCAGCTGTCTTCACCTAATTTGGCCTCCGTATGGCTGAATACCCTCAGCCATACAAGTGACGCTTAAGCATCTTCTCCACTATTCTATCCAAGCACTTAATTCAAGGGAAATTAGGAATAGACAACAAATGTTGTGACACCCACATCCATGAGAGATCAAACTAGGTGTTTCATTTGATGCTATAAAATATTATGGCTCAGCTTTTCATTGTTGAGCTGGGTAGATCTGGAAATTTGTTAAATCAACAGAGCCACTTGATTGGAATAGAGGTGAACCTGCTTCCCCTGAAAGTAGAGTTGAGGTGTCCACAGGGTTAGCAGAGTACCAAAGTGGACTGCTTAAAAGGCCTTCTTTGGCATTCTTGGACTGCCACAGTTGTGCAGTGACTTTCTAGGGCCTCTTGTCCTCAACCCCACCCACCCACTTCCTATGCCATCTCCATGTCAACTCATATCAACTTAAGGGCTGTTCATGCTATCTCATCCACTCCCCAGGCCTTATTTTACACCCACATCAGCACAATACCGACTCATGTACTGCACCAATCCCTGGTGGCACCTGCATACTTTACAAACCAATGAACCCTGTACAGAGGAGCCTCGATTATCCGAAGAAGTATTTCACTCGGTTAATCAAATTCCAGATAATCGAATGCCGGATAACGTAGTTTAGCCAAGCATCGGGACCTTGCGATCTTGCCGAATAATCTGATATTCAGATAATCGAAAACTGGAAAATCGAGGTACCTCTGTAGTAGCAATGATATTTTTGGAACTGCTTAAAAAAGCCCCAACTCTGAATTTTTTTGGATAAGACACTGGTGTTCCTACAACCCTGCTAATGTGCCAAACAGGCCATTAAAGTATCAATAAATAAATGCTTCAAGTATTTCATGCATTTAGATTTTGTGCAAATAAGCATTATGACATTAACAGGAGAGCTCATTGAGAAAACAATGTTCTAATAACCATGAAAGGCTGTAAATCAAGTCAATAGTTCTGTTCTGACTTTGGACTTTCAGTCTAGACTTTCAGTCAAGTCTACAGGATAATGCCAACAAGAATTGCAAGGGGCCAGGTAATGCCAACCCCACACCATGGCGCCTGCCAAGGTCAGTGGTACAGGAATCTCACAGCATACATACTTTTCCTGTGTGAGCAAAAATTGTTGGTACTAGGAATAGAACAGGAATCCCAGACTATTTTTAAATGGCTACCAAGTCATTGCAACTCTGCAAAAATCTGCGTCTCTGTTTCTGGAGAGGTATTGAAAATTCAGGCTGGCAATTAATGATGTTCTGCTAAAGATGAAACTTTAACCTAATATTTTTTGATATTTCAAAATGCTGTAGCAAAAATTGGAAAGGATAATTTTGAACTTGGAATTAGGCAAGTGATCTCACTATGAAGGAAGCAGCCGAGTACTTCTTAGACATTTGGTTTAAGTGGTTTCTGCTTAATCCTGAAACCAGAAGGTTTGCCTTGTGGGTTCTTCGGACATAGTGAAATAGGGGTGTAAAAATAAAATTAAAGCAGAATAAAACATGAAAAATAAACTTAAATACGTGACAAAGCAATCCATTAGGAGTGAGCTTTAGGAGTAAGCTTTCTCCTCTGTTTATATCTCAGGCTGTCCTGATATACCTTTTGAATCCAGTGCTGTGAATAGGATCAATGAAATTTATCAAACAAAGGAACTCACAGTGTTCATAGCAAAATTTGCCAAGCGCTAAAAGTTTAACTTCATCCTCTTCATGTAATTTGTTCATAAATACTGCTGCTAATAGCATGATCTTTTCCTAAGTGGCTTTGTGACCATTGAAGCAAATGTTACAATTTTTTAAAGAATTTGATGGAAAACGAATCTATTCAATTCTTTGTCCATTTTGTTTCTATTCTGTATGGTTGTATTGTATTATTGTGACATCTTATCTTAGGTACCAACCGCATTAGCTATGCTATTCAGGGGGCCCATGAAGGGGGTATATTTGCACTTTGCATGCTGCGTGATGGCACTCTCGTATCAGGTGGTGGAAAAGATCGGAAGTTGATCTCCTGGGACCGCAATTACCAGAAAATCCAAGAAACTGAGGTGAGACTTGTAATCCAGTAATAGAATCATTTCTCAACTCCTAGATAGCAACATAACAACTCTGGCTCTGTTATTGGATATTCCTAACTTGACTAATACGCCACTGAATTCACCTTCCTGGCAACATGCTATAGTTAGTTTAACTGGCTAGATCTTCAGATGTCTTATGAAGATTGTCCTGGAAATAATGTGCTAATCTTCATAATGATGAAGAACTGGGATATAGCACTTGAAGGATATTTATGTAACATGACTTATGGCAAGTGCAGCACGCTTAGGTGACATAGCTGACTGTGGAATTATGGTTTTCCAAATCTGAAATTTTCCTTACTGGTTTGTTTCTGACAAATTAATGGATGTTGATTACTATTGTAGTATGAAATTTCAAAGCCAGGAAGGCCAATACACCATGAAACAGGGGTCCTCCATTCCACTGGCATCAGGCATTGCAAACAGAAAGGGAAATTGAGGATTAACAAGAAGCTAGTTCTAGTATGTACATGGAACAAAGCCTGTGGGTTACACTGAGCTGAACTATTCTTTGTCGGCATCATGGCTCAGTGGTTAGCACGGCTGCCTCACAGCACCAGGGTCCCAGGTTCGATTCCAGCCTTGGGTGACTGTCTGTGTGGAGTTTGCACACTCTCCCCGTGTCTGTCTGGGTTTTCTCCTGGTGCTCTGGTTCCCTCCCACAATCCAAAGGCGTGCAGGGCAAGTGAATTGGCCATGCTAAATTGTCCCATAGTGTTAGGTGCATTAGTCAGAGGGAAGTCGGTCTGGGTGGGTTACTCTTCGGAGGGTCGGTGTGGATTGGTTGGGCCGAAGTCTATATCCACACTGTAAGGAATCTAGAATCATTAGCAGTATTCTCTTCTTGCACTACTGATCTGGGCAAATGGTAGGGATTGGGATATAGCCAACATTTGCTTGACAGACCTTAGCCTCTTAGCTGTACTGACAGCTTTCAAGGGATTGAGATTCTGGAGCGGATCACCCCATCATGGTCTTGGTTAGTCAAGGCACCAGGAGTTATTCTATGACTTTGTCACTTTGTTTCTGCCTTCCAGCAGGTCACTTCTGAACCATTTTCCAGGGCTGAAGTGAGTTCCTCACATTGGATGTAACCCCTGAATCACAGCACCACAGATCACTCTATGATTTTGCATTGCTGTATGACCCCACTTTACCTGAGTCAACCACACACTGACACTTCACGTTCCACAACACTGTTGAGTGAGCTGCTTGACTCTTTATCATCCTCCAGACTCTGCCCTCAGTCAGCTTTCCTCAGTGAACTGTTTTCTGAGACTGCCACTTGATGAGCATGTAGGCCCAGGGTGCCAGGCACACTGTATCGTATTCCCACCTCTGATATTCCAATTTCAGAGCAATATCCTGCACTGATTGGAAGATCAGTTTTTTGTCCCTGTGTTTCTCTCAGTCCTCTTGGATGCCATCATGAACCTGGCCTAGCCTTGAGTGATGATCAGTTCTCCATTCACTAACCCAGCTGTCACCTTCGGAAGGTGTGGTAAGGAGGTGGTTCACAGGAACAACTGGGTCTCATTCAGAGAAGAGATAGAGTGGAGAACAGCCTGTGAATGAGTGTGGGGTGTTATTATAATCATAAACTAGTTCCAGAATGTGCTCCAGTCCCATTACTATTGGGCTCAAGCACTGGAACATCTAGAAGTTTGTTGGTGAGTAGGGATCCCATGCTGGGGTGAACTCACTTCCTTGCTTTGGCCAAAGTATAACTCTGCCAGTATCCACAGTAGTCATCAGTAGCAGCAGCCATCTCAAGCCAGAAACAACACCCTCTGGGCAGGGCAATGATCTTTTCGGTCACTTGGTGTCCTGCTTGGTCATGAGCTGCAACCAACATTTGACACTTGAGGCTGGCAGAAAGAATGATTTACTTCACCCTCCCCTCCCCTTTGTCATGAACCAGCCAATGGAGGATTTCATCCACCTCTCTGATCCTCTCCCAGCACCTTGGCAGTTTCCACACTGGCTTGGACTCTTTTATCAGCTTGATGGATGTTTGATCTTCCAGTTGTGGTGCAGTTTACTGATGCTGTTCCAGTCAGCTGAAATTGTCTGAGGTCTTCCTTTGAGATAGGAGCCAATGGTAAAACCAGACCTGGTCTACCTGTCTGGATCTGTACCTTGCTCATAAGTAACATTCCACTGGATCTTAGTCTGAATGTCGTAGGGAATTGGGATCAGAATCCTGCTTTTGACTTGAGGTATGGAAATGGGCATAGCATCAGCTCCAGTCAAGCAGATTCCCTTCAGTGGACTGTTTTTTTGACAAAGGGCTTTCGAATTTGCCTGATCTGTACTAGACCTGGAATCAAAACTGTGCAAGTTCAGTAGCCCACAGGATATGTGTTTCGCCCAGCTTGACGGTTGTTTGGTAGTAGCTAAGTCGGTTGTTCTTGGAAAGATTTCAAACTCAATACTTCAGTTATAAGGATAGATTGAAGAGGTTGGAACTGTTCGCCTCGAAGAGAAGGCCAAGGGTAGATTTGATAGAGGTTTTCAAAATCCTGAGCACACTGGAAAGAGTGGGTGAGGAGAAGATCCTGAAAGGAACAAGAATGAAAGGACATAAATTTCAAGTCATGTGCAAACAAAATCAAGGCTGGTGTGGTAGTTAGGGCCTGAAATGCACTGCTTGGAGATGAGGTGGAGGCAGGTTCAATTGAGGAATGCAGATGGGCATTTGTTGATTATTCAGATAGAAACAGTGTGCACAGTTAGGGGCAAAAGGCAGGAGATTGGCACTCATGTATAGAACCGGTACAGGTAGGATTGGTCAAATGGCTTCCTTCTGGACTGAAACAATCCTGTGATTCTGTGAACTCTGATCAACCGAAATGTCTCTGAACCGTTGGGAAGTAGTCCACTTCAAAGTTCAAGTTTCATTTTGGAATAATTCTCTGTATTCCTCTCATTCAGCTTGAGATTCTGACTGGTGGAAGCGATTACCGCCCTTTGCTGCCCTTGAAGCTATGACTCTTAAATCAAGGAAAGGGTGATGATTTCCAGTCTGGAAGGGAGATGGAGAACTGGGCAGTCAAGGAGCACATGATAAGACAAGTTTCTGTTTGACTGTGCAGAAACAGTCATCACATGTTGGGATCCAACTCCCTCAGATGTTACGTAAAGTACCACACTTCCTTTTCCAACCTTTCCTTTAGATTAGATTACTTACAGTGTGGAACAGGCCCTTCGGCCCAACAAGTCCACACCGCCCCGCCGAAGCGCAACCCACCCATACCCCTACATCTACCCCTTACCTAACACTACGGGCAATTTAGCATGGCCAATTCACCTGACCTGCACATTTTTGGACTGTGGGAGGAAACCGGAGCACCCGGAGGAAACCCACACAGACACGAGGAGAATGTGCAAACTCCACACAGTCAGTCGCCTGAGGCGAGAATTGAACCCAGGTCTCTGGTGCTGTGAGGCAGCAGTGCTAACCACTGTGCCACCGTGCTGCCCTTTAGCATGCTCTGATGTCTTCAGCAAATTGTGGAAAGGGGCAGCCAGCTGTGCATAGCTTTTCACAAACTTCCTAAAGCATACCACCAAACCAATGAACCCTTGGGGAACCCAAGGAGGTTCCTCCTTGTCTTGGGCCAAGGCTAGTCCTCTGCCACATGGATTTTTTTCATTGCCAGGAGTAATGCATTCCTCTGTAACAAAGTGACCCAGGAACTTTACTTCTTTCCAGAAGAATTGGTACTTCTCTGCTTTAATTTTCAAGTTGAACTGTGACAAGTGAGCTAAGGCAGTGTTTAGCCTTTGCAAGGATCTCTCGGAATGTCAAGCCAAAGGTAAGTATATTGTCCAGATGGATAAGGAGGGACTGGAAATTAAAATCACCAAAAGTAGTACTTATCATACTCATGGAGGTGGCAAGGCATTACAGGGTCCAAATGGCATTCTGGTGTATTTCTAAAGTTCCTGGTGCCTATTCAGAATGCTTCTCCTTAGTGTTTTGTTCTGTAATGGGGAGGCGGTTTTATAACTGTGGACCAAATCAAGATGACAGAAACACTTTGCACGTTTGAGAACTTACAATGCTTCCTCATGAGAGGAATCCTAGTTAGAGGGGAAGCACCTTATGAGGTTTTGCATCGACTGCCCAGTAAACCACACGGATTCCCTCTGCCAATGCCCATACCTCCAGTGATCCTGAATCAGCTTTGGCCTCCCTCAAGGACATTACCAGCTTCAACTCTTCCACCATCTGCTCCGTCTTGGCCAGATGCCTTTCAACCTCCTCCCCAGTGATTGGACAGATGTGCTATGGAATCCTGTCAACAACGGCAGAAGTTTAATATGAGATTTGAACACATGGAAAGCCCAAAGATCATGAATCAGAGATTCCAAATTCCACTGCCATCTGGTCATTTCACACATGAAGGGAGTTTAAGTACATAAATGGAACTATTTAAACTATACACCTCGAACAAAGCCTGAGAGTTACATTCGGTTGAGGAATCCCTTGTCAATTTGATCCTCCTTCCATCAAAGACAGTTTGTTTACTCCAGTGGGAGTCCATCTGAGTATGCCAGTTGTCCTCCTTCACTGTCACCACCTGCTGGTGGAGGTCTCAGTGAACTGCTCAGTTTTCTTCCACAGTGCCCTCCATCACATTGCCACCTGCTGCTGGAGGTCCGAGTACACTATATTTAATCAGCAAATTCAATCATTGGATTGAATCTTGCATTTTATTGGCTAGGTCTGAATTGCAGTGAATTTCTTGGAAGAATTTCTGCTGCAAGGCCTAGTGAGATTTATCGCCTGGTCTTACCAAACTCAGGACCTACTCTGCCCATACACCTTCATGTCTGACTCTGGCCCCATCTTAACATGTGCTGTTCCCGCCCCCCCACCCACTCAATTTCCCAATTATTTTCTTTCATCACAAGTAGGCTGTTAATAGAGGCAGGGTTCCAAGTGAGCCACAAACCAGACAGATGAAGAGTCTGAAATGTTTCACAGATCAATATAGTGGTCATTCTGGAATCACTGTATGCATTAAGCCATCTGGAACTTCCTGTATGATGGCCAAGCTCTGCATTTCGTTTTCATCAATATCAAGCCTTAAAAATTACCTTTACAACATAAGTCTGACAGAAAAAAGCTTTGCACTCAACCTAATTTGTTTATTACCTCACCATCTTTCCCTGTTGATCAATCATTGATGGAGAGGGATCTGTTAAAAGTGAATTTATGTAATTTTATGCAATGTATTTTTAAGATAGTAAGATCTTGGCACTGGCCAAGAGAGTTGGTGAATAAGATTTGGCACCAAGCTAAATGAGAGAATTGGGGCTGACCAAAGACTAAAAACTTGATCAAAGAAGAGAAATTTTTAAAGAAGTACTATAAAGAAGGATGGATGGAGAGATTTAGGGAAGCAGTTCCAGAGCTTAGAACTGTGGTAGCTGGAGGAATGGTCACCATTGATGGAATGTTTAAAATCATGGATGCTCAAGAGACCAAAATTAGAGGAACATGGCTATTTTGAATGATTGTGGGGTTAGCGGATATTGCAAAGATAGAGAGGAACAAGGTTTTGGAAGGATTTGTAAACAAGGAAATGAATTTTAAAATGTAGTTGTTGCTTAATCAGTAACGTATGTTGGAGCTTGCTCTATCTTTTACAAGCAAATACGTTTGTGAGTATAATTATTTTTAGTACTTGGCAATATTGTAAACATTTTCTGTGTTCGCAAACAAACTCTTCAAAATTAGAAGTAATTTGTTTGAATCAAACTGGGCCTCTCCACCCAGATTTATGACTATAAAAAGCAGTTAAGTTTTCAAAAATACATTCAGAGGACTAAATCTCCTTGATTTGGGGCATTGCGTCTCCTGCTACTGCATTATTCAACTTGTTTTTAAGTGTCTGATTGATCATCTGTTGGAATTGATCTAAAAACTTTCCAGAAAGATTATTTCCATTGGTTTAATTCAAATAATGTCCACTTTAATGTTGCTCAAGCTTAATTGTAAAAAGTAACTTATTTCTCATGTTAACCCTCACCAAACTTCTTTATTTATATATGTGTATGTTCTAAAATAAAAACAAGGTAAGAACTGAATAGGCCTGCCTCCAAATCCTGCCCAGATTAAGTGCATACCTCTTATCATCGTATGGAAAGTAAGTTTAGGTCATTTCAATCTACTTGCTGACCTCACGGTATCAACAGCTTACTATATCAATGAATTGGATACACCAGTGTTGGACTGGGATGTGCAAAGTTAAAAATCACACAACACCAGAATATAGTCCAACAGGTTTACTTGAAAGCACTAGCTTTCGGAGTGCTACTCCTTCATCAGGTGCAGCGCTCCAAAAGCTAGTGCTTTCAAATAAACCTGTTGGACTATAATCTGGTGTTGTGTGATTTTTAACTTACTATATCAAATAATCAAGTATATCCATTGTTGGATAAAGTAGAGGAAACTTCTGTACACTCAATTTAGGGATGGTGTTTGACCCTGAAAAACAGGAAAATAAAATGTACTCCCTAGTCATAAGTGCTTTGTCATCTCCACTGCTGCTTTGCTTGTCTGTTTTATAAGATAAAATAAAGTAATACCTTTCATATGGTGAAGAAATACCACTTTGATTATCTAAATATTATCAGTTGCAGGGTTACATTTTTAAAATTCCCAAAATGAATAGGTCCGTGGAACCAGATGATAACATCTCTATCCTGTGACGCCAACAGTCTTAAAATCTGCCAAAAGTTTAGTGCAATAATACAAGTATATCCAGTTTGTAAGTGTGATTCCATAGCACTGTTATTTTGATGTTAGAATCATCCTGTCAACAGGGTAAATAGCATTTCTTGTGTTGGTCAGACTTACATAGAATCTGACTGTTAACCCTTCTTCTTTTTAATGAAGGTTCCTGAGCAGTTTGGTCCAGTCAGGACAGTGACTAAAGGAAGGGGAGAAGTATTGTTAATTGGCACAACAAGGAATTTCATTCTACAAGGCACTTTATCTGGAGACTTTCACCCTATCACCCAGGTAGGAGCAGATGATTACAAAACATGCCTGCAGTTTCCTTGGGTTGCTGGAAGGAATCTTCATAAATCATTACTGCAGTTGCAACCATAGGGCATAAACCATCCTCAATTCTACCCCTGATTAATTCCAATTGCAAATCACTCATGTGGAACCTGCCACAGTCAAAGTGACCATTCAGACTTGAGATTTATACCCATCTTTTTGTAAGGCCCAGAGCAGGTTGGCTTTCTATCTCTGAGATTATTCTTGGCTATGGTATAACACTGCAAAGATAATGGGCAACAGTGTGAATTTCAATTGCTGCTCTGGTATTTCGGTTCACTGCAGCTGGGGAGGCGACATTTGCTTTTATTGTTCATCATGCACAGTGACCAATGAATCTTCTTAGTAATAAATATTCAATGACATTTGAAGACATTAGTGAGCAGTCAACTGTAGTGTCTTGGAGAGAATTAGTCCCTCTTTGTGCAGGCTACCCACTTGCAATCCTGTTAACCAGAGAAATCCTTTTAGACGATAAATGTATCAAACTTCTCAAACTAAGACCAAGCTGGCCAGTAATATTTCATATTCATTGTTTTTATTGCTAATTTTATTTTGCTGAGAGATAAATGACCAAAGAAATTATTTTAGGTAACCTTGTCACAGCAAATCACGTTTATATTCTCCTTCTCTCCCCAGGCATTGCCTGTGTTATTCTGAATTTGATCTCTGGATTTTTTTTTTAATTTTAGCTCTCCAGATTGATTTCAAAAGCATTCATTTTCATTACTTCTTTTACAATATATGTAGGGTCACACAGATGAACTGTGGGGTTTGGCCAGTCATCCAAATAAGGAACAGTTCCTAACATGTGGACATGACAAACATATCACTCTATGGGATGCTGTCACCCATCAGACCATATGGAGCAAAATCATAGAGGTATCTTTACTTCATCGATTTTCTTATTGGAAATTGGAAAACTTGGATTATTGCATAACATTACCCAGCTTGAAACGAATGGCAAAACTATGAGATTATTGAAGAATTAGTTAGAACTTTACGCTTTAAAAGCTTGTGGAGGAAAATAAAAAGTTCCAGATTCAGGCAAAGTTTCACCAAAGAATGACTGTTAATAGCAAAATAATAGGGGAAGAAACATGTAGGAAGGTGCACTTAGATTTTAGGACAAACAAAACAGGAATAATAGAGGGGAATTGAAAACAGAGATCAAAAAGATAAATTTTATTTAAGCCATTCAAATGATTTTTGCCCAGTATTTAAATAACTTTAACTAGTGGGAAGAAGCAGGCTTTTGCACAGCAAATCTACGATATGGTTGAAGCATCGTTTAATTATTAAAACACTGTTATTGTAAGGAAATGTGTGCTTAGCAGGAAACATTCCACCTACATAATTACTGTACATGTTCAAACAAATCAGATTTAAAACCTCTCAGTGCTGTGAGGTTCAATTAGTCTATTACTAACAGTCTGTGCTTCTGAATATGTTTTCTTGAAATTCTAGGACCCAGCCCAGTCTGCTGGTTTTCACCCATCAGGATGTGTTGTTGCTATAGGAACTCAAACTGGAAGGTGAGTGTGAATAAGAAGCTTCTGCATCAGTCACTCTCGACAATGACAACTGCTGTTTTGTTTAAGGTATTTATTAATGTAAATTTAGAGCGGAAAAAATAAATAAAATTTGTTATGCACAGATGAAATTTCTAAAGTTAAAAACAATTATAGCCGAGACCTTATTTTTAGAAGTGGGAGAGTTTCCAGGAAGGAACCTGAAGCCTACTAAAGTGAGAAAACCCACTGGATCTTCTGGTAATCTGGTAGCTGATTGGCTGCTGGTGGGCCTTCCAAATAAAGGATAGGATCCTGGAGCAGGAACTCCTGCCTTCCTAGAGCTACTGGTCAATCAGAAGCTGGTATGCCTAGAATTGAGCAGTTCTGTGGTGGAGGTTACATTGTTGCAACATGACAAAATACTTGGATAACCAGGATGGAGGATTGCTGATGGTAAAACTGAGTGTTGTTTGGTGGCAGGTGGCAGTGGTGATTTCAAATGTTTGAGTGGCAGAAAGAGAGGTGGGGTCAGGAGGATGGGAAGTGAGGTCAGGTGGGTGGTTCTCAAAGGCAACCCCCCCTTACCACCTCCACCTCCGTCATAGGATTTGTCCCTTGGCAGTGGCCAACTGAGGGCATATTGAGGGACTTTACCCTCCCACCCCCATCCCAATGTAAGCTGACTGTTTCTCATCTCACCTGAGGCCAAAATGATTGCACCCCAAAAAAGATGAGGCCCTTAAGTCATCATTAACTTTGTTAGGGCAGGTTCAGGAATTCCTATCTGCTACCATCTCAGCAAAATTAAATCTACTTCCCACATGAAGACCTGAAAACTTACACCCTATGATTTCAATCATCGTTTATATTAGAAGAAGAAATAATCAAGAATTTCTGGTTTTTTTTGCTTGAACTGGAGAGTTCTGCAACAAAAGTCAAACCTATTGGTAAGCCAAGGATTGTCTGCCAGCACTGAAATGTGTTGTATATTTGAATGAATAAGGACCGCTTTGCTATGGTTTTTAAGTACAAATTAGTCATTTTAAATGCTAATAGAAATATGGTAGATTTGGACAGACCAATCATTTGGAACTATTTGAAAAACAATACATGGACCTGTTTAAATCGTACCAATGGAAATGATTTTTTTAATATCATTATTCATTCGTGGGATGTGGGTGCCACTGACTGGCCAGCATTTATTGTTTGCCCCTAGTTGCCCTGGTCGAGGTGGTGGTGAGTTATCTTCTTGAACTGCTTTATCCTGCTTTTTGGGGACAGGACATACCTGGACAATTTTTCACTTTGTCAGGTAGATGTTAGTAGTGTAACTGCAAACTCCAGTATTACCGAGCAAAAATTAATTGTCATCAGTATCTGTTGTTGTTGGGCACGCAGTAATAAATCATCTTACCTGAGATCCAACCAAACTGACAGAAGAGTAACACAAACAAAATCTGTGTTTTGTTACTGTGGTCAGTTACACAATAAAATCTCCTGTGGTGGTGATTGTTCAACACAGTGGATTGTGCATACGATTTTCTTCATAAGTAGAACAACTCCATTTTCACCGTCCTGTCCTAAAGTGGCTTAACTTTATGGACTACATTTTCACTACTGAGACAAATAATTCAAGTTGGAGATTTCCTGAGTTGGCTGATCTGTTTCAGTATAAAGAATTCTGTTGCATACAGATTTTGCTCCAGGAAAGCACCAGCCTCATTCCATTGGCTCTTCTGCCTCTGGAGGCCATTCAGAGGCAGCCTTGGAGGTGAGTGAGAACCAAGATGGATGAGTTAGATAGCTCACCTCAGTTCCATGAGAATCCACCCCATTTTGTAAAATGTTAGGCCTTGTAACCTTTAACCCTCATTCTCCCAAACCCCACATGCTCCTTCCATGCAATTTGACACCTCCCATACAGGCTCCTTGAATATTACCCAGTATTGACAGAACTCAGGAGAAAGGTGCGAATGAAAACAATAATTCTCTAACAATCTAGTAGAGTTGTCTTTTTTTAACATATGAGACTGAATAATTTCAATCATGAAAGCTGTTGAAAAATTTTAAATCCCCTCAAGGAGTCAAATCATTAAAATTCTATTCAGTAACCACATCAAAGGCATGTAATCCTTTAATAGCTTCTTTAAAATAGTCAATCATATGTCAGCTCAACCCTAATCTTTCACATACTTAGTTTTGAACCTGTGAAACTCACCCAAACTTTCAGAAGTAGCCTAGTCCTTGGAAAATGTCAATAATGGACTCTATTGAAACTATATAAATACATGGCAATTTATATAACAATTGGCCTGTCAATCAGTGCTGTGTTTTATGTTTCCTTTAGTTGACAGCTTTAAATTGTTTCATTTTTAGAAGGCTATGGCTTTAAATAACTTTTGTTGTGTCATCATAGTCTTACCAGACAATAGGGGCTGCTCTCTCTTATTAGAGAGAAGTGACTGGTGGTGATTTAACCTGAGGGCCACCAGACCTCAGGCAAGGGAAGAGGTTGAGAAGGAGAGTCCTTCATGGTAACCTCAAACCAGTGATGGGAATTGAACCCACATTGTTGGCATCACATTGCTCTGTAAACCAGCAATCCAGCCAACTGAGCTAAACTGATTCTCTAAATAACTTTAAACTTAATATTGGAAGAGATTTTATCTGCCATTCCAGAATGTTACATCTTTTCCATCAATTCAAGATTCCCACACTGTGGGTTAAGGCCCTTAGAACAACATAAATGGAGTCTGTTTAACCCCAGCACTTATTTCAAATGGCCCAGTAGACTAGTGTTTTATATTTGTGCAATTCCCACTCCATCCCCTTTTCCTACAAGTATGAAATCATATTGACTGGAAATGGAGGCAGGACTTCAAAACTGCAAACATACAAACCCGTATGTAGAGTAATGCCAGCAAAAGTTGATATGCAATCTGATTCGCTCTGCAGTTGAGGTTGTTTGGTGTACTTAATTAGGCTTCAATGGAATCATCATTTGATTTTTCAGGTGGTTGGTTCTGGATACAGAGTCAAAGGATCTGGTGACTGTTCACACAGATGGAAATGAACAGCTCTCAGTCATGCGTTATTCACCAGGTAACCACCACTTTTAAATAGTTCACTAGAAGCTTATATTTAGCAAAGAAGAAATTATTCCAAACCTCTTCACTGACTGGTGTAACTTCTCACAGCTTAAGGTTTATAGATGTGTATTGGGAAATTATTATTTTCACTTTAGTAGTGATTATTTTTTAAATGTTCTAGTTGATGTGCTAGAAGTAACTTATCATCACAGCACAGATCAAGTTTTTCATTTTCAATAATTATTGCTTTTCATTTGGAAGATAAAACGAAACCTTGATTTTAAAAAAAAGTGGAAAGTATAGATATCTGAGACCGATGGGATAGCTCAACAAAGCTGTGATGGGTTTACTGATCTTATTTTTATATTGTGCCATTCTAGGATTGTTTTTGCTAAAATGAATTTCAAACATTTAAATCATTTTTGTCTGTTTTTTTTCTGCAAGATCTTGGTCTCTGATCTTGACAAGAATTGTCCACTCAGGTGTTTTCTAAGCTATATATTTTCAGAATTTACATTACTGTTCTTTGTTTCCTGAATAAATTTTCTATCAATGTATTTGTTGTCTTCTCACATCATGATAGTTTACCATTGATGACAGACTATTCATATCACAAATTTCCCTGTAGCTGCTGTGTAACTGTAAGAAATGGCTGGCAAACAGTAATTCTGACAGAAGACCATATGCCATTTACAGCCTGGCTGACCAAATTTCTTCAGGAAGGAGAAAGGAGTCTGATTATCAGCAAATGTTAGATATTCAGATATCTAGAATGCCTTGATTGGCAGTCTCTTTGTTTTCGATTTTGTTGTTGTTGGTTCTAAGACTAACCTAGATCCTCTGACTTGTGGCTCTAAATGGTTGTTAGCTCTTACTAAAGCTGCACTGTTTCAATTTTCTGGCTCTTGTGTTTAAAAACGTCTTTGTGTTATTATCAATTTTTTGTTCCAGATTTCAATTTCTAAGCAAATTGATATTTAGTATTTCTGAGGTCTATTGGTTTTATTTACATAATTTCCTCTGTACTTTGCAAGTGAGAGATGCTAATGTAAATATTAAAGATCTGACTACCAACTGCAGAATAAACTGACAGGTAGCTTTATGTTAAAGGTTGAGAGAGAGAATTGGACAATTAGTATTTAAATAACTTCAGCAAAATGTGTATTTGCTGGCACCCTAATTAGATGTATCTCTTTTTTGGTTTGAATCAAAAATACAATTAGCATTACAAGTGTTTAATGTTAGTCTTTACTGATACAATCACAAGTCTACGTCAGGACAAATAATCATATTTATGTCAGCATTATATCATTGACAATATCAAGCTTAATTCTGAATGTGACACAGACAGTCATTGAAATATAGTGACTGCATGATAGGATTAAAAGTAATCAAAACTGGTGAAGGATGATTTTTGTGATAGTAATCTTTAACTGATTAGATTACTTACAGTTTGGACACAGGCCCTTCGGTCCAGCAAGTCCACTCCAACCCGCCGAAGCCCAACCCACCCATTACCCCACATTTACCCCTTTACCTAACATTACGGGCAATTTAGCATGGCTAATTCACCTGACCTGCACATCTTTGGACTGTGGGAGGAAACCGGAGCACCTGGAGGAAACCCATGCAGACATGGGGCGAATGTGCAAACTCCACACAGTCAGTCACCTGAGTCAGGAATTGAACCTGGGTCTCTGGCGCTGTGAGGCAGCAGTGTTAACCACTGTGCCACCGTGCTGCCCACTGCCACTGTGCCGCCCACAAATATATTCCTGTACTCCTGTACTATTAGTAATGTCAACCAGTGACATTTTGTTTTAGTTGAGTGGGACATTGTACTTTCTAACTGCACAGGTTTATTCCAATTTCATTATGAGTAATCTATTCTACTTTGTGCTTTTTTTAGAGGGAAATTACTTAGCAATTGGCTCCCATGATAATTATATTTACATCTACACAGTTAATGAAAATGGCAGAAAATACAGCCGAGTTGGTAAATGCTCAGTAAGTTACATTTAATAAAAGTTGAAACTGCAATGCATGTTGATTTTGTGTTAGAACAGTGGTTTATTAAATCAGTGAGAGTAGTGTTACGTACTAATTAGGCCATCCTGTCCAGTGAGCCCATGATTATGGCTGATCAAACACTTCAGTGCCTTTTATCCACACTATCCCTATCACTATATTCACCATTGATAATCAAAACTGTATCAACTGTTATTTTAAATATGTTCAAAGACTGAACTTTCACAACATTTTGGGAAGAGAATTACAAACATTTATTGCCTTCTGGGTGAAGAAATGTCTCCTTAGTTCTGTCCTACTGACTTCCCACTTATTTTACAGGATACCGTATCTATTCTTGTAAATATTTTGTAAGTTTGAATGAGATCACCTCTCATTCTTCAACACTGTAGAGATAGCAGGCCCAGCTTCCCAATCACTCTTCATAGGACAGTACTGCCAACCCAGGAACAAGTCTGGTGAACTTTTGTTACACTCCCTCTATGGCAATTATATGTTTCCTGAGGTAAAGAGACCAAAACTGCATACAGTACTCCAGGTGCACTCTCAATATGCTCACCTACAATTGAAGCAAGACTTCACTACTCCTGTACTCAAATCCTCGTGAAAAGGCTGTCGTTCAGTTAGCCTTGCTAACAGTTTACTGCACCTGCGTGTTAGCTCTCAGCTGCTTATTGGTAAGAACACACATATCTCTCACTTATTAAGAAAATTCGGCACATTGGCGTTCTTCCTACCAAAGTGGGTAACCTCTGCATTTTTTCACGCTGTATTTCATTTGCAATGATCTTGCCAACTCACTAGGCCTGTCCAAATCCTCCTGAAAACATTTTATATCTTCCTCCCACCAAGCACTCCTGCTTGGCTTTGTAACATTTACAAATTTAGAAATATTATATTTGGTCCTCTGTGACCTTATAGAGAATTTATAAAATGACGAAGGGCATCGATAGTATTAATAGGCAAGGTCTTTTCCCTGGGGTGGGGAGTCAAGAACTAGAGGGCATAGGTTTAGGGTGAGAAGGAAAAGATATAAAAGAGATGTCAGGGGCAATGTTTTCATGCAGAGAGTGGTGTCTGGGTGGAATGAGCTGCCAGAGGACGTAGTGGAGGCTGGTACAATTGCAACCTGTAAAAGGCATCTGGATGGGTATATGAATAGGAAGGGTTTGGACAGATATGGGCCAGGTGCTGGCAGATGGGACTAGATTGGGTTGGGATATCTGGTTGGCATGGATGAGTTGGACCGAAAGGTCTGTTTCTGTGCTGCACATCTCTTTGACTCTAAGACTCTAAATGCAAGTCATTGATAAGTATATTAATGTACATCTGTGTGAACAGTTGGGACCCAAGTACTGATCCTTGAGGTACTCTGCTAGCCACAACCTGCCAGTGTGAGAATAACCCAGTTATTCCTGCTCGCTGTTCTCTGTCTGTTATGCAATTATTACATTACCTCTTATCACGTGTTTTAGTTTTGTGAATCGATTGCCTACCTTCTGAAAATCTAGCTTTACTCCATCAATTAGGTGTCGGTATACATTGGAAATGGTTTCAGTTCATCCATGAGAAAACCCATTAGAAATGAAGATTGGGAGTGTATGATGAGCAGCTGATCCAATAGCAGCCCTTTTACACTAATCCCATTCATATTACTCACTCACTTTAGAACCAGCACCTTTTATAGTCCTGTAAGAAATTTAACTGAGGGCATTGATA
This sequence comes from Chiloscyllium punctatum, assembly GCF_047496795.1. Lineage (NCBI taxonomy): Eukaryota > Metazoa > Chordata > Chondrichthyes > Orectolobiformes > Hemiscylliidae > Chiloscyllium > Chiloscyllium punctatum. Next base: position 44,378,332 of record NC_092742.1, on the reverse strand, counting down.
ATTCTCCAGAGCTTGCCTTATAAAATGCATGTAATATTTCAAATACTAGCACAGAGGTCGAGTGTTATAACTGGGATTATGTATAATCAAGATGTCATTCTGTTTCCTCCGACAAACCCCTACCCCACCCCACCAATAGGGTCACTCAAGTTTTATCACACACCTTGACTGGTCAACTGACTCACAGTATTTAATGTCTAATTCGGGAGACTATGAGATCTTATATTGTGAGTATACATTTTCTATATTCTAAATTAAAGTTAGTTTGATTTGTAAGTTATTTTTTAAAGGACAATTCATGTGACCAAAAAGTAAGTGAGAGGCATTTGCAATACCTGAATATTAAAATTCTCATCCTTGTTTTCATACCCTCACAGCATCATCCCACCATCTTCAGCCTGACAACCCTCTGAAAACTCCTGTGTTCCTTCAATTCTGCCATTTTGTGCACCCTCAATTTAACTTGCTTCCCCACAGGCCATCACTGCTTTAAGTTGTACAGGCCCCAGTTCTGGCAATACTCCACAACACAAGTTTGATTCCAAACAACTGTTGCAGCAAGTGACAAAATAAAGTCAAAGGCTAGATTAGAGCATCCCCTATTGATGTTAAACAGAAATGTCTTAGTTAATCTTAACATGGGACTCACTCACCATGGGATAAATTCATAAAACAGTTAACTCTATTAATATGCTGGTCCGTTCTTTTACAACGGTGGAGAAACAGCCCCCACTATTTGATTATGTGCTTACACTACGAAGATTTGCAGTGTGGTTACAGCTGTCCAAAGAGTTTTTTGTGGTATTTTCAACAGTAATCTATAATACGTAGAAATCTTTTTCATTATGGAGCTCTCTATATTTTGTGTATGAGCAGGGCAAGCAACAATGTTCTCTCCAGTCCAGTTGAAGAATCCTCATAAATAAGAAGTGTAACTCCCAGAAATTAGTACACTTGGGTCAGTGTGGGATGTGAAAATTCAAAAAATCTCAAATCCAAACACAACCCACCTCCAACCTGCCTCTAGTTTTAATGGAGGTGGGATAGAGGTTGGGGGCTGCAGTTGACTAAGGTGCACTCAGCTGGCTTGGTTTGGTATTTAACTATTATAATGAGGCTGTCAGCCACATATTCATTTTCAACCTTAAACTCTAACTGAACCGCTTTCCTAGGTCTAGAGCCCCAGTAAGTAAACAGAGAGAAGTAACCAATTCCAGGAAATGTTAGGAGTTTTTCAAACACTGCTTTGGGCCAGATGAAACAGGAATGCTTCTACTGGTTCACTGCTAGTCCCATTCCTCTAGCTCTGCAAGGTCGGTACCTCACCCTTGTCCCTAGGATTGAACACAATCCAAGGTTGCGATTGACCCTATCCACCAAATGGACAAGCTGACAGTTGGGTACTTCTTCCCCTTTAACTCGATGTAAAATCACAGGTAGAGAGTAAACTAATGGTAAAGAAAGGTTTAACCATGAGAGAGACAAAAATGTAGTTAATACATTTTATGAAGTGTTATTAATTTTTATTATGTCTAACACCAATTAATTTCTGAAGGAATGGAATTCCACACCTGTAAACGTTTTAGGGCCAGAACATTTATTTTGGCAGTATGACATAATGCACTGTTAAAAATGTTCTTAAACCCAGTGCACAAGCTATAACTTTTTAAGGCACGTTTCGTGGGTAATAAGTGGGTAAAGACTACAACTTCTCACCTACAAGTGGTTATAATGTTGAATCTACATGCAAAGTACCAAAGTACTGCTGTTTGTGGAGCAACAGATTTATTGAACAGCAGATTTGTGTTTAAATATGTATAATCAACAGAAGTTGCTAATCCATTTATTCTGTATAATTGTATGTTTTGACCATTAACCCAAATGTAATACAATGATATATATTTTTAATATAATTTATTTTAGACTTTGAATTTTGAACAAGTAGCATGTGGGTTTTGGTCTTGTGTGCATGAGCTGTTTAGTGTTTAGTTTGTCAATAATTCTGAAGCCATGATCTTTTTTAAAAAAAGCATGAGGGACAGTGCTCCTGAAGTGGTAATGGGTCTTTGTTTGCATTGGAAAAGTTTTATGAGTAAAATAATAAACATTTACGGAATGAACATCCAGGACTATTAGCTTGTTTTCTGTTTAGAAGGATCAGGATTTTTTTTCTCTCAGGAAAATCCCATAGCATGGAACGGAGATTTGCAGAGGTCCTGCTTGAAGTTCGGTGCAAGAAATATTTTCATCTAGAGAAAGAAGTTAATTTAGAACTCTTGGGAAACAGGTTACCTTAGACTAAGGACTTTACTTTGAAAGTACCAGACTACGTTGGAATCCTGAAGGAGTTATTCATATTGAGAAAGTCTAAGATCAATTGTGTGACTTGCTAAGAAAGAGGATACCAAATTCTCAAGGCCAGGAATTGAAAGCAACAGTTAAATTAAATCTATAATTATGATAGAGAAGCAAACATGGTGCATTGTCAGATTACTGTAAAGCTATGAGGTTGGAATAGATGGGAATATATATTTTACTGTGTGAAATATTTCAATTTGTATTATACAAAGTAGCTTGGTTTATTCTATATTATCTTTATTTCTTTCACATACTAAACTTATACTTGATTGTTAAAACCAAATCTGCAGCACTGAACACTGGTATTTCAGTGAAGGATCACCTTACTAAATAAAACAAACAAAAAATGATCCATCAAACCAGAATTTGTCCAGTAATAAAATCAGCTGGGATCATAACACTAGCATTGCTTCCCCTACAACCCATAGGCCATTAAAAATATAAGCACTTATTATCTGAGGGTGAGAGTTGATAGACAGAGATCAATATCTACTGCAAGCTTTCTTTTACTTTTCTTATTCATTCCAGAGATTTTGAGTGTGTTAGCAAGCCTCAGTGCTGTTAGCTGGGCATTCCAACATTTTGACCTTGCTTTATTAAAGAAGTGCAGAATAAGTTCAGTTTGGGATGGTGTGTGACTTGAGGGGTAATTTAGATAGTGTTCTCAGGCACATACTTGTCCTTGACTTTCTATATGGTTGAGATTGCAAGGTAATGAAGGTGTTAGTGAAGTCTGGGAGAGAATATTATCTAACAAATAGAGGTAGGCATTTACTTGTTAAGACTTATTCTCATTTTGGATATTGATACTGTTGTGGACTCCGTTTTAATCATGTGCAAATGAATGGATTTTGAGTGAGTTAAAGTTAGTCCTCATGATTTCAGTCTGCATTTAAATGGATTTGTATGATTTGTGCTATAACAGTAAATATTCCCATCATAAGGATAACCTGACGGAAGCATGTTTAGTGTCTTGAATGTCTTGCTTTATGGCTTAGAATGATTCTAGAGTAGCCTGCGGAATACAGAGCAGAGTGATAATATTCGTTACATACCATTCACTCCAGTGTGATTGAATCCTAGAATTTTACTTTGTTTTTCATGGACAGGGATGCCATCAGTCTGCAAGCAAGTGGTGAGTGTTGAGCAGGTCAGGGATGTTGAGTGGGCCACTTATACCTGCACATTAGGATTTCATGTTTTTGGTAAGTATTGTGCTCATTCATCTTTAGTATGAACACTTACAACAACACTGAAGCTTTACTGTAGCAACAAATATACCCATCTCTTTGAATGACTTATGGTTATCTGATATTTTGATACTGTAAAGTGTCTCCTACTCTAGCAATAGTGCTGCCTGGTGTTATGGTGGTACATGCTATCTTATGCTCTAGTGTTGCTGCCTGATACATTGAGCCTGCAGATTAAAGAATTTATATTAATAGTATCTTACCTGTATTTTATTATATTGATGGGCATTAACAGTGGATTCAATTGTGTTTCAATTGTGTTTGAAACTGTGATGATTGAGTTTGGAAGTGCATCTTTGGAACTCAGTCAAGCATTGATAATCAAACCATCCGACAATTATATCAACAAAGCAGGTGCCCTGATGTCTGTTTCTCAAGACAATCTCAGAATAAAGGCGTAGCTGAGCTCTGAAACTCATTAATGGTTCGCTCAACAGCTGTCAGTTTACATAGGCCGAAGTAAAGTTAACATTGATTGAATGACAATTTTATGAAATTAGAAAAAGTTATTCTTTCTTTGATCTGTATTTTCAATATCTATATGTTTATTTGGACAATATTGGGTGTGGTGAAGCAGGGTAAAGCTTTTGTTATTGAAACTATGAATGACAATGTCTCATTGAGACACTAATAAGATTGTAAAAGCAGCAGTGTTCTTCAAAGTAGATTTACAAATGGATTTCTTTAATCAGCACTTAAATATTATTATATGGATCATTAGTTTTATACATTGTACATACTAGTTAAGCAGGCATAGAGATGACATCTGGCCATGGAGACAGCATGGTGGGGGATAAGTGGAGAATGCTGGAAGGTCTAACAGCCTTTAGTACAGTGGGGACAATGGGGGTCGTCCAATCTGCTATATCAGCACTCACTTTCCTCTGAGGCTATACCCGAACATTTAGGAAATTCCTGGACTTGAGCTTCTACCTCATGAGTGACAATCTTGCCCAGTATATGAAACCATCTAAGGTAGACTCGAATTTAGGACATTAAGTGTAAAAATAAAACAATAGGCTACAGGAAACCAAAAGGCCCTGATAAGATAATGGGGAATGACTGATCAAACATGTACTCAAACTGTTAACATTCATTCCTTGTGATCAATCACAATTACTATTATGAAATCTCACACTCTGAGGATCTGATAGAAGTAAGCAAGATACTTTGAACTTCATGTGATCTTGTGCTTTGTAATGAGGATCCTGATCAGTGGAATGCAGTCAAAGACTGGATTGTGTAATTTGAGAAAATAGAGCCACAGGCCCATTGTCCAGACAGGGAGCTCATGACATATATTCCAGTGGCTCCTACTGAATGGAGAAATATGGCAACTGTGTGACTTACAGGAAAAGACACTGGCAACTTGAAATTAGACTCAATTTCATTTCCGCCAGGGCCACTTGGCTCTTGATCTCATACAGCCTTGGTCCAAACATGGCCAAAAGAGTTGAATTCTAGAGGTGAATTCCATTCTGCCTACCCTTGACATCAAGGTCACATTGAGTGTAGCTTCAGTGAACTCCGACAAAACTATGTCAATGGGAATTAGGAGAAAAACTCTCCACAGTCATACCTGGCTCAAAGGAAGATAGTTGTGGTTGCGGGAGGTCAATCATCTCTGTCCAGGACATCACAACAGGAGTTTCTCAGGGTAGTGAACAAGGTCAAAACATTTTCGACAGCTTCATCAATGACCTTCTCTCCATCATAAGGTCAGACGTCAACCTGTTTGCCATTGATTGCACAATGTTCACCACCATTTGCAACACCTCAGAAACTGAAGCAATCCTTGACAAGGCCTGGGCTGATAAGTGGCAAGTAGCAAGTAGCACAAGTGCCAGGCAGTGAGCATTCCCAAGAAGGGAGAATCTAACTACCATCCCTTGCTGAATCTACCACTATCAATATCCTGGGGTTACCATTGACAAGAAACTGAACTGGACTAGTCATATAAATACTGTGGCTACAAGAGTAGGGCAAAGGCTAGAAATTCTGTGGCAGGTAACTCACCTCCTGATTCCTAACTGTCTCTCTTCCATCTACAAGGCACATATCAGGAATATGATGCAATATTCTCCACCTGTCTGAACAAGAAGCTTAACACTGACTTGGACAAAGCAGCTTGATTGTCTGAAGATAAGGTAGTAAGAGAGGTAAAATAAAGGGGACAGTTGGAGTGAGTTTGGAGTTTACCTTGAAGTTCCAGATAAGGGTTAATCAACCTTGTCATATTTATACTGAAAAAGTCCCTTGTAGAGAGCTCTAAGGCTAGAACATGATGAGATTTTGTGGATTTTGAAGAGTGGCTTGGTAACACAGTTGTTGGAATGGCTTCTCCCACAGCTGGAAATCAAAGCTAAAAATATTTGTTGCCTTTTTTGTCACACTTTCAGTTTAGGCCATTTGACATAAAACCTGCGTTTCTGCAAAGCAATATTTTTCAAATATAACTACTTCTGAAAATATCTAAAGAGGAAGGAAATGTGGAAGAAAAGCTATGGAAAACAAACAAATGCAATGATGGCCTTAATGAACTTTAAGGATATTGTAATTATGGTGAGATCTGCTACGCTGCAAATTGGTTGTGCTCAGTTCAAGGGGAATCGCACAATGCTTTATTGGAATCATATACAACGCTTTCAGACATCTTCATGATACACGTTGATGATTTCTTAATGGCTTAGAGTTACTGTGGAATTTATAACATCTATTATCTATAAGATAAATCCAATTTTAAAGCAATAATCTTATTAAGAGAGTGTTACTGCCATACTTTTTAATCTACTTGGCTATCACAGAAAGATAAGATTATAACTAGAAAAAAATGGAGTACTTAGAAGCTTGACTGGTCAGGTGAACTGTATATTTTGACTCGACGGGATACCAGTTCCAACTACTGGAATTACGTAAGACTAAAGCAGAGACTGCTAAAGGGCAAATGAAGCATTAAAAATTACATCTGGACGAACACATATTTACATTCATGTCCTTAGGTGAACATAAAGCAAAACATTTTTAGCTAATTGTTCTAAAGAGTGTGCTACTGCAGCTATTTTCCATAATATCTCTAATGAATGAGAAAGGGAAATTTTGGAGAACTAAGAAAATAAAGAAAACGTTGTTAAAAGTAATTACGGATAGGAATAATGATAGTGCAGAAATTAAGTGTCTAAACTGGGGGAAGGCCAATTCAGTGTCATTAGACAGGATCTGGCAAACATAGACTGGGAGCAGCTACTTACAAGTAGGTCTCCATTTGAATAGTGAGGGTCTTTTAAAAGTAGTACAGTAAGAATTCACAACCAACATGTTCTTCTAAGAGTGTAGGGCAAGAGCAGCACATCCACGGAACCCTGGATATCGAGAGTTTGATAAAGAAAAAGAAGGAAGCATATATCACATCAAAAACATGGAAGGACCTTCAAAAGTATAGGGAGTGTAGGAGGTTGCTTGAAAAGGAAATTAGGAGGGCAAAGAGGGTTTAGAAAATATCTTTGGAAGATGGGATCAAGAAAAACACCATGGCTTTTTATGAATATTTTAAGAGGAAGAGGATTACCAGGGAAAGGGTGGGCCCTATTAGAGACCAGAGGGGTAACCAGTGCATGGAGCCTCAGGAAGGTGAGGTCTTAAACAAATATTTCTCATCTGTATTCACAAATGAGTGACATTGTAGCTGCAATATGAGATTGTTGAATATGTTAAGATTAATAAGAAGGAGGTATTCGGTATTTTAATGGACACACAGTTGCACAAATCCCTAGGGCCTGATGAGCTGTATCCCAGGTTGCTATGGGAGGCAAGGGAAGTGTTTGGTGGGGCTGTGCTGGCCACAGATGAAGTGCCAGATGATTGGCTTGAAAGAATCAACTTGGCACCTCTGGCTCAAAAGCTCTTTTGAAAAATAAGGACAAAATACACCTCTCAAAGCCATATAATTGTCACATAATGTGGTTGAAAATGTGTTGCTGGAAAAGCACAGCAGGTCAGGCAGCATCCAAGGAGCAGGAGAGTCGACGTTTCGGGCATGAGCCCTTCTTCAGGAATGAGGAAAGTGTGCCAAGCAGGCTAAGATAAAAGGTAGGGAGGAGGGACTTGGGGGAGGGGCGTTGGAAATGCGATAGGTGGAAAGAGGTTAAGGTGAGGGTGATAGGCCAGAGTGGGGGTGGGGGCGGAGAGGTCAGGAAGAAGATTGCAGGTTAGGAAGGTGGTGCTGAATTCGAGGGTTGGGACTGAGACAAGGTGGGGGGAGGGGAAATGAGGAAACTGGAGAAATCTGAGTTCATCCCTTGTGGTTGGAGGGTTCCTAGGCTGAAGATGAGGCGCTCTTCCTCCAGCCGTCGTGTTGCTATGGTCTGGCGATGAAGGAGTCCAAGGATCTGCATGTCCTTGGTGGAGTGGGAGGGGGAGTTGAAGTGTTGAGCCACGGGGTGGTTGGGTTGGTTGGTCCGGGTGTCCCAGAGGTGTTCTCTGAAACGTTCCGCAAGTAGGCGGCCTGTCTCCCCAATATAGAGGAGGCCACATCGGGTGCAGCAGATGCAGTAAATGATGTGTGTGGAGATGCAGGTGAATTTGTGGCTGATATGGAAGGATCCCTTGGGGCCTTGGAGGGAAGTAAGGGGGGAGGTGTGGGCGCAGGTTTTGCATTTCTTGCGGTTTCAGGGGAAGGTGCCGGGAGTGGAAGTTGGGTTGGTGGGGGGTGTGGACCTGACAAGGGAGTCGCGGAGGGAGTGGTCTTTTCAGAACGCTGATAGGGTCCCTGGTGTCCCTGGTGGTGGGGTCTGTTTGGAGGTGGCGGAATGACGACGGATGATACGATGTATATGGAGGTTGGTGGGGTGGTAGGTGAGGACCAGTGGGGTTCTGTCCTGGTGGCGATTGGAGGGGCGGGGCTCAAGGGCGGAGGAGTGGGAAGTGGAGGAGATGCGATGGAGAGCATCGTCGATCACGTCTGGGGGGAAATTGTGGTCTTTGAAGAAGGAGGCCATCTGGGTTGTATGGTATTGGAACTGGTCCTCCTGGGAGCAGATGCGGCGGAGATGAAGGAATTGGGAACATAATGTGGTTCCTTTGTTCAAGAAGGGCAGCAGGGAGAGGCCAGGTAATTATAGACCAGTTAGTCTGATGTCAGTGATGGGGAAGTTATTGGAAAAGATTCTGAAGGACAGGATTAATCAATCCTTGGAAAGGGAGTGATTGATCAGGGACACTCAGCATTTATTTAGTAGAAAGTGATGTTGTCTGACTAATTTAATTGAGGTTTTTGAAAAAGTGACTGAATATATTGATAAAGGTAATGCAGTTGACGTGGTGTGCATAGACTTCAGTAAGGCCTTTGACAGGGCTCACACAGAAGGCCAGCCCAGAAGGTAAGAGCTCATGGGATCTAAAGCAAATTGGCAGATACGGTCCAGAATTGTCTTGCAGATAGAAGGTAAAGAGTGATGTGGAACGTTGTTTTTATAATTGAAATTGTTGTTTTTATAATTGTTTTATAATTGAAGGATCAGTGCTGGCACCTTTGCTCTTTATGTACCTTAGTGACTAGGATGTGAATGTAATGGTATAATTAGTAAATTTGCAGAAGACATGAAAATTGGTGGTTTACTGATAATGAGGAGGATGATCTCAGGCTATGGTCTGATATTGATCAGCTGGTAAATTGGGCAAAGCAATGGCAAATAGAATTTAATCCTGATAAGTGCAAGGTGATGCATTTTGGGAGATCTAATCAGGGAAGATATACAAATGAATGGTAGGTTCATAGGGAGTACTGAGGAACAAAGGGACCTGTGTGTACATGTCCATAGGTCCCTGAAGGTGCCAGCACAGGTAGACCAGATGGTGAAGAAGGTATATGAAGTACTTGCCTGGGGTGTAGAGTATAGGAGCAAGGCCATCTTGTTACAACTCACATTGATTAGATCTCAGGTGGAATACTGTGTGCTGTCCTGGTCGCCACACTATTGGAAGGATGTGATTGCACTGGAGAGGGTGCAGAGAGGAGATTCACTAGGATGTTACCTGGGGTGAAAAGTGTCAGTTATGAGGAGAGACTGGATGAGCTGGGTTTGTTTTCCTTGGAGCAGAGAAAGAGGATCTGTTGAGGTTTACAAAATTATGAAAGGCATAGCCAGGGTAGATTATGAGAATCTCTTCCCTAGGGCAGATGTGTCTAAGACCAGAGGGCATATGTTTAAGGTGAGGAGCAAATGGTTTAGCAGAGATATGAGAAAAGATTCTTTCACCCAGGGGGCAGCACAGTGGCTCAGTGGTTAGCACTGTTGCCTCATAGCGCCAAAGACCTGGGTTCAATTCCAGCCATGGGCGACTGTCTGTTTGCACGTTCTCCTCATGTCTGCGAGGTTTTTTCCCACAATCTAAAGATGTGCCATTTAGCTAAATTAGCCATGATAGTATTCAGGGATGTGTAGGTTGGGTGCATTAGTCAGGAGTTAATAGACAGCAAGGGATTGGGTCTGGGTGGGTTACTCATTAGAGGGTCAGTGTGGACTTGTTGGGCTGTAGGGATTCTAATTTCAAAGGGTGAAATATGCTACCTGAGAGGGTGGTAGAGGCAGATACTCTTGCAAAATTTAAGAAGCATCTGGATGAGTACTTAAAATGCCAAGTCCGCTGGGAGATCCAAGATGGCGGCAATCCAGTAGGTCTGCCTTGCCCAGAAAACCAGACAAAGTAGTGCCTTTTTACCCATTGTGGTGTAAATCGCTGGTTTTAAGCCCCTAGAACTGTTATTTATTAGTTTCAGTGCTTTTTTTAAAGAAACAAAAATGACTAAGGGAAAAGGACCGCGAGGATCGCAATGAGTATGGCACTCCCCTGCAATACCGGACAAGCCCGCGGCCTCTGTGAACATTCCTGGGGTCTTATCTGTGGAGCAGAGCCTAGTCTCGGAGTTCATGAAACTCTGAGCGAAGATCGATTTAGCGATAGAGGAGACCTGGACCAAGCTGGAACCAATCTTGGCCATGCTGCAGAAGCATGACCAGGAGATCCAGCATGGAGGCGGAGCAGCAGGCCGCAGCTTCCAAAACCACGGTGGAATCTTTGGAGGGCCGGGTCCAGGCCTTGGAGCGGCAGGTATGGGCCTTAGTTGAGCAGTTTGACAACTTCAAAAGTCACTGCCAGAGTGGGAAGAGGGAGACCAGCTGATCAGCTTCTTGGAGGAATGGCTCCTGCAGTTTTTGAAGCTGGACGTCAAGGCGGATGGGGTGCAGGTCGAGCAGGCCCACTGGGTTGCACTGCACAGGCCGGGCTGGACCAGAGTCCCCACCTGGTCCTACAGCTACCGCAGCATTATAGAGAAAAGGAAATGATGATGGAAGCTGTTAGAGCACTGGGGAAGGATCCACAGGCTCAGGTATATAAAGAACCAAGAATTATGTTCTTTAAAGACTTTTCTGCAGCCGTGATCTAAGAGGAAGGCCTTTGATGAGGCAAAACAGAGGCTGAGGGACTTGAATATTTAGTTCTCTGTAAGATATCTGGCAATATTACGTTTCAGCCACGGAGGGTTCATGTTTAATTTTGACTCACCGGAAAAGACTTCCTGGACAACTGAAAATAAACTGGTGGCTCAAATAATATGGACAATCGTGTTCACTTTGTTTTCTCTGTAGTTTGCCTGGTTTACCTGGTTTTGTCTTTTTAATATGTGAGGGTCTTCCCTTTTACTTCTTTCTCTCTCCTCTCCCTTCTTTCTCCCCTCCCATTATCATTTGTTTTTCTATCATACCCTTTTTGTTTCTCTCTTTGTTTAGTACTGTGTGTGTGTGTGTTGGGGGGGGGGGGGGGGTGGCGGTGGGGTGGGGGGGAGGGAGGGGAAGGTGGTTCATTCATTATAAATAAAACTGCCTAGAGTCAAAGTATGGATGGGAAGGGTTGAATGTCCACTTTTGATTTTCTTGTTGTAAGATGTGTGTGACTTTTATATACTTTGTTCTTTTTGGGTTTGGGACGTGGCTTCAGTGAGAAAGAGCCATGGAGGGGTTAGTGAGTAGTATGGGTGCCTCCTGTCGGCAAGGGGACAAGTCTCCTTTTATTTGTGTTATATGTTGGTTCATTGTAGAAGGAGTTGTTAGATATTTTGATTTGGTAGTTTTTGTAGTTGTATTTTCAAGTTTATATGAACTGTTTACTGTTTTCACTCGGCGCGCTATAAATGAGGTTCTTCCTCCCAGAGGGGTCACAGACTGCGTCGGATGCCTATGGCTAACTCCTGGTTTGATTGGTGCGCTTGGAACATTAAGGGGAGTCATTCACCGATTAAGAGAAAAATACTTTCAAGCCTTAGAAAGGAAAGGGTCGATTTAGCCTTGCTGCAAGAAACACATCTAACTGATAAGGAGCACTTAAAGTTACAGCAGGGAGGGTTCAGCCAGGGGATTCTTTTCATCCTTTGGTTCGGAAAGGTGGAGGAGTTATACCCATTCAGAAGAATCTACCATTTCTGTTGTTAGACCAAATTAAGGATGAATGTGGGCACTTTCTGATCCTTAAAGCTTTAATACATGGAGAGAAGTATGGGATTTTGAATGTATATTGTCCTCTGGCACACCCCCCTCAAATTCTTAATGAATGCACTCTCCAGGTTGATGGTCCTTGGAGTGCGTCATACAATTATAGGGGAAGACTTTTACCAACTTATGGACCCCAAGGTGGATAGGATGCCTAGGGATCTCACGGGTGTGTTCCCGCAATCCAGGCAGCTGGTGGACCTGAACAGGGAGCTGGGGTTGGTGGACGAGTGGAGATGTCTTCACCCTGAGGGTAAGGACTTCACCTTTTTTTCTAACCCACACAAGTGCTACACTAGGATTGATATGTTTTTTGCCCCATCGGCCTTTTTGAAGTCGGTGCTGTCCTGTAGAATTGGGAACGTAGCCATTTCCGATCATGCAGCAGTGTACATGGAGGTTAAGGCCAGTGACGATGGGACAGGCTTGCAGCATTGGTGTATGGATCCTTTCCTCCTGAAAGATAACAACTTCTTTGAGTATTTTTTGTGAGAATTTAAAAATTTTCTGGGACATTAATTAGTTTACGGTCAGTAATCCGTCGGTGCTCTGGCAGACTGCCAAGGCCTATGCAAGGGGTTTGCCTATTTCTTATTCGGCGACCCAGAAGTGTAAGAGGGGAGAGCAGCAACGTTTGCTCGAGACTCGGCTGAAGGCATCTGAGACAGCATACTTTGACAGACCGTCTGTAACTAAGATGCAGTGGATTACAGACCTCTAGGCTGCTCTGAATGCTGCATTCACCTAGACAGCAAAGAGGGAGACTTCCTTTGCGAAACAGAGGTTATTCGAGTATGGTAATAAACTTGGTAGGTATTTGGCATATTTGGCCAGAATGAAGAGTGCCCCCCAATCTTTCACATCCATTAGAGAGGGTTCTGGCACTATCACCTGCAATCCCAAAAAGACTAATGCAGTATTCAGGATGTTCTACTCTGGGTTGTACCGGTCGGAGTGCTGTGAGGACAGATTGGCAAAGGTGGAATACTTTTTTAAGACCTTGGATCTCCCAGGTGTAACTTCAGAGCAAGCATCTCTTTTGAATGTCCCTCTGATAATCCAAGAGATACAGGAGGCGGTGAGGCAGCTCCAGAGTGGTAAGGCACCTGGCCCAGATGGATTTCTGAATGAGTTTTATAAGAAGTTTATAGACATCTGGCCGATCCACTGTTGGATATGCACAATTACTCGTACAATCAGGACTGCCTCCCATCCTCTCTGAGTGAAGCAAATATTTCTCTTATTCTCAAGAAAGGGAAAGCCCCAGAGGATTGCACTTCATATAGGCCCATATCATTATTAAATGTGGACTTTAACATTTTGTCAAAAATGTTGGCGTTGAGGCTGGAGAAGGTCATGCCCTTCATTGTAAATACCTACCTAGACAGGTTTATTAAGGATTGCAGATCCTCTAATAGTATTAGGAGAGTGCTAAATATGATTTAGGTGTGCCAGCAAGGGTCGTTTCCAGCTTGGTAGTCTCCCTGGATGCAGAGAAAGTATTTGACCGGGTGGACTGGCCGTGCCTCTTTTATGTGCTGGAATGGTTTGGCCTTGGAGGGGTCTTTGCCAAGTGGGTGGCAGTGTTATATAGTGAAGTATAGGCAAGCACTATGAAGACTTAACAGTTGGCTTATCCCTTTTATCTGGCGTCACAGGTGGTCTCTTATTATGCTTGCCAAATTGCATCTTCTGCAGGGGATAGGGAGTGTGGATTTTCCAGACTTTAAGAAATACCAACTATGTTCCCTGCTGTCCTATGTGGCTGATTGGGCTGGCCAGGATCTGTGGTCAATCTGGCTTGACATCGAGGCCTCCCAGGCAAAATGTCCCCTCATTAATCTAAGGTTCATGGACAAGATGAGGACTGTAATAGACCATTGCAGAAACTCGATTGCCCTTAACACGGTTAAAGCATAGAGAATGATGCGACAAAGTGAGGGCAATTTACAAAAAAACTTCCCCTTTTACTTCAATAGTAGGATTGGTAGGATTCTGGCCGGGAGCGATAGATTCTGGCTTTAGGCTCTGGGAGTCCAGAGGAATTTCCTGTTTGGGAGATTTATTTGATGGGGAGATTATGGTGTCTTTCAAGCAGCTGAGCTATTTAGGGACTTTATGCAGAAAAAAAACTACATTAATGGTTAGTCCCTGTAAGTCAGATATGGAGAGGAGAGTGCTTCAGTCCACGGGCACTCTATTGGTCAGCACCCTCTATCATTTATTAGGAGGTCGGGTCTCACAGGACATCAAGCGGTTGTGTGGAATCTATGCTCAGGATTTGGGGATGGAGGTCTCACCAGAGGAGTGGGAGGGTATTTGTGAGAACATAAGGAAGATCTTGATTTGCAATAGGACACAGGCTATGCAGTTGAAGGTACTCCACAGGGTTTATTTGGCACTGGAGCGGTTTGTGAAATTTAAAACAGGAGCGTCCCCAATGTGCCCAAAATAGATGTTGGTACTCTTATTCATTGCTTGTGGTCATGACACAAGCTTCGTCAGTATTGGGGCACTTTAGCGAGTGTTCTGGATTGGGTCCTGGGAACCGAGGTCAAAATAGATCCGGTGTCCCTCCTCGTGGGTTTGTCGAATCTCCCCTATTTGGACGCGCATGGGAAAAAACTGTTTAATATTCTTTCATTTTGTGCAAGGAAGAACATTCTGATGAGCTGGGTATCGGAAAATCCCCCAGGACTCTCGGGGTGGTGTAGGTTACTCATGGAGTACGTCTCCCTGGATTTCCTTACAAGTATGGTGCACCAGAAAACAACTTTTTAATAGGATGTGGTGGCCCTTTTTGAACTATACAGATGTGGACTTATTGGCTATATTGGTTAAGGTCAACTAGGAGAAAGTGAGGACTGCAGATGCTGGGGATCAGAGCTTAAAAATGTGTTGCTGGAAAAGCGCAGCAGGTCAGGCAGCATCAAAGGAGAAGGAGAATCGACATTTCGGGCATAAGCCCTTCTTCAGGAATGCGGAACGTTTCAGAGAATACTTCTGGGACACCCGCACCAACCAACCCAACCGCCCCGTGGCTGAACACTTTAACTCCCCCTCCCACTCCGCCAAGGACATGCAGGTCCTTGGCCTCCTCCATTGCCAGACCATGGCAACACGACGCCTGGAGGAAGAGCGACTCATCTTCTGCCTAGGAACCCTCCAACCACAAGGGATGAATACAGATTTCTCCAGCTTCCTCATTTCCCCTCCCCCCACCTTTCCTCAGTCCCAACCCTCAGACTCAGCACCACCTTCTTGACCTGCAATCTTCTTCCTGACCTCTCCGCCCCCACCCCCACTCCGGCCTATCACCCTCACCTTAACCTCCTTCCACCTATTGCATTCCCAATGCCCCTTCCCCAAGTCCCTCCTCCCTACCTTTTATCTTAGCCTGCTTGGCACATCCTCCTCATTCCTGAAGAAGGGCTTATGCCCGAAATGTCGATTCTCCTTCTGCTTTGATGCTGCCTGACCTGCTGCGCTTTTCCAGCAACACATTTTTAAGCTATATTTGTTAAGGCCTTTGTGTAGCCGTGAGGGCTGTGTCTGGTGGCCTGGGGACCCTGGGAAGAAGAATTCTAAACAAATATGGGAATGCCAACTGATGTTCTCGATGATAGGGAGCTTTGGTGGGATTACACTGAGATGTTACAATGTAACGTAATTTAATGTAATTTGCCTTGGTTCAACTCGGTTTAATTTAGTTCCTTTGTGTTTTGATTTAGTTATTTATTGAGTTGTAGTTTGTGTAGAGTTTTTTTCCTCTCAGATTGTTTGTGGTGTAGTAGATTGTAGTAGTTTGTTTACTGTTATTGATGTTACATTGCAAGGTTGTTCTATTATTTTGTAGTAATTTTATAAAAAATTCAAAATCTTTTTCTCAATAAAAATATTTATTTAAAAAAATGCCAAGTCCAGGTAAATGTGATGGAAAACTCTCCACTGACCTGAATGTGTCGAGCTCCAACACTGAAGAAGCTCAACACTATCCAGGACAATGCAGCCCATTTCATCAGCCCATTCACCAATTTAAATATTCAGTCCCTCCATCACCAACTTCGAGTGTATTTTATCTATTGGATGTGCTGCAATAACTCACTTTTTAGATTGCACTTTCCAAATCTGCAATCTCAGCCACCTCAAAGAACAAGAGCAGCAAGCACATGGACACACCACTACCTGCAGTTTTGCTCCAAGTCATGCAATGTCCTGACTTGCAGCTGTGTCGCTATTCCTTCACTGTTGCTGGATCACAATTCCAAAACTCCTCTTGGAACAGCACAGTGGATGTACCTCCACCAGATGAAATGCAGTGCTTCCAGAGGCTGCTTGCCACCATCTTCTCAAGGGCAATGAGGGATGGGCAACAAATACAGTTTTAGAAGTCTAAGACAGAAGAGTCCTAAATTTGTAACCACCATCTACTGCACCTTGTGTGTTGCAGGAGTCTGGCCTGAAGGATCAGATGGAACTGACATCAATGCTGTGTGTAGATCCAACGATAAAAAACTTTTGTCTACAGGTGATGACTTTGGCAAAGTGCATCTGTTTTCATGTCCATGTTCACAAGCCAGGGTATGACTTTACTTTTACTAAATTCTTCATATCAATGTTGAACTTAAGTTTTCGAAGAATTTCATCCCCCTTCTGTTACAACATTTCTTCTCTGCTTTAGGTTGTTTTCCTTATTATCCATTCATATTTTCAGGGTCAACCTAAGTGATGTGGTCCCAGGACTCTAGATATTAGATGTCTGCAATCGGATGGAATGTTGTCAGACTCTATAAGATCTGGCTGGGAGTTTGTACTCCATCTGCTCCATTAATTTCCAGTGAAGAACTGAATCTATTGTTGTCTAATAAAACAGCAATCAGGAAAGTGTTGCATTGGCTTCATGGATCTGCGGTCATTTAACAAAATGAGTGAATGAAGGCCAAAAACCAATACAGCAAGAAATTGTGGGTCAGCCAGAAGCATTGCCGTACAATGGGCTATGCTGGCCATGTGTCACTTCAACCATATCTCTAGTGCTTGCGTAGCAATTAGATATGGAATCTCTGATGTCAACTCAGCCTGTGGGATTCATTGTTCAGGTCCAATCTGACCTTCCCTAGCCCAATAAGTGTCCAGTCAACATTCAAAGTTTCAAGTTATTCAATGAGTCTTGAATGAACCTAAGGAGTGGTGACACCTGGTGGTAGGGAAATCACATTCTGTCTGGGCCCTCTTACTATTTAAGAGACAGCTGGATGGTTTGCCCTTAACTGGCATATAGGCATACCTTGAAATGAAGGAGCCCTAGCTTAATTAAGTACCTGCTATTTTGTGGGCTGTTTAATTGGAGCAATGGGGAAAGACTCGTAGATTATGGGGTCTAAATGTTTTACCAACTTAGACAACTCTTTCGCGTGCAAAATCTGATCTCTTTTTTACGTTGTGTGTCTTGTGCATTGCTGTTTATCCTTATTCTTGCATCAGAAGATTCAGAAATTTAAGCTTCATTGTATATATGTTAATATATTTTACACATCATTTCAAAGAGTTTCAAACCCTTTTACAGCTGAGACAGCTGAGTATTTCACTGAAATGAGCACTGTAGATTTAAAAGGGAATATTTTCATGGATCAGATGGTGTGGCCCTTTAGAATTCATAAAATGGCTCTACCAGTATTGATTCCTGAAGAAGGGCTTATGCCCGAAATGTCAATTCTCCTGCTCCTTGGATGCTGCCTGATCTGCTGCACTTTTCCAGCAACACATTTTTCAGCTCGGATCTCCAGCATCTGCAGTCCTCACTTTCTCTTACTGGGTATCTAATACTAAAGTAGGATTCAGATAAAATGATACAGGTAGCTTAGAAAGTTCCAAATATAAAAAAAAAAGACCACAAAGGTCTGTCATAGTTAAAGTCATAGAGCTGTATAGCATGGAAACAGACTCTTCGGTCCAATTGTCCATGCTGACCAGATATCCTAAATTAATCCAGTCCCATTTGCCAGCATTTAATCCATATGCCTCTAAACCCTTCCTATTCATATACCTATCCAGATGCCTTTTAAATGTTTGTAATTGTACAAGCCTCCACCCCTTCCTCTGGCAGCTCATTCATACATGCACCAATCACTGCATGAAAAAGTTGCCCCTTAGGTCCCTTTTAAATCTTTCCCCTCTGACCTTAAATCTATGCCCTCTGGTTTTGGGCTTCCCTACCCTGGGGAAAAGACCTTAGCTATTCATCCTATACTCCTCATGATGTTATAACCATCTACAAGCTCACCCATCATCCTCTGTCATTCTAGGTAAACTAGCCCCAGCCTATTCAGCTTCTCCCTCTAGCTCACACCGTCCAAGCCTGGCAACATCCTTGTAAATCTTTTATGAATCCTTTCAAGTTTCACAACATCCTTCCTATAGCAGGGAGACCAGAATTGTACACAGTATTCCAAAAGTGGCCTAATTAATGTCCTCCTTAGATGGAATAATTCGAGAAAAGTTTATAATGTATAAAACCTAAATATAATACTAGTTTCCAAACTGTGGACACATATTATATGAGTAAATAACATCTAGTATCATGTGAGTAAGCTGCCAGGAATTCGGCCACCCAGTGTTGGTGACCCTAAGGATGGATAGTTTCCTGGTTATGGTGTGGGCATGGGTTGTAGTTGGTGGCAGTTGAATTCCTTCATAGTGAATTAGCAAAAGCTGCACTTGATTGATATCTGTCCCTTCAGCATTCAAGTAAGCTCACGTCTCCGTTTGTCTCACAACTTTTTGATGCAGGAGAGTTATAATTTTACTTTTCTTGCAACATTAATTCACAGTTAACTGATCAAACATATCAATATTCTTCTTTTAACCTTGCAGGCTCCGAGCCACACGTATGGAGGACACAGCAGTCATGTAACCAGTGTAAGCTTTCTGCACGATGACAGTCAGCTGATCTCCACTGGAGGGAAGGACATGAGTGTCATGCAATGGAAAGTCATTTAAACTGGCCTCCTGCCATGAAATTTGCTTGGTTGTCACAGCAAATATTACACATGGGATGATTTTTTGCCAGAAGCTTAAACTGCAACAAAAAAGCAAGAGAAGTTCCTGCACTTTTACAGGCCATGATTTGGCATTTCTGTTAAATGTCAAAAGATTTTATTTAAACCTCAGGAAAATCATGCCTCTGCAAGGTTACTGGTGCATTGTGTGTGGTACATGATTGTTTAACAGTTCTGACAGTCACTTCAGAAAATAGACTTGCTCCTGGTCTCTACAGCTTCAATATGTTTCTCTGTGGTGAAGTGAGGGTAATGTACAGTATTGTTTATATGTTTACCCTAACAAAATATCTGTAAACACAACCTTTAATTTTGTGAAGTTAAAATAAGCTTTAATGAACTGTTTACCATCAATACTGTATGCACTAAATTCCTTGTATTGACACAAGCTTTGTGTATAATGTGTCTTAAATTTATGTCGCAGTCTGTTTTGTATCTGATTGTCAATCTGTTCCTGAAGCATGGTGAGAGTTGACTTCCAGTTGTCACGTTGGTGGAAGCTGCTGCATATTTTCTTCCCCCTTCCCTTGAAAGGAGCTGTTGTCTTGATGACAGTTACAATTTAACTGCAGAACCACTGACTAATGCACTCTAAGCCTGTAGAGGCAGTTCACAGAGAGAAAAAGCCTGCACATCTATGACTGTGCAACTTCTACTCCATCTCTATCCGCCACTCCCCGCCCCCAACCTAGCAATATGGTGTATGCATAGATATTTTCCCATTGTAAACAAAGCCGTCTCCTTGTGAGGACAAAAAGAGGAAAGGTATTAGGTAGGGCTGGTGACATAGCTCGCACTTTCAGCAAAGTTGAAATATGCGGTTTACATTTGGAATGTATGTAGAGATTTTTAAAAATGAAAGTTATTGGTACATTCTTTAACATTAAGGTTCAAAGACTTGTTTTGTGACTGACCGTCAATAAATTAAAGTTGCTGAAAGGTATCAATGTGAATAGGTGTCTGTGCACTTTTTCCCCATCTCTGACCTATTTGAGATCAACAATGTTCAAAATGTATTCTGGACAAAACATATATTGCTTTAATGTAGCCATATTTTGGAAATAACATAAACAAATAGAAATGCAACACAGTTCAAATTGTATATTTACATCCAGTTTTTATAAATGTGAAACCTGACTCCATGTACTTTTGTCAAAGGATGGTATATAAATGAAGAAAAGGTAATATCTAACCATGAAGTCCTGGGCTACACCTAAGAGTACCACACAGGGGTGGGAGAAGAATCACTGGACATGATATAATATTTACAATGTAACAGCCTTGAAGGGTCAATGTAGCTTGGATTAAAAAATAGTTTCAGGACAGTGAATTGTGTATCGTGCTCGCCTTATGTTTTGTATTGTAGAATGAGAGATGTGATATTCCCCAAGGATCAATACTTTTTATGACATGTATAAGTGACTTTGATATTGGATTGCAAGAGTAAAATTATAACATGCACTGAAGGTAATGTACAAACAAGTGTGATGAGCTCTGAGAATGATAATCAATTGACTGCAATAGCACATAGCTATGCTCGCAGAATGGACAGTCAAGTGGCAAATACAACTTCACACATGCAAGCGTGAGATGATACAGTTTGGCAGAAGAAATGGGGACAATCAACACTAACTTAATGGCACAGTTCGAAAGTATATATAGGGAAAGGGGAACCTGGGAGTCTTTGCATGCCAGGCAAGATATTCAGAGAGTAATTAGTAAAAGATATAAAATCTTGGGCTTCATAAATAGATCTATTGCAAACAAAAGCAGAGGGGTTCTGTTGAACTTTTATAATGCTCTCTCTGGACGCAACTGAAGTACTGCAACTAGTTTTAGTCAATACACTTTATAAAGGGTGTGAGGTTCCTTGAAAAAATGCAGAGCAGAATAGTTCCAGGGATGGCAAAGAGGGATTTTAACCCCAAGGTTTGGTGATAGCAGCTAGGATTGTTCTCTTTTGAAGAAAGATGTTGACAGGAGATTTTGATAGAGGTTCAAAAGGTTATGACAGGTTTAAATATCAAAGACAAAGAAATGCTGTATTTGTTGGCAATTAGTAAAAGTCCAAGAACACCAGTTTTCAAGTTTTTGGCAAGAGATATAGAGAGTATGTGAGGAAGAATATTTTTTAATGATAAGTGATAATGGACTGGAGTTGGCTGCATACTTGGATGATGGAATTAATTATTTCAAACTAGAATTGGATGCAATTTGAGGGGATTAAACTTGCACAGCTATGAATCTGAATGTGAATTTCACGTTAAGAGGCTAAATGTGAGGTTGTTGTATTAGCCATTGACTAACTCACTACCTGCACTGCCAAGAAAACTCAATTAATCCGACGCCAATCAGCTTGTTAAGAGCTGACAAGCTCAGGCCTTTATAGGCCTTGCTAGTGGCATTCCTGGGTCCTAAAGACCATTGATCTGACCTACTCCTTAGGGTATCTAACAGCGCAAAGGTAGGTCTTTCTCTTTCACTTCTTGTGGGTAGGGATTATGGGACGAGGGGATTCAGATGCAAGGGCATATGGGTACTTTCAAAGGCCAACCCCTTGTCCTCTATCTGTGTCTCCAATTGCCCACAAATTGGGAAAATTTCAACTCTCCAATAGACCAGGTAGACTGGTTCCCCAGTCAAGAAAACAGCCACTTCTTATATCTATGGGGAAGACAAGTAATTGAGGAGTTAATGTTGAGGCCTTTAAGTGATCATTAATTGACCACTTAACCAATGTGGAGATTGATTAGCTCAGTTGGCTGGATGGCAGGTTTGCAACATAGAGTGATACCAACAGCATGGGTTTAATTCCTTTACTGCCTGAAGTTACCATTAAAGGTCCCACCTTCTCAATATCAGCTGAGGAGTGGTGACCCTCATGTTAAACTCACCATTCGCCATCCTTCTCCAATGAGGAAACAACTCTATGGCGCTATGGTGACTTTATCTTTCAAATAGTTGCAGATTGACAAAGTCCCAATGAACCTTTTCGCCCAGAGTTTTGTGGTGAGAAGGGACTCTGGTGTCTGCAGGGAGCCTCCCAATTGAATTCATCAATTATTACAGATGTTTCTGGAAAAGCTCAGCAGGTCTGGGAGCATCTGCGAAGAGAAATCAGAGTTTACATTTCAGGTCCGATGAGGGTCAGTTCTGAGGAAGGGTCACTGGACCTGAAATGTTAATTCTGATTTCTGTTCACAGATGCTGCCAAACTTGCTGAGCTTTTCCAGCAATTTCTGTTTTTGTTTCCAATTTGCAGCATCCGCAGTTCTTTCAGTTTTTAAATCAATTATTAGCCCTTCTTGCCACAACTAGTGATGATGTAGTAGTAAAATCAGTAGTAGTAAAATCAAAGATTAATATCATGAAGTGAACTATGAAACTGAAAAAGTAGAATGTCACTATTGGTTTTCCCAATCTCTTTTATTGGAAATAGAAACAGCTATTTATTTTACCAAGAGTTTAACCAATTTTCCACTGAAGTTGCAATAGGAAACAGCGAAACAAATCCACAGTGCTTCGGGAGTGTGGGGTTCTTGTAATTGATGGTATCAAAGTCAGTCAGGAAGTCAGGAGCAACTGATATCAAGAATGATACTTGTAACTTTGACCATTATCATCCCTGCTGTGGGCAAAATGAAGCCTAATAAGAAGGGCTCAAATATGAAATAGTGTAGCTGTGATTTAGGACATTAGAGAGAAGGACTGTATTGGAGTTGTGCTGGTCATTGCAGAGAATGGAGAGGACCAAAAGTTTTTTTTCAAAAAGGGATTGATTTTGATAGTTTGAAAGATCCAAGGACCAGACCACATGATGGGAAAAGGAGGTTCGTCAACAGGTCAGGGGATCATATGGCAGGCTTCATGGATGAGTTTAGTTCAGAGTTGGAAAAGAGGTAAGGGAGTGGGATATGAGTTTAACCTGAGGTCCAGGACAGAATGAGGATAGAAAATTGGAAAATTCTACGTGCCTGAAATGCCAGTGTGAGCTTGAAAGTGGCACGAAGCTCACAGTGAAACCATTGGTATTCTTTCTGTGTGGTCCTGTTATCAATGTTATTGGATGAAAAGCATCACTTCTAGATTTTGTAATAGGTTTTGTGTTAGGTCACTCTTGTGGCATGGGACCATGTCCAGTGCAAGGCACATGAACTATTTGGATTTGGTATCCAAGTTAATGATCGATTGGGCAGCTATTATAATTTAGTGGAGATGGTTACATTTGAAAAAGAGAAGACTGAAATTCTGCAGAATGACGAGAATGGCTTTAACATTTAGCTGTGGAAAGGCAATGACAATAGAACAGGACATTGCTGAACTAGATGATTCATAAGACCAGCCTCTCAGAAAGTATGCACAAATGTAATGTTTGTAGATCTGGGGTGACAAAACTTGGTATTGTATTAGCAGCAGCTTCTTGCAGCTGGAGTAGATAAGACATCATGGGGTATATCAACATCATAATAGGTGAAAGGCCTGAATCAGGAGAAGGTTGAATGTAAAGGGGTATGAGTGATGAAATCTTCTGTGCTGAGGATCCAAATCCAGAGGGTGGCTATTAGTAAATTTAATATCTTTTATAATGAAGTTAGATGGGATGGGAAAAAATAGTCTTCCAGTTTATGAGGTAGGGGTTTACTTGCCAACATCCACATAGTCATGAGGACATCCCCAACACAAGTGTACATACCATGATCTTCCCTGTATGACCATAGATTTTTAACACAAGCTTTTATTATTTTTCCTCACTATTCTAGCAAGCAAATCAGCTACCATATAAATGCTATCTCAGTGTTTCCTTAAGCTTTCCTTTCTCTTTTGCAACAATATATTCCACAGTGCAACATAAATTCAACTGGAAACTTGATATTCCTGCCCCTCCACACCCCAAAATCCACTCTGCCTGCTTGAACCAATCACTCCGTAGTAGATATTCACAATTATAGAGGGGAAAATGTGAAGCAAGTTGTCAAAAAATTTAGCATTCAGGAACTCTGCCCATTCACATCGCCATGAATTTGGTCAAAATTTTGCTCTCGTAAAAAAAACCGGCAAAGGTCAAAGTTCAAGAACATGTATAGCTTCTGTTTGAATTGGATACCATTCCTGATAACCATTTAACCTATTACCTGCAGGAACAAGACAAGTTCACACATTAATATTATGGAGGTCTACTATCTCTATGTAATGGTTATGTTTATTTGAATATATTACTTTGTAGATAAGTTACCTGCTAAAACTTGAACAGTCTAATGACCTGGTCTTACCAAAATGAAATTACTAAATTAATTTAAAATCAACATTTTAACTATACTTCGTAATAGTATTTCAGATATGTATACTTGATTTTTTTAAAGAACTCACAAATATATGTTGAATAAAGGTGCGCTAAATAATTTACATTTTTAAAAAATGTAGATATTAGCTTTTTAAGCAGTCCTCCAAACCTAGTTTTTTTAACAAATTATTTATAATTTACAAACCATTTGTTCATACATGCTTTTGGTTCTGTATAATTTATAATTAATCATATTGAAATAAATGTAAATTTGAAAACGTTGGTGAAAATAGTACTTCTTCTGCACCTGATATTTTAATGGCTTTGTCTGAAGAAGGGACCAGGCAATTTTAAATAACTAACAAAGGTATTTTTTAAATAAGAGCTATCTTTCCAAAACAGTGTTATTTTCCTTATTTAGAAGAAAGGTCCAAACCCAGTTTCAAAATGTTGTGAGGTTGTGTCATATCACTATACCGTCTGATAGCTTGATACATGTGATAGGACTGGAGTGTTGCTCTTATGTTTCACTCTCCTAATTAAAATTCATCGATCATTGCAGTTTTCTTAACTTAGAGGCTATATTTCTGAAATGAGGAATGTAATCCATGCCATGTGACAGTGCCATCACCTGATTAATGCTGCTATTCTTCATTTGACCTTCCTAAACCTCATAAATGAGGATCAGTATTAATCTACGCTTTTAGCATTCCAGCACCCAATTTTGAAACTTCAAAGAAATCTCAGTGACTCAGCAAATTGCTTTGTTCATGTCAAACTGTACATGCCTGAAAGAGACAGGTAATCAAGCTAGTTGAAAAATGTTTTTCGCTAATCTTCCAAATGACATAACTTCTTATTTTTGAGCACATTTCTCAGCATTTCAATCACAGTAGAAGAAAAATTTCTGTTAATTAATAGATGGCAACTTTGAAAGTGTTTGTGAATTACTTAAAGATGTGTTAACTTCTAGATCAGTTTTGCTGATTTTTTGAATGACTTTGAATTGAGGAGATGCTAGCACCATTGTTGGGAGGTAGATAAAAAAGAAAGCTGAAGCTGAATACTACTGGTTGTAATGAGCTACAAAGAGCAAATTCTTGTCAAATAAACAATAAAATAATGAGATTCAGAACCCATTAAGGTTTCTCTGCACTGTGTCCCTGTAGAGATAAGGCAGTATAGACTTTTCTCTTTTATACTTAGTTAATGAGAAAATTAATTTCCTACCCCTCCCTCCATTGTAAAGATAGTCAAGCCATAATAAATATATCTTTTTCTCTTATTCCTAGATCTAGTCCATGGAAACCAAATAGAGGGAAAAAAATTAAGCAAGGATATCATCGATAGTCACAGGGGAGGTGCCGGAAGACTGGAGGTTGGCAAACGTGGTGCCACTGTTTAAGAGGGGCAGTAAAGACAAGCCAGGGAGCTATAGACCGGTGAGCCTGACCTCAGTGGTGGGCAAGTTGTTGGAGGGAATCCTGAGGGACAGGATGTACACGTATTTGGAAAGGCAAGGACTGATTCGGGATAGTCAACATGGCTTTGTGTGTGGGAAATCATGTCTCACAAACTTGATTGAGTTTTTTGAAGAAGTAACAAAGATGATTGATGAGGGCAGAGCAGTAGATGTGATCTATATGGACTTCAGTAAGGCGTTCGACAAGGTTCCCCATGGGAGACTGATTAGCAAGGTTAGATCTCATGGAATACAGGGAGAACTAGCCATTTGGATACAGAACTGGCTCAAAGGTAGAAGGTGGTGGTGGAGGGTTGTTTTTCAGACTGGAGGCCTGTGACCAGTGGAGTGCCACAAGGATCGATGCTGGGCCCTCTACTTTTTGTCATTTATATAAATGATTCGGATGTGAGCATAAGAGGTATAGTTAGTAAGTTTGCACATGACACCAAAATTTGAGGTGTAGTTGATAGTGAACAAGGTTACTTCAGATTACAGCAGGATCTTTACCAGATGGGCCAATGGGCTGAGAAGTGGCAGATGGAGTTTAATTCAGATAAATGTGAGGTGCTGCATTTTGGGAAAGCAAATCTTAGCAGTACTTATACACTCAATGGTAAGGTCCCAGGGAGTGTTGCTGAACAAAGAGACCTTGGAGTGCAGGTTCATAGCTCCTTGAAAGTGGAGTCGCAGGTAGATAGGATAGTGAAGAAGGCGTTTGGTATGCTTTCCTTTATTGGTCAGAGTATTGAGTACAGGAGTTGGGAGGTCATGTTGCGGCTGTACAGGACATTGGTTAGGCCACTGTTGGAATATCGCATGCAATTCTGGTCTCCTTCCTATCGAAAAGATGTTGTGAAACTTGAAAGGGTTCAGAAAAGATATACAAGGATGTTGCCAGGGTTGGAGGATTTGAGCTACAGGGAGAGACTGAACAGGCTGGGGCTGTTTTCCCTGGAGCGCCGGAGACTGAGAGGTGACCTTATAGAGGTTTACAAAATTATGAGGGACATGGATAGGATAAATAGACAAAGTCTTTTCCCTGGGGTCGGGGAGTCCAGAACTAGAGGGCATAAGTTTAGGGTGAGAGGGGAAAGATATAAAAGAGACCTAAGGGGCAACTTTTTCACACAGAGGGTGGTACATGTATGGAATGAGCTGCCAGATGAAGTGGTGGAGGCTGGTACAATTGCAACATTTAAGAGGCATTTGGATGGTTATATGAATAGGACGAGTTTGGAGGGATATGGGCCGGGTGCTGGCAGGTGGGACTAGATTGGGTTGGGATATCTGGTCGGCATGGACGGGTTGGACCGAAGGGTCTGTTTCCATGCTGTACATCTCTATGACTCTAAGTATGTTTAGAAACTTCACTCGAAGCATAAGCATCTGATGCTACTGTCCAGTTCAAAATCTTTGAGAAGTGTCAGAGAGAGAGAGGTGGAAACATTATGAGAAAATGTGGTAATGCCACTGGACTATTAACCCGGAGACTCTCGGGGATAGAAATTCAAATTCCACCTTGGCAGCTTGTGTAATTTAAATTCAATTAGAAGAAGTCTGGAATGTAAAATCTAGTAACTGTGACCGTCATTGATTGTCATTTAGAGAAGGAAACCTGCAAACCTTACCCCATCCAGACTCACAGCAATGTGGTTAACTCTTAATTGTCCTCCGTAATTGGCAAGATTAGGAAACTACTCAGTTCAAAGATTAATGCTGTCTTTGTAGCAACACTCACACAAGATGAATGAGTGGATTATGAATGTAAGTGTGCTTATGCTTGAACCTCTGGTCCTAACAAGAGAGTTACAGTGCATTATTCAGACTGGAAAGTACAGGTCAAATTGCAACCAGTAAAAATGAAATTGTTTAGCTCCTATCTGGTTGGAATTCTAAAGGGCCTATTTGTAAGGACACCAATGGGTGCCACTAATGAACTCTTTAGCAAATGCCAACAAAGGTGAAAGAGGTAATTGTGAGCTTATCCAAAGGGATTTCAAGCCTGGGATCAAGCATGAAGAATTGGGATAGGGATTGGTGGGGTGGTGGAGGCAAGGAAAGGATAACTGGAAGATGGCATGACTGGGTGGCAGAAAACGATAACAAAAGAGCAAAACCTATCTAGAGTCTAAAGGGAGGCAGAACTGTATTTCCTATTTGAATCGATGAGCCCCACGTATCAATCAGTTTTCTCTGTTTATTACATAATGTTTTTATGGACCTCTCCTTTTGATCTCACCATGGTTTAATTAATTCTGGCATCACTTTCTGAAGATATAATGACATAAGAAATAGGAGCAGGAGTGGACCATACAGTCCTTTGAACCTATTCCTCCATTTCCTACAATGTTGGCTGAACTTCCACTTCCCTGCCGACTCTCCATATACCTTGATTCCTTGAGAGAATTGTTTTGAATATGGTCGACAATGAGCATCCATAACCCCTGGGGCCAAGAATTCCAAAGATTCACAATCCCAAGTGAATAAATAGCCCCTCATCTCTGACCTAAATTGTTGACACATGACTATGAACCTGTGTTCTCTATCCCCCAGCTGGAGAAAACAATCTCTCAGAGTCTACCTTGTAAAGTCTCTTCAGAATCCTGAACATTACAATGAGAATTTGTTTGTCTAAATATCAGCAAACACAGGTCCAAATTACACAGCCTTGCAACATAGGACAGCACTTATCCTCGGAACCAATCTCGTGAATTGTTATTGTGTCACGAATGAAGCAAAAAAAAGTAAATCTAAGGGTAGGCAGTGAAATGGTGATATTGTCACTGGATTAGTAATCCAGTTTTCAGGCTCTGGGGGACATGGTTTCACATCTCACGGTAAAATGTAAAATCTTTAATTTCCTGAAAGGCTCAGTGGCTGTGTCTTTGCCCACAGATCAGAAGGTCTGGATTCAAGTCCCACCTAGCCTGGACGTGAGTCATAACAGGTTGCTTTTAATAAAAGGATGCTCCATCTGTGAGGGCTGTTGGAGTACAATCGCAGTGCCCCTGCCTCTTGGCCAGACGACTAGGTTCAGGTTCCACCTGCCTGGAGGTGTGTCTGAACAGGTCAATTAAAAAATTAGCTTCACTTCTTTATTCAGGAAGAATGTTGTCAATTGCTGTCAGTTAGCAAAGAAGAATAAAAATAACCTCTTTTTCAACAAATGATCTATGTTCTTCATTCACAGTTTTCTGTGTGACTCAGTCATTCACCAACACTGGAAGACTAGTCACATTTTAATTCATCTGGTTGATTCAAGAGTAAATAACCAGTTTAAGGGTTATGAGAATGAGCTGAACACACCAGAATTTATTTAGCAACATTGTCAACAGAAACGTAAATAATTCTCATGACCTTCTAAGTAATTACATTATAGCCATAAATTTATCATTGTTTAGCTTTGCCTTTTTAAAAAATATCAGCTTGCTACACTTAATTAATTAAATGGGTCTATAGGCTGTGACTGATCTGACTTGTCCATGTTACAAAATGATAGAATACTCTCTGTGTGAGGCATGAAGCTGTTTCAGATGGTCTGGGAGACAGCACTGTGAATCATCCTTGCTATTACAGTCTACTTCTGCCCTTCATATTGTGTTTCCATGTGATCCTGTGATTTACTATGTCAGTGCAAATCAAGATCAGTGACTTCGAAATCACAAGTGTTACCGTCTTGTTACCAATTGGTGACTGCTGACCTGATTCCATTTGTTAGTCCCCTATCAGTGTGAACTCTATTCTGACGAGGTCCACATCAATGTCAGACAGGTATTTAAAGACAGTGGGGGATCAAGAGACACAGTCCTGAAAAGGTATTAGTATGTACCATTTTCTAGGTGTTAAACAAATGTTGACGCATCCACTACTTGTCTCTAGAAAAGAAAAGATTGCAGGATGGACTGAAAGAGGCTTTAAGATTACAAAAGAGTTTGATAGAGTAGAGGTGATGGTTACATTTACAGGAATGAACAGAGCTAAGAACCAGGAATATAAAATAGCACCTAATAATGCTAATAGGGAGCTTGGCTAGGATATGAAATTTGCTACTACATGTAATAGTTGAAGCCAGGAGAATAGATGCATTTAAGGGGAAGCTAGCAACTCACATAAGGAAGAAACAAATAGAAGGTAATACTGACAGGATTAGATAACAGATATCAGGAGGTTGTGTGAAGCATCAAAACAAGTATAGGCCTGTTGGGCTGAATGGCTTGTTTCTGACCTGTTCATTTGATGCAAACATAGTGGAAACCAGACCAGCACTCATTGTGCTGCAAGCATTCAGCCAGTGCTGCCAAGGCCATCCTGAGTGACAATATGTTACTTCCTTTCTCATCGCTCATCAATGTCTTTTTGAAAGCTACCAAGAAATGGAATTCACTGATCGAGCATCTATGGAATTCTTCCCTTCCTCCCCATCCACCCCCTTCCCTCACACCTTCCCCCATCTGAACACTGTTGTGCCACATAGTTAAGATTTGCCTGCTCTCAGCTCCTGTCTCCTCATATGGAAGGATAAAAGGAAGAGTGAACATGTGAGGGAAATGCATCATCAGTTTACCTTACACTTGCTGCTGCCAATTCAGGCACAGACAGTGTATAAGTTTTGGAGGGTAATTTGGAGTTGGGACCTGCGCATGGCAAATCACCAGCTACCCGTGGCTGTAGCCAGGCCCAAGATCAATTTGTGTGTGACCTCTCAAATGGTCAGGGTGCAGACAAATTCCACTTCAGGGGACTGGAAAGGAACTTCATTTGGGCAAGTTACAGGACAGTGTTTTGCTGATGTTTGGTCTTTGGTGCCTGTTAGAACCCAACGCACTGTGGAAGCGATGGGCAACTGCAGGGCTTCAAATTCTGCTGGCCTCCATGTCAGTTTTCACTATAACACAGGTTGGGGCCTCTTGGTAGATCAGTGCTGCAGTGGGCATGGGTACCCTGGACTGAACACTCAGATTGTTAATATCCAGGCTCAGAGTTTATGGATGTGGATATTGGTGGGTCTTGCATCTTCGTTAAGTGGTGAGAAAGTTCAGTTTAACTGAAATGAGGCCTTGTAATGCAATTCCTTCACTCAGTCCAATTGCACATAATAAATAACATAGAATCCTTCCCTCCTCCTCTTCATAGTCCCCCTGCCCTTCATCTTCCCTTTTCTGATGTTCATGCTGGCCCTGAAACTGAATTTCTTCATGTATTCCCAGAGTGATTACACATTGATGGAGTGGGAGCTCTTGCAGATACGATAGTACTGCAGCAACATTGGGACCTGTTTGAGGTTTGTTTATGAAGTCGATGGCTTTGCACCATCAGGAAACCTGTTATCCAGATGAGTCCCTTTGTCTGCTCACCCTGGTTTTGCCCTCGTCTAGGACAGGAAGAGGAAGTTCTATCTCATTCTGTAGAGTGTCTCTGTCATCTCTGTAACATTAAGGGGAGAAAGTAGCACAGTGATATTGTCAATGGACTAGTGATCCTGAACCCCAAATTAATGTTCATGGGGCATTACGTCAGCTGGTGAATTTTGGATTCAATAAAAAAGCTGGCCCAATGATGACCATGTAACCATTATTGCAAAATAATTCCAGTTCACTGTTGTCCATTAGAGAAGGAAATCTGCTGGCCTGCATATGAAATTAATTGATTCCAAACCCATAGCAATGCAGTCGACTCTGAATTGCCCTCTGGACAATAAATGCAAAGCCCATATCCTATGAATACATTTTTAAAAATACCATCCGCTGTTATCTAATCTACTTTACCCTTCAAGCCTGCTGTGTTTTCCAGTAAATTCTTGGCTAATCTAATTGTGGCTTCCACTACATGTTCCTATCCACTCCTTCTCCATAGTCCTTGATCCCTTGTCTACCATAAATCTATCTAACTCAGCTTTGAATAACTTCAATCATCCAGCCTCCATAGCTGTCCACGACAAGCGAATTCCACATCCCAATGGCCCTCCAAGAGAAAAAGATTCTTCGCATATCAGTTTACATTAGAAGACTAACTTCTAGTATTCACCCTGTCAAATCTCCACAGGATCTTGTACCTTTCAATAATATCCCATCTTATTTTTCTAAACTCCAATGAGCATAGGACAAATCTGTTCAATGTTTCTTCAAAAGATAATCCCTACATCTCAGGGATGAGTTGTGTACCTTCTCTGAAATGCTTCTAACACAGTTCGATCCTTTTCCAGATAAGAACAGAATAGTACATGGTACTCCACATTTAGTCTAATTTTTTGAGGATGTAACTCTGAAGATGGACGAGGGAGATCCAGTAGATGTAGTGTACCTGGACTTTCAGAAAACTTTTGATAAAGTCCCACATAGGAGGTTAGTGAGCAAAATTAGGGTGCATGGTATTGGAGGCAAAGTACTAACTTGGATTGAAAGTTGGTTGGCTGACAGGAAACAAAGGTTAGTGATGAACAGCTCCATTTCGGAATGGCAGGCAGTCACCAGTGGGGTACCGCAGTGATCAGTGCTGGGACCACGGCTTTTTACAATAGATATTAATGATATAGAAGATAGTATAAGTAATAACATTAGCAGATTTGCTGATGATACTAAGCTGGGTGGCAGGGTGAAATGTGAGGAGGATGTTAGGAGATTACAGGGTGACCTGGACAGGTTAGGTGAGTGGTCAGATGCATGGCAGAAGCAGTTTAATGTGGATAAATGTATGGTTATCCCCTTTGGTGGCAAGAACAGGAAGGCAGATTACTACCTAAATGGAATCAATTTGGGTAAAGGGGCAGTACAAAGAGATCTTGTACACCAGTCAATGAAGGCAAGTATACAGGTACAGCAGGTAGTGAAGAAGGCTAATAGCATGCTGGCCTTCATAACAAGAGGGATTGAGTATAGACGCAAAGAGGTTCTTCTGCAGCTGTACAGGGCCCAGGTGAGACCACACCTGGAGTATTGTGTGCAGTTATGGTTTTCAAATTTGAGGAAAGACATTCTTGCTATTGAGGGAGTGCAGCGTAGGTTCACGAGGTCAATTCCTGGAATGGCGGGACTACCTTACGCTGAAAAACTGGAGCGACTGGGCTTGTATACCCTTGAGTTTAGAAGACAGATAGGGGATCTGATTGAGACATATAAGATTATTAAAGGATTGGACACTCTGGAGGCAGGAAACATGTTTCCGCTGATGGGTGAGTGCCGAAGCAGAGGACACAGCTTAAAAATACCGGGTAGACCATTTAGGACAGAGATGAGGAGAAACTTCTTCACCCAGAGAGTGGTGGCTATGTAGAATACTCTGCCCCAGAGGGCAGTGGAGGCCCAGTCTCTGGATTCATTTAAGAAAGAGTTGGATAGAGCTCTCAAGGATAGTAGAATCAAGGGTTATGGAGATAAGGCAGGAACAGGATACTGATTAAGGATGATCAGCCATGATCATATTGAATGGGGGTGCAGGCTCATAGAACATAGAACATAGAACAATACAGCACAGAACAGGCCCTTCGGCCCACGATGTTGTGCCGCACTTCTATCCTAGATTAAGCACCCATACATGTACCTATCCAAATGCCGCTTAAAGGTCGCCAATGAATCTGACTCTACCACTCCCTCGGGCAGCGCATTCCATGCCCCCACCACTCTCTGGGTAAAGAACCCACCCCTGACATCTCCCCTATACCTTCCACCCTTCACCTTAAATTTATGTCCCCTTGTAACACTCTGTTGTACCCGGGGAAAAAGTTTCTGACTGTCTACTCTATCTATTCCTCTGATCATCTTATAAACCTCGATCAAGTCACCCCTCATCCTTCGCCGTTCCAATGAGAAAAGGCCGAGAACTCTCAACCTATCCTCGTACGACCTACTCTCCATTCCAGGCAACATCCTGGTAAATCTTCTCTGCACCCTCTCCAAAGCTTCCACATCTTTCCTAAAGTGAGGCGACCAGAACTGCACACAGTACTCCAAATGTGGCCTAACCAAAGTCCTGTACAGCTGCAACATCACCTCACGACTCTTGAATTCAATCCCTCTGCTAATGAACGATAATACTCCATAGGCCTTCTTACAAACTCTATCCACCTGAGTGGCAACCTTCAAAGATCTATGTACATAGACCCCAAGATCCCTCTGTTCCTCCACCTGACCAAGAACCCTACCATTAACCCTGTATTCCGCATTCTTATTTGTTCTTCCAAAATGGACAACCTCACACTTGGCAGGGTTGAACTCCATCTGCCACTCCTCAGCCCAGCTCTGCATCATATCTAAGTCCCTCTGCAGCCGACAACAGCCCTCCTCACTGTCCACAACTCCACCTATCTTTGTATCATCTGCAAATTTACTGACCCACCCTTCGACTCCCTCCTCTAAGTCATTAATAAAAATTACAAACAGCAGAGGACCCAGAACTGATCCCTGCGGAACTCCACTTGTAACTGGACTCCATGCTGAATATTTACCATCTACCACCACTCTCTGACTTCGACCGGTTAGCCAGTTTTCTATCCAATTGGCCAAATTTCCCTCTATCCCATGCCTCCTGACTTTCCGCATAAGCCTACCATGGGGAACCTTATCAAATGCCTTACTAAAATCCATGTACACTACATCCACTGCTCTACCCTCATCCACATGATTGGTCACCTCCTCGAAGAATTCAATAAGACTTGTAAGGCAAGACCTACCCTTCACAAATCCGTGCTGGCTGTCCCTAATCAAGCAGTGTCTTTCCAGATACTCGTAAATCCTATCCCTCAGTACCCTTTCCATTACTTTGCCTACCACAGAAGTAAGACTAACTGGCCTGTAATTCCCGGGGTTATCCCTATTCCCTTTTTTGAACAGGGGCACAACATTCGCTACTCTCCAGTCCCCTGGTACCACCCCAGTTGCCAGTGAAGACGAGAAGATCATTGCCAACGGTACTGCAATTTCCTCTCTTGCTTCCCACATAATCCTAGGATATATCCCGTCAGTCCCGGGGGACTTGTCTATCCTCAAGTTGTTCAAAATGTCCAACACATCTTCCTTCCTAACAGGTATCTCTTCTAGCTTATCAGTCCGTTTCACACTCTCCTCTTCAACAATACGGTCCCTCTCGTTCGTAAATACTGAAGAGAAGTACTTGTTCAAGACCTCTCCTATCTCTTCCGACTCAATACACAGTCTCCCACCACTGTCCTTGATCGGACCTACCCTCGTTCTCGTCATTCTCAGGTTTCTCACATACGCATAGAATGCCTTGGGGTTATCCTTGATCCTATCCGCCAAGGATTTTTCATGCCCTCTCTTAGCTCTCCTAATCCCTTTCTTCAGGTCCCTTCTGGCTATCCTGTATCCCTCCACTGCTCTGTCTGAACCTTGTTTCCTCAACCTTATGTAAGCCTCCTTCTTCCTCTTTACTAGACATTCAACCTCCCTCGTCAACCAAGGCTCCCTCACACGACCATTTCTTTCCTGCCTGATCGGTACATACATATCAAGGACACGTCGTATCTGCTCCTTGAAAAAGTCCCACATTTCCACCACATCCTTCCCTGACAGCCTATGCTCCCAACGTATGCTCCTCAAATCCTGTCTTACAGCATCGTAATTTCCCTTCCCCCAATTGTAAAAACTTCCTTGTTGTGCGCACCTATCTCTCTCCATAACCAAGGTGAAAGTCACAGAATTGTGGTCGCCATCACCAAAATGTTCACCCACTAACAAGCCCACCACTTGTCCCGGTTCGTTACCGAGTACCAAATCCAATATGGCCTCCCCTCTGGTTGGACAATCTACATACTGCGTTAGAAAAGCTTCCTGGACACACTGCACAAACACCGCCCCATCCAATCTACTTGATCTAAAGAGCTTCCAATCAATATTTGGGAAGTTGAAGTCGCCCATGACTACGACCCTGTGGCTTCTGCACCTTTCCAAAATCTGTTTCCCAATCTGTTTCTCCACATCTCTGCTGCTATTGGGGGGCCTATAATAAACACCCAACAAGGTGACTGCACCTTTCCTATTTCTGACTTCAGCCCATACTACCTCCAGAGGCAGATCCCCCTCAAACTTCCTTTCTGCAGCCGTTATACCATTTCTAATTAGCAATGCCACCCCCCCTCCTTTTTTACCACCCTCCCTAATCTTACTGAAACATCTGTAACCAGGAACCTCCAACAGCCATTCCTGTCCCTCATCTATCCATGTTTCCGTGATGGCCACAACATCGTAGTCCCAGGTACCGATCCACGCCTTAAGTTCACCCACCTTATTTTTGATACTCCTTGCATTGAAGTATACGCACTTGAGCCCATCTCTGTGT
Source organism: Chiloscyllium punctatum (assembly GCF_047496795.1). Classification (NCBI taxonomy): domain Eukaryota; kingdom Metazoa; phylum Chordata; class Chondrichthyes; order Orectolobiformes; family Hemiscylliidae; genus Chiloscyllium; species Chiloscyllium punctatum. Next base: position 44,342,087 of record NC_092742.1, on the reverse strand, counting down.
CCGCAAGTAGTCCCTGTCAGTGCTACCTTCTCCACAGCCTCCCTACAGTCTTGGACATCCTGACACACAGCTAGCTTACTTGCTGGACTACAAGTCCGGATCCCATCCCCCTGCCAAATTAGTTTAAACCTCCCCGAAGGGTGCTAGCAAACCTACCCCCCAGGATATTGGTGCCCTTCTGGTTCAGGTGCAACCCGTCCTGTTTATACAGGTCCCACCTTCCCCAGAATGCAGTCCAATTGTCCAAATATCTGAAGCCCTCCCTCCTACACCATCCTTGCAGCCACGTGTTCAACTGCACTCTCTCCCTATTCTTTGCCTCTCTGTCACGTGGCACCGGCAACAACCCAGAGATGACGACTCTGTCTGTCCTAGCTTTTAGTTTCCAGCCTAACTCTTTGAGCTCTTGAATGACCTCCCCACCCCTCTTCCTACCTATGTCGTTGGTGCCAATGTGTACCACGACTTCTGGCTGCACACCCTCCCCCTTAAGGATTCTGAAGACACGGTCCGAGACGTCTCGGACCCTAGCACCTGGGAGGCAACAAACCATCCGAGAGTCTCGCCCATGTCCACAGAACCGCCTGTCCGTCCCTCTAACTAGAGAGTCCCCTATAACTAGCGCTCTCCTCTTCTCCCCCTTTCCCTTCTGAATCTCAGAGCCACAGACCCCTTCACTGCAGCTTACACCTGCAAGGCTGTCCCCCCCAACAGTTTCCAAAGCTGCATACTTATTTTTTAGGGGAACGACCACAGGGGAACCCTGCACTGCCTGTTTCTTCCCCTTCCCACCTCTAACTGTTACCCAGCTACCTCTGTTCTCTGGCGTAACTATGTCCCTGTAGCTTCTATCGATCACCCTCTCAGCCTCTCGAATAATCCTCAGCTCATCCAGCTCCAGTTCCAGTTCCCTAACTCGTTCGGTGAGGATCAGGATCTGACTGCATTTCCTGCACACGAAGTCGGCAGGAGTATCGGTGGTCACCCCTACCTCAAACATCCTGCAGGAGGAACATTCCACCGCCTGCGCTGCCATGACTGTACACTGTCTCCAAAAAACAAGAACACTGAGTCAATAACCTGTGGACTTTAAAGTTAGGTTAGAGGAGGAGGGTGGGAGGGAGGCCCTACGGAAGTAGGACCTGGGGTCTAGAACACACCCACTCAAATACTAGTCACTTACCTTCCCGCCCAGCTATGCGCTCCAACCTCACTTCCGCTGCCCGCTACAGGTAAGTAATTTTGAAACAAACTGTCTTACCTTAGCTGTAGTCTCCCGCGTTCGTTTTTCCTCGGCCGCTGCTCCCACTCAAATGACCGTTGGTGATTAAAGGGGGAGTATTTATACTCACCGTTCTCCTTCCCGGCTGCCCCTCTGTTTACCGTCACTTCCTCTGCTGCTCCCGCTCTTTTTGTGAAGAGAGAGAAAAAAAAAACCGCTGCCCGCTACAGGTAAGTAATTTTGAAACAAACTGTCTTACCTTAGCTGTAGTCTCCCGGGTTCGTTTTTCCTCGGCCGCTGCTCCCACTCAAAAAAAAAGAATGGCCTACTCCTGCACTTATTGTCTATTGTCTATAATCACTACACTGTACAACTGTAGCAAAACTTCTATATTCCATTTCCCTTGTAATAAATGCCAACATTGAATTTGCCTTCCTCAGCACTTGTTATACCTGCATTCTAACTTTTTTTTGTGAACTGTGTACCAACAGACATATATCCTTCTGTAGCACAGAGTTCTGAAATCTCTTTCCATTTTAATAAAATGCTGCTTTTCCAGTCTTCCTGCCAAAATGATCAACTCCATATTTCCATCTACCAAATTTTTGCCCATTCACTTAACATGTCCATATCCCTTTGTGGCCTCTTTGCATCTTCTTCACAACTTATTTAGCTCCCTACTTTTGTGTTCAGAAAATTTAGTTAACATCAATTTGGTCTTTTTACTCAAGCCATTGATCATAGATTGTAAATAGTTGAGTACTGATCCCTGTATCAGTCTAATAGTTTTAGCTCGTCAACCCAAAAAGGCACATTTATTCCTACTCTGCTTCCTACTAACTAATGAATCCTTTAACCATGATAATGTTACTCCCCGCACAACTTGCTCTTGTGTAGCAACCTTTGTCATACCACCTTCTTGGTTACATTTTGAAAATCCAATTCACAACATTTGCAGGTTCCCCTTTAACCACCTTGCTTGATACTTTCAAGGAACTGTATACATTACTTAATGATTTCCTTTCACAAAACCATGATGACCCTGCCGAATCCTATTGTGATTTTCTAACTATCTGCTACAGCCTTCTCAATAATGAGTTCTAATACTCTCTATGTTACGGATGTTAGGCTAATTGGGCTATATATTTGTCTCCCTCCTTTCTTGAATAAAGGTATTACAATTGCTATTTTCTGATACACTGTGCCCCTTCCTAAATCAAAGAAATTTTTGACGATTATAACCAATGTCTCTATGACATTTGCAGCCACTTCTGATAAGTCCATAGGATGCAGGCCATCTGGTCTTCATGACGTATCAGCCTATCATTAGACTCTTGCTAAACTATCAGGTCCAATAGTTTCACTGGCACCTTTTCTTTGAAGATGATAGTTTTACATTCCTCCCAGCCTTTCACCTCCTGAACTTCAAGTATCTTTAGAAAGGTTTTTCAAGTCTTGTGCAATGAAGACAGAATATACAAAACACTGATCTCATTTTATTGCTTTTCATTCTTAATTCCTCAAACTCACTCCCTGGAGAGTGCTGAGCTGAAGGTTGATCTCAAGAGGTGTATTTTCAGATCATGAATAAAGGCACCCCTAGATAACAGTAACCGGACATAATATGATTCAGTTTTGCATCCAGTTTGAAAGGGAGAAGAATGTGCCTAAGACTAGAGTTTTAAACTATGTAAACTGAGCTATCTGAATGGAACTGGGTAATACAAATATTGGGAAATAGATTAATTAAGACACAGTGGCAGGCATTTACAGGGATATTTCAGAATATTCCTACTTTAAAGAAAAATTCCAGTAGGAGGGCCAACTGACTGAAAGCAACAAAATTTAAGGCAAAAGCAAATAAGCAAAATGAGTACCAGATCAGATGATTAATCAGAATATAAAGAACAGCAGAGAATGCAATTTACTCAAAAGCAAGAAATTAAAGTGTGAGAGGATGTTCGTTAATTATATAAAACCAGATAACAAGAGTCCCCGTAGATATTTAAAAAGGAACCAAGTAAGTAAAATGAATGTCGGTCTTTTAGAGAGTGAGAATGGGGAGTTAAAAGTAGGCAATTTAGAAATGCTCAATGAAATTAACACATAGTTTGCTTCTCTCTTCAAATATAGAGGATCCAAAAAATATTCCAGTAGTAGCTCTAAATCTGGAGGTGGAAAGGAGAGAGGGACTTAGTGAACTTATGATCACTGTGGAAGCAGTACTAAGACAATGTGCCAAAGAATACGTTAAGGATATGATGGGAGGTGTTTAACAATTCAATTGTTATCACTAAAGGGGTAGTGAGCAAACTTGAGGGTCTAAAGATAGATAAGTTCCCTGGTTCCCAGGGTGCTGACAGAAATGACAGAAGTTATAATAAACGCATTAATGGTAATTTACCAAGATTCACTGGACTACGGGCAGGTCCCAGTGGACTGGAAGACAGTGAATATCACGCTGCTGTTTAAAAAAAGGTGTCGGCAAAAGGCAGTTAACTATAGGCCAGTTAGCTTAACACCTGGAGTCAAAGAAAATACGAGAGGCTATCATTAAAGAAGAAATAGTAAGACATCTGGATGGAAAGGGCTCCATCAGGCAGACACAGGATGGATTCAGGAAGGGAATCCTGAAAGGCTGGGAGGAATGTAAAACTATCATCTTCAAGGAAAAGGTGCCAGTGAAACTATTGGACCTGATAGTTTAACAAGAGTCTAATGATAGGCTGATACGTCATGAAGACCAGATGGCCTGCATCCTATGGACTTAACAGAAGTGGCTGCAAATGTCATAGAGACATTGGTTATAATCGTCAAAAATTTCTTTAATTCAGGAAGGGGCACAGTGTATCAGAAAATAGCAATTGTAATACCTTTATTCTAGAAAGGAGGGAGATAAATATATAGGCCAATTAGCCTAACTTCCGTAACGTTTGACAAACTGGATGGCGTTCTTTGAGGATGTAACAAGCACGGTGGATGGAGGGATTTCCAGAAGGCGTTCGATAAGGTGCTGTATAAAAGTCTCATCCATAAGATAAGAATTCATGGAGTTGTGGGGGATGTACTAATATGGATTGAGGACTGGTTAACCAATAAAAAGCAGAGACTTTGGATAAATGGGTGTTTCTCTGGTTGGAGATCAGTGGTGAGTGGGGTGTTGCAGGTGTCGGTGTTGAGCCCACAACTGATCATGATATATATAAATGATTTGGAAGGGAAGACTGAGTGTAACGTATCCAAGTTTACTGATGACACTAAATACAGTGGAAAGGCAAACTGTGCAGAGGATGTGGAGGGTCTGCAGAGAGGTTTAGATAGGTTAAGTGAGTGAGCAAGTGTCTGGCAGATGGAGTATAATGTTGGTAAATGTGAAGTTATCCACTTTGGCAGTAAAAAGAGTAAGTCAGCGTAGTATTTAAATGGTGAAAGATTGCAGTATGCTGTTGTGCAGAGGGACTTGGGAGTGTTCATACATGAATTGCCAAATGTTGATTTAAAGATGCAACAGGTAATCAGGAAGGCAAGCGGAATGTTGCCTTTCATTACTAGAGGGATTGAATAGAGCAGGGAGGTTCTGCTGCAATTGTACAAGGTATTAGTGAGACTGCACCTGGAGTTTTGTGCGCAGTTCTGGTCTCCTTACTTGAGGAAGGATATACTGGAGGCAGTGCAGGGGAGGTTCACCAGGTTGATTCCAGAGACGAGGGGGTTACCCTATGAGGAGAGGTTGCGCCTCCTGGGAGTGTACTCACTAGAATTTAGAAGAATGAAAGGGGATCTTACAGAAACATATAAAATTATGGAAGGGATAGATAAGATAGAGGCAGGCAAATTGTTTGCACTGGTGGTTGAGACTATGATGAGGGGCAATGGCCTCAAGATTAGGGGGAGTAGATTTGGGACAGAGGTGAGGACTGATTTTCCCAGAGAGTCGTGAATCTGTGGAATTCTCTGCCGAAGGAAACAGTAGAGGCAGCATCATTAAATATGTTCAAGACACAGTTGAATGCATCTTTACATGATAGGGGAATTACAGATTATGGGGATAATGCAGGTAGGAGGAGTTGAGATGATTGTTAGGTCGGTCATGATCGTAATGAATGGTGGAGCAGGCTCAATGGGCTAAATGGCCTACTATTACTATGAAACTATGAAACTGTTGGACTTGTAATGACCACCCTCCAGGTCTAGATAGGCTTCATTCCGAGGGTCTTGAAAAAGGTGGCTAATGAAATAATTATTTCTCAAAAATTCCCTAGATTCAGGAAAGCTTCCATCAGACTGGAAAGTAACAAATATAACGCCGCTATTCAAGAAAGGAATGAGACAGGACTCCATTGGCCAGTTAGCTTGATGCCTATTGTGGGGAAGATATTATGATGAATTATTAAAGAGGTTATAATTTGGCACTTAGAAAAACTCATGACAAACAGGAAAAGTTAGTGTCATTTTGTTAAAGGGAAATCATGCTTATCTAATTTATTAGAGTTCTTTAATGGAATAATATGTGCTGTGGATATGGATACACTGTACAGTATTTAGATTTCTAGCAGACATTTGATGTGTCACATCAATATTTATTGTAGAAATTAAAAGATCAAGACTTTTTGTACCTATGACATTGGTTCCAAATAGACTGTGACTTCTGGCTGCTCTCCTTCCCACAGGGAAATGTTCTGCACTCTGTCAGTGTTATGGATTTGTTCTTGGCTGCACTCCTCTGAGGTGGCAACAGCCTGTCTCAGATCACCCCACAATGAAGGATTCCACTCTGTCTGCCTGTTTCTAACCAGATAAGCAGCCATCATCCACTCTCCTCTTAATAGCTATGTGTGACCAGCTCTTGGAACAAAAAGCCCAGAAGATTCTCAGCTTTCCCTTTGCCCTGCAGTAACCCCAGCCAAAACCTTGAATTCACACACGAGTAACTTGAGGCACTTCATGCACAGATGAAGTGTCCTGATGTCCTGACATAATATAAGAATAACAATAATCATCCATAATTGTATATAAAATTACTTTTTTGTATATTTATTTTATGTGGCTCTCATGCTTCATAACTATGTACAAGTTTTTAAAATTTAATATTACCTTACTCTTATTTATCATTTATACCAGATTTTGTATTTACTTGTAGTTCAAATTTTAATGTTAGTATTGTTTACTCAATTCATTGGACATAGTATTAGGGATCGAAGGTGGAGCTGCAACCAGCTCAAAGGATCTGCATCCTTCACCTGATTCTATTGCTTGTGCTCTTATCTCCTATTCTAAGTAAATGATAAGCAACACAACAACATAAGGCATGCACCTTATGGTGTTCTTTCTCTTTCTGTCGAAAACATTGCATGAAAATGCTATATTTTAAAACTGAATTGCTCATTTGTACTCTTATTGCAGAATTAAGTGTTAGTTCTTCTGTTTCTCACATGCCTCAGAAACCTTTTATCTCATTTCCGTCTAAACTGGCTGAACCCTTGTTTTTGAACTGTGTTCCCTAGTTTTGGACTCTCCCCAGGTGAATGCGGTGTAAAATGGGAATAGTGTAGATAGGTTGGTGCAGACCCAATGGAAGTAAGGACCTCTCCAGTGCAGTATGACTCTGAGCTGCAAATGTTTGTAAGAACTGCTAAATCATTCTCATGATTCAATACTTTAAAATGAAGGAACAGAAATATACCACAATGTTCGCCAAACCTAAGTTTTATTAGGTTCAGACTTGGACCTTGACTCTATAGATAGAAAAGTAACAGAGTAGTCAGTCCTAACAAGGGTAAATATTTCATGGTGAAAACACTTCATCTGTTTACTTGCACTACAAGTGACAAACAATCTTAATGGAAGGCATGGACTGGTGCCAACCTTTGCATCACCACTCAGAGTTGCAACTTCTGCTTACTAATGCAGGGGAGATAGGAAAGACTTAATAAACTTTGTGACTTAAGTCATCTTAAATATCTCAATCAGCTTTCCATCAGTATGAAAAGATTATGTTCACAGACTCTATTTTAATATGTCCATCACAAGATCCGTTAAAACAATATCACTGGATGAATGTCGTAAAGAATACAGTGGCTGATTTAATTACAAATTTTCCTGTCTTTAAAATTTCAGCGGAAAATGCAATTAACAATTTGTACCAAGGTTGCTGACCATTCAAAAATAAAATGTTCATATTGATTACTTGAAGCTTTTATGATCCAAGTAATAGCAGCTTTTGTTTTGTTAAATGTTATCTGGTTCTTGTGATCTTCATTCCTCCCATGGTGCAGATGCTCTAGAACTAAAGACAACACAGACTTATAGACTTTGACTCAAGGAATTTGATGGCTGTGACTTTTACTTGTCACTTGTATTATTTTCATTTCTGTCAGTTTAACCAAAAGGAGCTTGCTTTAATTAACACTGTTCAAAATTGCAGAATGTCCTTGATTTATGTGAAAGGAAGTACTTCTGAAGTGTAGTGACTATGGTAAGACAGGGAATTGTGGCCAATTTGTATATAGCATGTCCCATTAATAGCAATGAGTGAAAGTCTTAAAGTGTAGACTGGTCAGTTTAACACCAAGAATGGGTAATGTTTTAGAAACAATAATCTGGGAAAAGCCAACAGGTGCTTGGAGAAGTTCAAATTAATTAAGGAGATCCAGCATAAAATTGACAAGGCATATCGCTTTTGACTAAAGTGATCGAATTTTTAGTAAAGTATAAAAAGATTGATGAAAGGAATTCAATGAATGTGTTCCATATGGATTTTAGGGAGGCGTTTGGCAAACCAACGCATCAAAAACTGTTCAGCAAAATTGAGGCTCATGAAAATTATAATGTCATCTTAAGGGCTTAATGGGCTTAAGGACAGAAAACATCCAGTTGAATTGTGTTTGTTTTTCTGACTGATGGGCGGTGTCTCCCAGTTGTCAGTGTTGGGACTGCAGTTTTGCTTTTGATATATAAATTCATCGCATATTGGAACAGAGCAAAAACTCAAAACGTGCTGATGATACCAATTTTGGGAGATGTAGTGCAGAGTGAGGATGATGAGGATGACTTCACAGGATAAAACAGGAAATGGAATGGTTGACAAGATGGAATTCAGTGAAGAGAAATACAGTGTGATGCATTTTTACAGAGGAGTTAGATGAGGGAATGCTGGCACAGTCATAAAAGGCTCAGAGGACATTAACCTAGGGTCCTTTCTTTAATTTATTCAGGAGATTTGGACTTCACTGGCTGGGCTGCTATTAACTGCCTATTTCTGATTGCACTTGAGAAGGTGGTGGTTGAATTGCCTTTTTGAGCCATTGCAGTCAATATGGTGAAGGTACTCTCATAATTCCATCACACTCCTGACTTTTCTCTTGTAGAAGGAGGACAGGGAGTCAGCAGGTGAGTTACTTGCCACAGGATTCCTTGTATCTAAGCTGCTCTTGCATCCATACTATTTATATGGTTAGTCCAGTTCAATTTCTTAGTAATGGTAATTCTCAGGATGTTAGGAAGGGGGAATTCAGTGATGCTAATGCCATTGAATGTTAAAGGGTGATCATTAGATTCTATTTTGTTAGAGATAGTCATTGCCTGGCCCTTGTGTGGCACAAGTGTTAACTGTTAGCTCAAGCCTGGATAGTGCTCAGACCTTGTTGCATTTGGACATGGACTACTTCAATGTCTGAGGTATCACGAGTCGTGCTGAACATTGTGTAACCATCAGTGAATATCTCCATCCCTTAGGATGGCGGGCAGTTCATTAATGAAGCAACTGAAGAGTCTAGGATACTACCCCGAGGAATACCTGCAGAGATACCTTGGAGTTGAGATGACTGGCATCAAATAATTACAACTAACTTCCTTTGTACCAGTATTACTCCAGATAGCAAAGAATGCCCCCCCGCCAACCAATTCTCACGAATTCCAATTCTGCTAGAGCTCCTTGATGCCACATTCAGTCAAATGCAGCTTTGATGTCAAAGGCAGTCACTCTCACCTCACCTCTGGCAGTAAATGGCCGGGATGGATAGGTGTTGGGTTTTTTTTGTGTATAAGACATGCCTGGGCAAAATTTTTAATTGTTGGGTAGATAGAGTCATAGAGTCATAGAGATGTACAGCATGGAAACAGATCCTTCGGTCCAACCCGTCCATGCCGACCAGATATCCCAACCCAATCTAGTCCCACCTGCCAGCACCCGGCCCATATCCCTCCAAACCCTTCTGATTCATATACCCATCCAAATGCCTCTTAAATGTTGCAATTGTACCAGCCTCCACCACATCCTCTGGCAGCTCCTTCCATACACGTACCACCCTCTGCGTGAAAAAGTTGCCCCTTAGGTCTCTTTCCCCTCTCACCCTAAACCTATGCCCTCTAGTTCTGGACTCCCCGACCCCAGGGAAAAGACTTTGTCTCTTTATCCTATCTATACCCCTCATAATTTTGTAAACTTCTATAAGGTCACCCCTCAGCCTCCGACGCTCCAGGGAAAACAGCCCCAGCCTGTTCAGCCTCTCCCTGTATCTCAGATCCTCCAACCCTGGCAACATCCTTGTAAATCTTTTCTGAACCCTCTCAAGTTTCACAACATCTTTCCGATAGGAAGGAGACCAGAATTGCACGCAATATTCCAACAGTGGCCTAACCAATGTCCTGTACAGCCGCAACATGACCTCCCAACTCCTGTATTCAATACTCTGACCAATAAAAGAAAGCATACCAAACGCCTTCTTCACTATCCTATCTACCTGTGACTCTACTTTCAAGGAGTTATGAACCTGCACTCCGAGGTCTCTTTGTTCAGCAACACTCCCTAGGACCTTACCATTAAGTGTATAAGTCCTGCTAAGATTTGCTTTCCCAAAATGCAGCACCTCGCATTTATCTGAATTAAACTCCATCTGCCACTTCTCAGCCCATTGGACTATCTGGTCCAGATCCTGTTGTAATCTGAGGTAACCTGCTTCACTGTCCACTACACCTCCAATTTTGGTGTCATCTGCAAACTTACTAACTGTCCTTCTTATGCTCGCATCCAAATCATTTATGTAAATGACAAAAAGTAGTGCACCCAGCACAGATCCTTGTGGCACTCCACTGGTCACAGGTCTCCAGTCTGAAAAACAACCCTCCACCGCCACCTTCTGTCTTCTACCTTTGAGCCAGTTCTGTATCCAAATGGCTAGTTCTCCCTGTATTCCATGAGATCTAACCTTGCTAAACAGTGTCCCATGGGGAACCTTGTAGAACGCCTTACTGAAGTCCATATAGATCACATCTACTGCTCTGCCCTCATCAATCATCTTTGTTACTTCTTCAAAAAACTCAATCAAGTTTGTGAGACATGATTTCCCACACACAAAGCCATGATGCCAGTGTTGTAGCTATATTGGAACAGCTAGGCGAGTTCTGGGATACTAGTCTTCAGTACTACTGCCAGAATAATATCCAAGCCCACACTCTTTACATTAATCTGTGGCTCCAGACATTTCTTGATATCACTTGGAATGAAAGAAATTGGTTGAAGACTGACCTTTGTGATACTGGGGACCTTCAGAGGAGGCTGAGTTAGATCATTCCCCTCAGCACTTATGGCTGAAGATTGTTAGAGATGTGCTGGACACCCCCAACATTGAGGATGGGTTGTTCATGGACCCTCTTTATCCAGTGAGTTGTTGAATTGCCTGCCACCATTCACGACTGGAAATGGCATGATGACAGCATTTATATCTGATCCATCGGTTTGGATTTGCTGTTTGGCACACAGGTGTTGTGATTTCATCAGGTTGACACGTCATTCTTAAGTATGCTTAATGTTGCTCCTGGCATCCCCTCCTATGCTCTTTGTTGAATCAGAGTTGATCCCTTAGCTTGATGATTATGGTAGAGTGGGGATATGCTGGGCTATAAATTTACAGATAATGTCGGAGTATGATTTTACTGCTGATGATGGCTCAGAGCACTTCATAGATACACAGTCATGATTGTTGCATCTTGCAAAATCTATCCCACTTAACAGAGTGATTTTGTCAGACAACATGATGGAGGGTATCCTCAATGTGAAGATAGGAATCTGTAGCCATAGGACTGTGGTGGTGATTCTTACTGATACGGCCATGGGCAGATATATCGGGCAGATAGTAGGGGATAACGTCAAGTCTGCTTTCTTGATTGTCAAATGACAAAGTTATTCAAGTTATTCATTAATAAAGAATATGGGATCTTGTACTTCATAAATAAAGATGTTGAGTAGAAAGGTGGAGAAGTTATGCTGAACATTTTTTAAAAATGCCAGACTATTGTGACAAAGAAGGAAACTCAATCACTAGGAGGATTTACGATTGAGAAGGAGGTGAAGGAAATGGGGCTGGACATTGTAGAGGCACTACAATTACCTTCCTATCTTCCCTGGATTCAGAAGTAGTGAACATGGACTTCAAAAGACATTTAATACCATATCACACAGCAGCTTTGTGGGGAAACTTACAGCTAATAGTATAAAAAGATTAGTAGCATCATGGATGCAAAGTTAGCTGAGGAATTGGAAACAGAGCGTAATGGTTAATGGGTATTTTTCAGGCTAGAAGCAGCTTTATATTGGAATTCTCCACGTGTTGGTATTTGGACCCTTGCTCTACTTGATCACTGTAAATGATTCAGATCTTGGTGTACAGAGGACAATTTTGAAGTTTATCAGATGACACAAATCTTGGGAGAATTGTAAATCATGAAGAGGACAATGTAAAACTTTAAAAAGATATTGTCATAGTGGTGTAGTGGGGCAGATAGGTGGCAGACCATGTTCAATGTGGAGAAGAAGTGTGAAGTAATGCACTTTGGTACAAAGAACATGGAAAGACAGTATAAAATTAAGGGTACTTTCTAAAAAGTGTGCAGAAACAGAGAGACCTGGTTGTATGAGGGACATTCTTTTCTCAGAGTTGAGTCCTTGGAATTTTCTTCCTCAAAAGACAGTGGATGTAACTTTAGCTATTTTTAAGGCAGTGGTAGATAGATTCTTGATTATCAAGGAAATGAAAGGTTATCAGGTATGCCCAGGAAATTGAGTTGAGGTTAAAATCAGATCGACTATGATCTAACTGAATGGCAGAGCAGGCTCGAAAGGTCAGGTGGCTTACTCTTGTTCCTTGTTTGTATATTCATGCTTTAGAGTTGGCAGGTAAAGTGTGCTGCTACAAAAGCAAACACTATTCTAGATTACATCAATAAGAGCATAAAGAACAGAGCAGGGAGGTTATAGTGACCTTATATGAGACACAGATGTTTGTAAGAGTGATGTTCACAAGAATGGGTGCATGGGTCAGACACTTTTGTTCTGAGGAAAGGTTAGAGATATTAGGATTGCTTTATTTGGACAGGAGAAGGGAGTTTAGGGCGAGTTTACATGTTACTGAGGATTATATCTACAATAAATGCCGTTGGTTGCGAATCCTATCAGATCGAATAGATCGGTTGGAGCAACAGTTAGAGGCAATGAGGAATTTACAAAAGCAAGGGGATGTGATGGATGGCAGTTATAGGAAGGGAGAAATGTCACAGATACAGTCACATAGATGGGTTAACTCCAGAAAAGGTAAGAGGGGGAGGCAGGTAGTGCAAGAGTCTTCTGTGGCTATCCCCATTTCAAACAAGTATGCTGTAGGGGGTGACAGGTTCTCTGGGGAATGTGGCATGAACAGTAAAGTTTCTGGTATCTAGACTGGCTCAAATGCCATCAGGTTCCAAGAGATCAGTTGTGTTGGGGGACTCTCTCGTCTGAGGCACAGACGAATGTTTCTGTGGCCAGCAGCGAAAAATCAGAATGGTGTGTTGCCTCCCTGGCGCCAGGATCAAGAATGTCTCAGAGAGGGTGCAGAATGTTCTCCAGGGGGAGAGGGACCAGCAGGTGGTCATTGTACACATTGGAACCAATGACCTAGGAAGGGAAAAGGATGAGATTCTGAAGGGAGAATATAGACAGTTAGACAGGAATTTAAAAAGGAGGTCATCAAGAGTAGTAATATCTGAATTACTCCCGATGCTACAAGCTAGTGAGGGTAGGAATAAGAAAATAGAGCAGATGGATGCATAGCTGAGGAGCTGCTGTATGGGAGAAGGATTCACATTTTGGATCATTGGAATCTCTTCTGGGGTAAAGGCGACCTGTACAATAAGGACAGGTTGCACCTAAATTGGAAGCGGACTAATATACTGGCAGGGAGATTTGCTAGAACTGCTCAGGAGGATTTAAACTAATAAGGTGGGGGGGGGGGACCCAGGGAGATAGAGGGGAAAGAGATCAATCTGAGACTGGTACAGTTGAGAAAAGAAGTGAGTCAAACAGTCAGGGCAGTCAGGAACAAGGTAGGACTAATAAATTAAACTGCATTTATTTCAATGCAAGGGGCCTAACAAGGAAGGCAGATGACCTCAGGGCATGGTTAGGAACATGGGACTGGGATATCATAACAATTACAGAAACATGGCTCAGGGATGGACAGGACTGACAGCTCAATGTTCCAGGATACAAATGCTACAGGAAGGACAGAAAGGGAGGCAAGAGAGGAGGGGGAGTGGCGTTTTTGATAAGGGAGAGCATTACAGCTGTACTGAGGGAAGATATTCACAGAAATAAATCTAGGGAAGTTATTTGGTTGGAACTGAGAAATAAGAAATGGATGATCACCTTATTGGGTTTGTATGATAGACCTCTCAAAAGTCAGAGGGAAATTGAGAAACAAATTTATGAGGAGATCTCAGTTAACTAAAAGAATAATAGTGTGGTTAGGGTGGTAGGGGATTTTAACTTTCCAAACATTGACTGGGACTGCCATAGTATTAAGGGTTTAGATGGAGAGGAATTTGTTAAGTGTGTACAAGAAAATTTTCTGATTCAGTATGTGGAGGTACCTACCAGGGAAGATGCAAAACATGCACCTTGGGAAATAAGGCAGGGAAGGTGACTGAGGTGGCAGTGGGGGAGCACTTTGGGGCCAGCAACCATAATTCTCTTAGTTTTGAAATAATAATGGAAAAGGAAAGACTAGATCTAAAAGCTGAAGTTCTAAATTGGAGGAAGGCTCATTTTGACGGTGTTAGGCAAGAACTTTCAAAAGCAGATTCCGGGCAGATATTCGCAGGTAAAGGGATGGCTGGAAAATAGGAAATCTTCAGAAATGAGATAACAAGAGCCCAGAGACAGTATATTCCTGTCAGGGTGAAAGGGAAGGCTGGTAGGTATAGGGAATGCTGGATGACTAAAGAAATTGAGGGTTTGGTTAAGAAAAAGAAGGAAGCATATGTTAGGTATAGACAGGATAGACCAAGTGAATCCTTAGAGTGTAAAGGCAGTAGCAGTATACTTAAGAGGGAAATCAGGAGGCCAAAAAGGGGACATGAGATAGCTTTGGCAAATAGAATTAAGGAGAATCCAAAGGCTTTTTACAAATACATTAAGGACAACAGGATAACTAGGGAGAGAATAGGGCCCCTCAAAGATCAGCAAGGAGGCCTTTGTGTGGAGCTGCAGGAGACAGGGGAGGTACTAAATGAGTATTTTGTATCAGTGTTTACTGTGCAAAAAGTCATGGAAAATATGGAATGTAGGGAAATAGATGGTGATATCTTGAAAAATGTCCATATTACAGAAGAAGAAATGCTGGATGTCTTGAATGCATAGAAGTGGATAAATCCCCAGGACCTGATCAGTTTACCCTCGTACTCTATGGGAAGCTAGGGAAGTGATTGCTGGGCCCCTTGCTGAGATATTTGTATCATCAATAGTCACAGGTGAGGTGCTGGAGATTGGCTAATGTGGTGCCACTGTTTAAGAAAGATGGTAAGGACAAGCCCGAAAACTATAGTTTAGTGAGCCTGATGTCGGTGGTGGGCAAGTTGTTGGAGGGAATCCTGAGGGGCAGGATGTACATGTATTTGGAAAGGCAAGATCTGATTAGGGATAGTCAACATGGCTTTGTGCGTGGAAAATCATGTCTCACAAACGTGATTGAGTTTTTGAAGAAGTAACCAAGAGGATTGATGAGGGCGGAATGGTGGACGTGACCTATATGGACTTCAGTAAGGCGTTCGACAAGGTTCCCCATGGGAGACTGATTAGCAAGGTTAGATCACTTGGAATACAGGAAGAACTAGCCATTTCGATATAGAACTGGCTCAAAGGTAGAAGGTGGTGATGGAGGGTTGTTTTTCAGACTGGAGGCCTGTGACCAATGGAGTACCACAAGGATCAGCGCTGCGTCTACTACTTTTCATCATTTATATAAATGATTTGGATATGAGTATAAGAGATTTGGTTGGTAAGTTTGCAGATGACACCAAAATTGGAGGTGTAGTGGACAGCGAAGAAGGTTACCTCGGATTACAATGGGATCTTGATCAGATGGGCCAATGGGCTGAGGAGTGGCAGTTTAATTCAGATAAATGAGAGGTGCTGCATTTTGGGAAAGCAAACCATAGCAGGACTTGTACACTTAATGGCAAGGTCCGAGGGAGTATTGCTCAACAAAGAGACCTTGGAGTGCAGGTTCATAGCTCCTTGAAAGTGAAGTCGCAGGTAGATAGGATAGTGAAGAAGGTATTTGGTATGCTTTCTTTTATTGGTCAGAGTATTGAGTACAGGAGTTACGGGGTCAGGTTGCAGCTGTACAGGACATTGGTTAGGCCACTTGTGGAATACTGCATACAATTCTGGTCTCCTTCCTATTGGAAGGATGTTGTGAAACTTGAAAGGGTTCAGAAAGATCTACAAGGATGTTGCCAGGGTTGGAGGATTTGAGCTACAGGGAGATGTTGAGTTGGCTGGGGCTGTTTTCCCTGGAGCGTTGGAGGCTGAGGGGTGACCTTATACAGGTTTATAAAATCATGAGGGGCATGGATAGGGTAAATAGACAAAGTCTTTTCCCTGGGGTGGGGGAGTCCAGAACTCGAGGGCATAGCTTTAGGGTGAGAGGAGAAAAATATAAAAGAGACCTAAGGGGCACAGGGGGTAGTACGTGTATGGAATGGGTTGCCAGAGGAAGTGGTGGAGGCTGGTACAATTGCAACATTTAAAAGGCATCTGAATGGGTATATGAATAGGAAGGGTTTGGAGGGATATGGGTCAGGTGCTGGCAGGTGGGACTAGATTGGGTTGGGATATCTGGTCAGCATGGACGGGTTGGACCAAAGGGTCTGTTTCCATGCTGTACATCTCTATGAGTCTATGCTTCTAAGCTGAAGACAAGTTCTGATAAGACTTTTCAAAATCATGAGGGGTTGGATAACGTGGGTTTGGAGAAACTGTTCCCACTCATAAATCTTTTAAAGTGTTGTCCAAAAGAAACAAATGCAAGGTGAGAAAAAAACCTATTCACACTCTGAGTAGTTAGGGTCTGGAATTCACTGCCTGCAAATGCAATGGAGGCAGGTTCAGTTTGAAGCATTCATGAGGGCATTGGATAATTACTAAAATTAAAACATTACAAAGGGCTTTGGGGAAAAGGCAAGAGATTACAACAAAGTTAAAATGATCCCAGCCACTGCAGACACAATGGGCCGAATGACCCCTTTCTTCACTGTAATGATTCTGTGAATCTGCGATTATGGCATTGGTAAAATATCAGCAGAGGTAAGAAGGCACTGTTGTCATGGCACCCGCTTTTACTGCATCTCCATGATGGTGGGACATAAAATCTTACCTCAATATTATATGGAGTGACCTTAGTCTTAAGATTACAGCTGGGCCATTTGGGTAACGTGTCTTCACAAAATTGATAGCTGAAATCTAGTGCTTTCTCCTCTAAACAGTTGAGGGAACTGATTCATTGAAGCTTTAAAAAATTGAAGTTGATAAATTTTCATTAAGCAAGTGTACTGAGCATTTTGCAGCAAAGATAAATGGGGCTGAATAATTGATTTGTAAAGAGTTAACAGGGTCAAGGGGCGCAATAGTCTATCCTTTGTTCCTAAATTATCAGTTAATTTTTTTGGAAATGTTTTCAGGGAGATGACATTTATCAATGCCACTTCCCATGTTCTCTTCACATATTAGTAGAGAATCTTTAAAAATTCCAGTGTTACATATTGAACTGTCTTTGTTATGTGTTATGTGTAAGTAAAAGTGAGAAAAAGAATAATTGGATTAAGAGAAACCGAGAAATTACTTAGGATGGGAATTACAAACTAGTTCAAAATATCCATGCGTGGTTTATATTGTATTTGCCAGACATATTTTGAAAAAAAATTAACTTCATAGCATTCAATAACCCTCAAAATTGAGACTGGCGGTAAAAATGCTGTGCTTGTGAAGCTAACAGTGGAACTCTGTCAGCAACTACTAGATATTTGCATCGAACCCCAAGTCTGCCAACACTTAAAGCTATTGCCCAGCCACGCATAATTAAAAGTGAGTGGCAGTAGCATCACTGCAATTTTGACAGAAAAATTTGACAGTGATTTGGAAATTTATTTTTCTCATGTTTATGGTAGTTCGTAAGAAAGAAATACAATGTATGATCCACAACATCGAGGAGAATCCATCATCAGTGGCCACCAGATGGCGTCCTCCCTTCAGTAAACCGTAACCTCTGCTGCTTAACATGCAATAATTGTTACATTTTCACCCCTTCCTATTATTTTTACACTAGATTTTCTTCAGCTTCTATATCTCCGAACACTCTCTTGGCTAAGTTCCAAACTTCCCTTACTGAAGAGCATTTGCAGTAACCTTGATCTTTAGCGCGGCATTCATCTACATGCCTACTGTAATAAACAGCATAGCTTTGGTATTCAATGTTTAGCCACTGGAATTATTTTAAGTTTCCAAACAATCTTTCTTCAACTTTTGTTAGCCTTTGGAGCCTAAGACCTTCAGACCTATTTTAAACTTGTATTATTAAACCAATCAATTCCATGAAAGAACTAACTACAGCATAGAACATGTGTCCCTTTAAAATAGAAAATATATTGTCCAGCTCAATGTATTGTAGACAATAAATAGTTATATACTGTACATGCATGCAGTTTTTTTGCAAATACTCTAAATGCTGGAGCTAGATGGTCTCATTGTGAAGAGTGCAATCTGATCAATTACTCTGCTGAACTAAGCAGTTCCACTCATTTAAGCACATTTATATCATTTAATGAGGCATTTGGATTTTAATAAATGCCTGATTCAAACCTAACTGGCTGTAATACACAAAACTGAACCAATTACAACGCACATATATGTTTTAAATATATGGTTTGGCTGCTCCTTTAAATCTTTCAAGAAATCTAATGAAACATTTGAATCACATTAGGCTTAATACAAGTTGCGTTGCAATTGTGTTAACTTCCCCTGAACTGCTGTTAGATTTAAAGGGATAACTACCAAATCAAAACTAAGTTTAAAACTTTCATTTTTGTCACAAAAATGTGCAAAATCTGGACTAGAAGGAAACTTGTTGAACCTACCAAAAGAGAAAAACAGGATTGGCCTTTTTATAGCACCCTTGAGATATCTCAAAGCACTTTGTGCCCAATGAATTAGTTTGAAATGTAGCCATTTTTGGAAAAGAAATGTGGCAACAATGTTCACATGGCAATATTCCACAAACGGCTCTAGATCAAATGATTCCGATCATCTGTTTTAGTGATTTTGGGAATAGGATGGATGAACATGTCATAAATTTTCAGATAATATTGCTATTCTCTATTTCAAATGCCTGTTGCTTCCTTTGATACATCTGTTTTTTAGCATGACTGTGGATGCTACAGAGAGCAAGCATGGATCATAGGTTATGACAGATTGTTTGGTCTTGGCTTTTGTGGAGATACTTTATGTTAAAAACACGTTTATCTCTACACAACTAGCTGTCATTAAACAGATATGTTAGAGCAGACTTTCTCAAAGACTGACTATGAGAGCCATTGAAATGAAGTATGCTACAATTGAAAACGTACTTTGAAGTTTATACTTTACACAGTTTCTGTTTAAGTGTTGTATAAAATAATGGTTGTAACAATAATGTTGGAGATTGCATTAACTGCCACCTCTATGTCTTGGGTGAGATGTTGGGAGAATAAGTCTGAATTGTGAAATTTGCAGTATCCCACATGCAGTAGATGTGTTTGCGGGCAAGTGAGATTCGTGACATTTGGTCCATTGTGGCTCAGAGCAACATTTCTCACATAATCGTCTGCACTTTACCTTATTAATTATGCTACCGACTTCTTCGGTGCCCATCCTGGGAAAGTCTGCAGCCAGAGAAATGGAAGTGCTTGCTATTGCTGGTATCTTTTGGTGTTTGTCTCAATGATGCTTTGATAAAGCCCAGCTGCACACCATGTCAGATGTTGCAAGCCAGGAACTGGCCCTCATACTGTGGTGTGTGACCATTAGATTCCAGAGGGAAGGAAAGCTTGCTCCCCTCTCCACAGACGGGGACCTGGAGATGTGATGACGAATGATTGGTTAGAGACGAGATCTGTCCTTTTTCCTGCAGACTGCCAAGGGCAGCATTACCACCGGTCCAATCTAGATTAGATTACTTACAGTGTGGAAACAGGCCCTTCGGCCCAACAAGTCCACACCGACCCTCCGAAGAGCAACCAACTCAGACCCATTCCCCTACACCAAACACTATGGGCAATTTAGCATGGCCAATTCACCTAACCTGCACATTTTTGGACTGTGGGAGGAAACTGGAGCACCCGGAGGAAACCCACACAGATACGGGGAGAATGTGCAAACTCAACACAGACAGTTGCCTGAGGTGGGAATTGAACCCGTGTCTCTGGCTCTGTTGGGCAGCAGTGTTAACCACTGTGCGATCGTACCGCCCAACCAAATTGCGTGCAACCAAATTGCAGCCTGAGTCAGTATTGTATCCTATGTTGTATACAGCAATACAGGAAGAAGATCAAAGATCTTCTGCACTCTGTAAGGGTAAGTATTCTTTCTGCTAACTCACACTTCTAAGGCCAGAAATTCACTCTATTTCTGCCACTGCACAGACACACACCTCTCCAGGATGACAACTCTCACTTTTGCATACATCATGTCCAATCAATGGCTCTCAGCCACCTCATCCTCTTAAATGACTTACCCATTCTGCACAGAGAAGGCCTAAGCTGGCTTTGGTGGCAGGACTGAAGTTGCTGAGACTGGGGGAGGTCAGGGATGGAACATGAGTGGGGTGACAGACATCAGACTTCTTTCCCTGTATGAGGAGTTTTTCAACTTAGCCAGGAAATAACAGGAGCTTTAACAAAGGGTCAGTTAGACTTGAAATGTCAGCTCTTTTCTCTCCTTACAGATGCTGCCAGACCTGCTGAGATTTTCCAGCATTTTCTCTTTTGGTTTCAGGAAATAACACAGCTGCACATGTAGTGTTGGGGTGACCTGGGTGGCCAACTAACGTACTAGGCCTCCTTGTGTAGCGTTGCACTGCTTCCCCACTACCACCAGCACTAACTTACTCTTCATATGCACAAACCTTTATTCCTCTAAGAAACTAAATCCCTCTCTTCTTTTATGCAGGCACCCAATGGAAATCCATAAAGAAGCTATTGCTGAAATACTTCAACTTTTCCTCCACCCCTGACAAGGAAACCACTTCACCCTCAGGAATGCACTGGCAAGAATTTTACCTGCACCCTTCACTGGCTCAGAAATTTCCACCCTAGTGAATTTCTGTTCTAGATTAAATTCAGGAAAATGATCTAGTGAGCATCTCATTGATTATAGGTGGCTGGTGCTGACCATTTATAACTTCCTCAGAAACAATGGTCAGGTTTGTCAGAGGCACTTGGTAAGCGAGGTTGAAGGATTTACTATGCTACCTCTGTTCTGCAGGGGTTTGGCTGTCTCCATGATCAGGCTGGTGACTGCCATGGAGACCCAGGTCCAGCAGACTCAGTATCCACCAGGTATGTGCACAGAGCAGTTCTTCATTGTTCGAGTCATAGGTGCTCAGTCTTAATGGCAAGGCCACAAGTGAATGAGTGACCTCAGCTCAATGTCACTACAGGTGACTCTAAGAGACAGGGTGGTTCCAGCAGGCACCCACAGGGAGAAGAGCATCAGACAGGCCTCCCCAAAAGCTTCCTCTCGGAGTTCCTCCACCCCTCCACCTCCACTTTGGGGGGGCTGTGGGGATCCCAAAACCTGCAGCAGTTCCAGTCGAGGAGGGTGAGCCAGCATCTGGCAGGAAACTCTCAGTGGGACTCACTAGCACTAAAGGCACCAGGAAAAGAATTCCAAAGTCTTCCAATCCAATGGCAGAGAAGGTTCCCTCCACCCTAGTCAGCACATAGTGAGAAGCAGAGGAAGGAACAAAGATACCGAGGCTACGAAGGTAGCATGACTGGAATGTTGTAAACAACCTTTCACGCTTGTAAACATATACTCACATCGACCTTGCTGACTGTGTCCTTACATATTTACAGTGCAATATGCCAATGTGGCAGTTGCAAAGTGTTTTCTTCCATGTGAGCTATAGTATGTGTTTGTGAAATGTGAAGGTCATGTGCCCCTTTCTACATGCCATTGCTACATTGCAGTTGCTTTGCTCATGTGACAAGGAAGCAATTCATAGGTTTATTTTCAAATCAACCTGTTCGGCCAGACCACTGGAACAGGTGAGACATGAACCCAGGCCTCCTGGCTCACAGATAGGTACATTACCACAAGAGGCTCCAGAAGGCAATTTGTAGAGACACAATGTCATGATTGCCTGAGGCAATTATTCTTAATGTGAATTCTTGGACAATGAACAACTTAAAATTGACATAGAAACTGAAGCCAAATGGATGGCTTTACTGAATCAGTGGAGGCATGATTACTGCAATTGCCTCACACAGCACATCAAATTCCAACAGATTCCAACAAATTCCAAATTCCTGGCCCTGTAACAAAACAGTAATTTTCTCCATCCACTTTACATGCTGTGTCAGCCATTTTGTGCAATTTTGCACATTTAATTTTCAATCCAGCATGGCAATTTTGCAACTCCATTTCTTGTGTATGAGTTGAAGGCTCTGTCTCTGACGTAAGAATTACACGCGCATCTTTCGTGTTCCCTTTAATGTTGCTGTCCTGGTGGCTGCAATGATATTTTAGCCATTCCTCTACCCTCTATTTCCACTGAGCGCCTTTACAAAACTATTCATGTGCCCACTTTACCCTCAGTGCCCATGACTTTGGAAATTTACATGCCCATATTGGTCATTCACCATGTAGAGGCCAGAGTTACCATGACATGTTTGAAAATCTCCCATCCAGAGATCTCTGATTTTCTGATTCATTATGAAGTCCCACCCTACTGTAGTCTACAATCACTCGCTATTACTGTTAGCATTCCTTCAGTGAACCAGTACAAAGATGCCCATTCCTCGACATGAGTTTCCCACTTTCTTCAGGACTCTATGGACTGTCCCATGATGAGGGTCCTGACCTTTATTAACTAAATCCCCAGGACTGACTATGACCCATCACCTCAACATCCCCCTCAGCCCCTCCCCCTGGGACAACCTGACAGGTCAGTTCTGACAGACCATGGCCCAGCACTGGGATTGATGTCACAGCAGTACAACTTGCATCCCTGTGATTCCAGGAGTCATTGCACTCACCATACCAGGCTGACCATTGCCCGACCTATGGACTGCAAGGAAATAGATTCCCTGACATTTTTCAGGACCATATATCTGACTGAATGTGCCCAACTCTATTTAGAATCGGATCAGCTTCTTGACTGACTGTGAGATAGCTCTTTCTGACTATAATTCCCCCTTCACCTAATTAAGGACAGCTCCCTTTTGACTTTCACACAAAACCATTTGCTTGAAGTATGTGCAGTGTGTTTCCAGGTAAGCTGCTGGCATGTGCTGGCATGTGACACTGAAATAGCATAGAGCCATGTAGTGACATGTCCACCCACTTGACTGTTCAGTGTTGCCCACTGTGACACCTCTTCCTCTGCGCTAAAAAGAATGCAAGCCACAGAGGCTTATGCCCTGTAACAGATCACTGAAGAGCCTGTGCATTAAAAACAGTGTGGCCAATACAGAGGCTGGTAGCCTATAAATAATACTTGAATTCAGTAAGTGTGCACCAAGAAAGCAAGGTAAGAATCATGCGATGCAGCCTGTGTAAATGTATAAGATGTATGTCTGTCCTGTGTGCAAAACGACTGAACATAACCACCTGATATCAGAGCAGCGCTCCGAAAGCTAGTGCTTCCAAATAAGCCTGTTGGATTATAACCTGGTGTTGTGTGATTTTTAACTTTGTCCACCCCAGTCCAACAGTGGTACCTCCAAGTCATGGCAGATGCTTGCAAGTCATAGATGTTCTTGAGCTCCGAAGTAAGCTATTGAACTTCTGAAGTGGATTTTGAGTTGGTCTGAGAGCAGACATGTTGATGTCTAGTGGTTTGCCACTGCTGACTTGGGTGGATGAAGGCTTGTGGAGGATGTTGGCCATAGATCATGCAAGGATTTTGTTGCGAAGAAGTGGTTGGGTGTTGGCCAGGACAAGCAGTCAATGTGCTACAGCTACCAGAATGATTTACCTATTAGAAATTTGTACCTTCTAGATTCTTGGGAGAGAAATAGTGAACTGGATGCAGCTTGTTTGCAAGATGAGTCAGGATATTAATGAGATGCAAATAAATGGAAATAAGGCAGATGCTGCTTAACGGTGAAAAGTCACCATTTAAGGCTTATGTCGAAAATCACAAACATTTTCTAGAGATCAGGATTCTGATATTTTTATAAATCTCAGCATAATTTCCCAACTTTCTGGTTCAGGGAGAGGAAAATCCCACCTAAGGTCTCCCAATTATGTTAGTAACAATATATAATAATACTAGCACGTATGCCTATCATTTAATAAACAATATTCTTACTAAGATTCTATGTTAAGATATGAAGAATTCTTAAATGAAGTTAACACTTGTAAAAACAGTCAACCCTTAATACATGACTTTGACTTGGTTGAAAAAAAATTTAAAAAACATTCTGTTAAGACACATGTCTTCTCTTATTAAGACTCAATAATGGTTGTTCCACTTTCGTGGTTAGCCTCAGGCAAGGAAGGAGGAATAGTGGCAGCAACCTTTTAAACACAAGTAGTGCAGTCAGAGAACTAATGTTCTGGTTTACATTTTGCTAACACAGAAGGCAATTGTGAATGTTGCTAAATATAAAGCAGTGCACTGCTTGGTCACCGTGGTTATATTGCTAAACAATTACAGGTATACAATGAGCCAACACTACTTTCAACAGGTTTTTTTTATTTTCCTTTCTAAGTTCTTTTCTTTATTTTTAAATGAATACTAATTGTGAAAATGTGCATTGGGTCAGCGGCTTGAGAGAATTAATAAGTTCAGCAGTCTGATGGAATTTCATTCACCACTTTTTAAAGTTGCAACATTCAGGTTTAACAAGCTGCATTTTTGGCAATTCAACTCCCTCACACTTACCAACTTTGGCAAAACATTCAGAAGGGTTTTTTTTTCAGAAACATACACCAAAGAAGTATTAAAGTTAATGACATATGAAATTGTAGGAAGAAAGGGAATTCTGAGGACTGTAAGCTGCATTGTCTGGAAATAACTCATCCCCAGAATGATTTTGACAGGACCATTTTGCAATATCCTTTTAAGGAAGCGATATGCTAAAGAGTTAAACTCAATGTTTCTCTTTCCTTCATGGATATGATAAAGAAAAGCCTTTGGCATAAAATTACTTTAATAGTGGCATTTTTTCTCATAAACAATAGCTCAGGAGAAAAAAAGAACCATTTTATGATGTTGTTGTATGAAACATCATTTTCTACCATAGAAAATGATTCATTTTATCAAAGTTCTTCATCAAGGTCTCATAAGGACAATTCGCAAAAAAGAAAGCAAACAGTATGAGAACAGTGTGTTGATTGATCTCTTTCTTCTGTTTTCTCATACAGTATGAATGTCATTTCCTTTTACTTTGGTATTTCTCGCAAATTGTTGTGGTCAGTACAAAACAGAAAACTTTAACAAGATGTGTCAATGTTCAGCAATGCCCTATTCTCTACAAAAGTCTTGACAACCAAATGATTATTATTCTAGTTTTCCTTGCTTATTCTTATAGACGAAGTCAAGGTCTTTGAAGCAGAGAGTTTTCTTGCAGTTGAATCACAAGGAGGTTAGTTGATAGGTAAATTTGAATTTGGAACAGGCTAAGGAAAGTTCTTCTCCCAGTGTCAGTATTCCTTTTTATTACCTTAGAGGCTCAGTTATCTTGCAGCTAGTTCAGTTGTTTTACTACTGGACTGATGGAGCCCTGTCTTTGCAAACAGTTTGTGCTCAATTAAAAGCAGGCAGAAAACTCATTTGATTTATATAAGTTCAAAACCCTGTGTGCAAAGGAATGCAGTGCTTTGATAGCTTATCCTTTGCTGTCGCTTGAGATTTTGGAATTTATCTTGTAATGTTTGGATGAGTGGCCATATAAATACAATGATAGATCAATGGATTTTTTTCACATTGACCTAGTACACATCCAGTTCTTTTGTGCTCAAGGTCCAGACTTACTTGAGATCATTCAATAAGGCCATCTACTGTCTTCACCAGTGAATGTTAACAACCTACTTTCATGGGGATAGAACTATGAAGGAGCACTGAACAGGCAAAGGCACCTGTAGGTCTGGCATAACAGAAGGAACAGGTTGAATAAATAATTTCTGATGATCAATGCTGTTGTTGGTTTAACGTTTGGCGACTGTTCTGGTTGGTGACTTTTATTACTGCATGAAAGCCAAGGGGAAAATTCTATCCACAAGTTAGATTCCTGTGTGTGATTATGGGAAATAATGGCTCCACATTGGAATGAGGACATAGTTTCAGCGGAAGTGGATCCTCATAATCCTCTCCCTGACAGCCTGTCCACTTACAAAATTACCAGAATAATTTCTACCCACACCCCCTCACTCTCCTCCTGTACCTCATTCCACGCTCCTATCTCACAGACCTTCCCCTCTCTGCCTCCTCTGTTCTATTTCCTGGTCATGTTGCAAGTCAAAATGCAGTGCATCTGCCATTGGTCCTCCTAGGCTGTGTTCAGAAACTGTCAAATATCACTGAAAGGAATCCAGCTCCTACACTGCTGTCTTTCAGTGCCAGGGACCTGGGTTTGAATTGTCTGTGTGGAATTTGCACATTCCTCCTGGGTTTGTATGAATTTTCTCCAGGTGCTCTGGCTTCTTCCCACAGTACAAAGATGAATTGGCCAGGCTATAGTACCTAGGAAGGGCAGGCTAGGTGGATTAGCCATGGGATAATGCAGGATGATGGGATGGTCTGGGTTGGTTGCTTGCTTGCTTTTCAGAGGGTCAGTGTAGACCAGATGGGCTGAATAGGATGCTTCCACTCTATAGGGATTCTAAAGTTGGTCTGAAACACCTGACCTATAACTTGTGGAATGTCTATTTATTTTGTACTGCTCCATGATCCATTTTGAGATATGATTTGGAGATGCCGGTGTTGGACTGGGGTGTACAAAGTTAAAAATCACACAACACCAGGTTATAGTCCAACAGGTTTAATTGGAAGCACACTAGCTTTCGGAGCGACGCTCCTTCATCAGGTGATAGTGGAGGGCTCAATCCTAACACACAGAATTTATAGCAAACATTTACAGTGTGAGATAGGGTAGCTAGAGGCAGACTGTGTTGAGTAGTGGAAAGGGCATGAACAAGGGGCCTTGGTGCAAAATTAAATGTAAAAGACTTAGAAAATGGATTGGAGAAATTTCTTCCCACTGAGAATTGCAAAATAATGGAACTTACATCCAGGGTTAATTGTTGAGGTTTGAACTATGTCAACACATGTCAACAAGATTAACTTAGATAGATGATGAAGCAAATACAGTTGAAAGAACATTGGAATAGGGTGAGTAAATCTGAACAGAACTATTTAATCATGTGGAGTATAAATGCTGACAACTCCATACACTACGTTCTTGCATTCCTACAGGGCTGACATTAACATTTACAATACTGCATTAAAATGTAGGTAGCTGCTGATTGAATATTCTCCCCAAAATCATTGGAGAAATCAGACTTCAAAATGACTACAGAATATTGTTTTCTTAATCCTAGCTAAACAGTAAAACTGGAAAATTTGATAAGGCCTGACAATGGGTGTGAGTTGCAGGATGTATTAACCTTCACCTGTCCCTCCTGATGCAGACAGCATGCAAAACAAAATTGTCCTGCCTCTCATTTATTTGATTACAATGTGCATTTGGCAGGGAATATTATGTTGAATGTCTGCACTGCTAAGGCCCATTTCTAGGCCAGGCAGTCTTCAGTGGCCATCTGCAACCTCCCTCAGTGAAAGTCAGCAGCCTCCCAGCTGCAGCTTCTAGAGCAGGACTACAAAAAAGCGCCAAAGACAGAGATTAAGAAATCAAAAACAAATACCAGGGGATTGCTGAAAGTGAATTAGTTTGATTTTTGTACTGAATATTGGAAACTGTGATTGATAAGGTTGGGTGGAGTCAGTATTATGTGCAGTTATTGAATTTTGGAGACACCATTTGGCTTGCCTTCTAGCATTGACTTCCATGGTTATCTGCTCCACTCCCCTCCAAGTATAGGCGGAGGGTTTCCAGGATCCTGCAGTTATAGGTCATCTCTCCTCTTTCCTAACTCATTCCCATGGCCTCCAGTGAACTGTCTGAACACCTTGAAGCCCAATGTCTCCCATGCTGTGCCATTCTTCAACATTTCCCAGGTCAGAGTCATTTCCTGGACAGTTGCCAGCACCAGCTGTAGCTATAATGTATCTCCCCTTTAAGATGCTGCCTCAATTTCAGTCAATGGTACAAATTAGACATACATCATGATGCCATCACCCATTGTGTGGGCTATGGAATTTAGCTCCCCTAGATTATTCCATGATGGATATTTGGGAAGAAATATAAAATTGGCATTTAATTACTGTGGCTGTTTAGGGATTAAAAATTCTTATCAGCACTGTTGGCAGTGTTATTGATTGTTTATTTGAGATTGTTGTTGGTAGTGATTGTATTGGTATAAAAAGGAATGGTATGAAGCATGGCAGTGGATTTCAGGGAATTTGTTGGAAGCTTTAGTAAGTCTGATCCGATTAGGATCAGCTGGCTCTTTACTGCAGCTCATTACAGGGTCATAGTTATTTTACTGAGGAGGCCGGAAAATTGTCTGAAAACATGCCAGTAAGTCCATTCTTTTGGCTGCGGAATCAGCTCTTTCAGAATCTGTAAAGTTAGATCTATATCCAAAGTTACTGTAATCCAGAGACGTTCTTTATTGGAAAGGTCAGTTTTAATTCTGTTTAAAAACATTTAATGTCCAAATGTTGGTATAACCTCACATTGCTATCATGTAATTTTATACATTTTTATCCAAGTCAAGATATTTTTCTGGGTTACTGGGTCATTACATGAATATAGGAATCTAGATGTTTCAAATTTTATTGCTTTGCTATTGCTTCAAGAACTTTTGGGCAATGTTCCAAATTTCTGTCTCTGTGCAAATTGTGTTTTTTTTGCCAATTTTGGTCCTGAGTGGCTCTAATTTGGAATTGTTACTGAGACTACAACTTCACTTGAAAATATTTATGACCTAACAATTGATGAGTACATCAGAATTCATAAATTTGAAGTTGACATAAACTTGGAAGTTCTTTGAACTGTGAAAAGGATAGTGATAGACTTTAGAATGACATAGGTTGTGGACATGTGGCAGCCGAAGTTTAATGCAGAGAACTGTGAAATGACAGACACTTTGGTCGGAAAAACAGAGAAAGGCAGTATAAAGTGCAATTCTAGTGGAGGAGCAGGAGAAAAGAATCCTAAGGCTATATGTATGCATTCATTGAAAGTGGCTGAAAGGTTAAGAAAGTGCTCAGAAAGGCAAGTGGAACTTTGGGCTTTCTAAATGTAGATATAGGCCCTGCTTTGGGAGCAGAGAGATGACACATCTCTCAGTTTGCTAACTTATAATGATACCAGTTGATGGTAATACTGAACAAGTCAGATCTTAGATCAACTTGGTTTGACAGAACATAAGTTTTGTTTCTCTTTTTGTTTACTGTGGTGGTGGACATTCACTGAACAAACCAAGTCATTCCTCTGTATCCATGAGAGTTCTGTTCCCAAGAACCCCTGCCAATGGTGAAATTTATGAGTGTGGAGCAAGTTAAAAATAAGTTAAAAAGTCATGGATAGATGAGTTTTGCCCACACATGTTAATTTTTGCTGTTACATAAAATTTGGTGCGGAGATGGCGAATTTGCAAATTCATGTTTTTGTGGATGCTGAGGATTTACTGTATTCACAAGAGGCTGCTAATGTCCTTTTATCAGAAGAGCATAATGGATTTATTACAAAAAAAACAAAGAAACACACGATCTATATTGCACTATACAGGAAACAATTTTGAAATAATCTCATTACAAATATAAAAAAGAGAATTTCTACCCTTTTAGCTAACAACAACCTCAAAGATACCCAAACTTCACTGAAGGGTTATCATTGTCTCCACACTAAAGCACATTTCAGCTGGCAAGACTGTAATCAATTTATTATTGCCAACTGTTAACATGCAGAATTCGATGCTATTTTCTTGACTCTTACTAAGATCTTTAAACAAGCTACTAACTAACTTGCTACTTAGCATAGATTTCTTAACCTCATGTATTCAACAACTTTGTAAGATATCTTCCTCTACAGCTTCTCTAATGCCTTCTATTTCTGGCTTTCTTCTAAGTGATTAAGAAACTCTTTCCCCAGTCTTACCTTCCCCAATCCCAAAGGGGTCCTGTCCCTAAGCCCAAGGACATGTAATCTCCCTCAGGAGCATTTGAATTTACCCTAAGAAGTGTTAGGAACATACCCACAGGGATACTTCACTTTGACAAAGGAATGAAATAGACCTGCTCTCAACTGGTCTGCTCTGCTTACTCCAGATTCCAGACACAGCAACAGCAACTGAACAGGCATGATGCTCAGATTATCCACACACTAGCCCCCACGAAAATCAGAAATGGTGTATGAGACAGGTATTCCAGTTTTAGGGAATTTTTGGCATTTTCACCAGGGTAGACAGGATTTTGATAAGGACAAAAACCTGGGAAATAGAGTGAGCAAAGACGTTATGGTAAAACTTCATGAAATGTTGGTTTAGCCACATCTATTGTGCCCAAATCTGAACACTGCATTTTATGAAAGATGTGAAATTATTTGAGAGGATGCTGCATGATTCAATAACTTTATAATTATATCACCTTGTTTTTGATTTCTATTGGAGTAAGTAGTTTATTTGCTTTTACACAATCAGGTCCTTTTGACATTTAAGAAACTTGACGAGCTCATCCTTCAGTCTTGTGTCCAAGTGAGTACAAACTAACTTTATGCAACTTGCCTTTGTCATTTCGCCCTCTGCACCCTGGTATCATGCTGATGAATTCATGCTACGCCACCTTCAAGGCCATTGTATCCTTCAGGAGTTGAAGTGCCCAAAATGTCACACTTTAGAGGTGGGTGATGGTTGGGGGAGGGGGTGTTGGTTGAGGGGTATGTAGAAACAAGAGCCACCATAATGGTCATGTTTAGAACAAACAGCTAATGGAATCTACTCATCATTATGTTGTATATAATACAATTTCTTATTTTACTTGGCCCTGTCGCACAGTATGACCCAACTAAGTTAGTTTTGCTTTGGCAAATTTAATTTTGGCCAAGTTTATGGCTAAATTAAATCTACACAACTAATCAGATAATTTGCTCAATTGTTGTAAACGTACCTCCCAGGTTTGCCTAAACACACCAAGTCATCATCATGAGCAATTAAAACAGAAAGTGCTGGAGAAACTCAGCAGGTCTGGCAATATCTGTGGAGAAAGAAACAGAGTTAATATTTTGAGACCAATATGACTGTACCTCTGAAGAAGAGTTACATCATTTCAAATCATCAGTTCTATTTCTCTGTCCACATATGCTGCCCGACCTGCTGAGTTTCTCCTGTAATTTCTGTTTTTATTTCAGATTTCCAGCAATTGTACTATTTTACTTTCATTATTATGTCAGTTGTAGCTTGTTGATTATTCATTGAAAAAATATTGGTGAACTTTTCAACTAAACAACATTTGATAAAGTCAATCTAACATTACAAAACATTTTTAATTTTAAAGACTTTGATTTCAGAAAGATGTTGTGAAACTTGAAAGTGTTCAGAAAACAATTCCAAGGATATTGCCAGGGTTGGAGGATTTGAACTATTGGGAGAGGTTGAATAGGCTGGAGCTGTTTTCCTTGGAGGGTCAGAGGCTGAGGGGTAATCTTATAGAGGTGCATAAAATCATGAGGGACATGGATAGGATAAATAAACAAAGTCTCTTCCCTGGCAGGGAGGGTGGGGGATTGGTGGGCAGTAGTCCACAACTAGAGGACATAGGTTTAGGGTGAGAGGGAAAAGATATAAAAGACACCTAAGGGGCAACTTTTTCACGCAGAGGGTGGTACGTGTATGGAATGAGCTGCCAAAGGAAGTGATGGAGGCTAGTACATTTGCAACATTTAAAAGGCATCTGGATGGGTATATGAATAGGAAGGTTTGGAGGGATATGGGCCAGGTGATGGTAGGTGGGACTAGATTGGGTTGGGATATCTGGTTGGCATGGATGAGTTGAACCGAAGGGTCTGTTTCCGTGTTCTACATCTCTATGACTCTATGATTATGACTCTATGTATCAGTCAATTGAACTTGTCAATATCTCTTTAATAAGTTTTTTTACCACCTGTGATTGCCGAATCCTCTTGTCCTATCCAATCCTGCAATTGTGAAGTTTGGTATGAATCTGCCTTAGTTGCTGCCTTGACTTTGAAATAATATATACATGATCATTGTAATGCATCTGGTTCCATCATAAAAGGTAAGCTCCAGCTCCTGTGACTTGGTTCGGTAATGTCATTTTCCATCAGGAACTTGACATCTTTTCTCACTTGAGACCCTAGCTTTAGTCCTTAAGGATATTGCTTTCTGGGTGACACATCCCATATATTAACTTTATTTGCGACCAAAAACATTTTTAT
This sequence comes from Chiloscyllium punctatum, assembly GCF_047496795.1. NCBI lineage: Eukaryota > Metazoa > Chordata > Chondrichthyes > Orectolobiformes > Hemiscylliidae > Chiloscyllium > Chiloscyllium punctatum. The sequence continues at coordinate 44,309,773 of NC_092742.1, read as the reverse complement.
GGCCTATTTACACAAATGGATTTATGAGCCTGTAATAGTCACAAGTGACTTTGATTGTTTTCCAGCAGGTCGTATAATATTCCATCTAACTTTTTAACACCTTTGTATTATCCAAAGGTGCTGGAGGGTGTCTTTAAACATTTTTAAACCTGATATGTTGATATTTTTACTTCACTTGCAATGTCTTTTGTCACTATAAACCTGTGCTGATTATCCTCCCCAGCAGAGTATCATTTTAAGATACTTTAAATGACACACACTGATTTTTCGTCCTGGCTAGAGTACTTTGATAAGGTCCAGCTTTTAATGGTTCCTCAGAGGTCAATAACAATACTAACACACAAATAAAGCAAAATACTATGATTGTTGGAAGTATGGAACACAGAAAGTATTGGAGGAACTCAGCAGACCTGGCAGCATCTATGGAGGGTGCAACAGAGTTAATATTTCAACTTCAATATGACTCTACAGAATTGAAAAACAACAACAAATTCAGAACAATACTAAACCTCGTCTCCAACACCAATATTCCACACTTTCACATTTTTAACTGCTCTAGATTTCATTGTTGAACATTTCTGAACTGTAGAGTAAAAGGAAGACGTTTTAGAACAGAGAGGAGAAACTTATTCAGCCTGAGAGTGGTTAATCTATGGAATTCATTGTCACAGAAAGCTGTGGTGGCCAGGTCATTGAGTACATTTAAGACTGAGATAGACAGGTTCCTGACTATCAAGGGGATCAAGGGTTACGGGGACAAAGCAGGAGAATAGGGTTGAGAAACTTATCAGCCATGATTGAACAGCGGAGCAGACTTTTTTTTAGATTAGATCCCCTACAGTATGGAAACAGGCCATTTGGCCCAACAAGTCCATACCGATCCTCCAAACAGTAACCTGCCTAGACCCATTGCCCTACCTTATATTTATCCGGAATTAAGGCATCTAACCTTATGGGCAATTTAGCATGGCCATATCACCTGACCTGCACATCTTTGGATTGTGGGAGGAAATTGGAGCACCCAGAGGAAACCCAGCAGACATGGGGAAAATGTGCAAACTCCTCACTTGATGGGCTGAATGGCCTAATTTCTGCTTCTATGTCTTATGGCCTTTGGCCAATTCATGCACTTTGGTTTGGATTATCTTGGAAATGCGGCACATAGTAGGAATTGCTCTGAGCTTTGGTTTTCTAAGTTTCTCTTTAATGAATCTAAGTGGTCTTCTTACCTTATGCCCATATATTAGTTCAGGTGGATTGAATCCAGTAGGCTCACTAGAGGCAATCCTATTGGCTAACTGGAAACAGAATTCTTTAATCCCAATCATTAAGACCAGCTGACAATAAGCTTTGATCATGGAATTTAAAATTTGATGCCAGCTTTCAATGCTCCTTGAGATTGTGAATGAAAAGCTAAAGATAAAAATTGTTTTTACTTTTAAGCTACTCAAAGTATTCATTATTTCTTTGAAAATGTCTGACATAAAATCTGAAGCTGGATCTTAATGTATTTCCTTAGGTAATTCATATCTCATATAAAAAAAAACTTTTGTACAACCATTTTTGTCTTTGTTTTTCCTGAAGGTACTGCCTCAGGAAATCTCGTTGAAACATACATAATTATTAAAAGATACTGTTTCCTACTCCTGGTTTTAGACTGGGATCATACACAAATCTATTAAGACCCTGGTTTGAAAGTTGGTATCACATATAAAGGTGCAGTTGTAATTGATGGGTTAAGGTTTCCCTATTTTCTGACATGTCTCTTATCTATGATATGTATGACAAAATTAACCCCATATTAAAGTTATCCAGGCCTATAAAGATGTGTTAGCGTTTGAGCTTGTGTTTTCTTAATATTAAATAACATACTATTAGAATTTCATGGGTGTCTAATAAAATTTCTTTATTATACTCAAATGGAGCTACTGTCCATTTCTCATAGGCAAGTATTTGAAGTGGTCTTTATTTCCTCCTTATCATTTTTCTTTTAAATAATAATTTGCAGGTATTGATTCAGATTGAACCTCGGAGTAGGCTGTTTTATACTGCTGTCCTAAGTTAGGACCTCGTTGTTGCATTTCTAATGAAGAAGATTAACTAAAATATCACCCTCACTCTCTTTAATATGCTCCTGTTTACTTAAGTGTTTGAAAACAATGTCAGATAACTGAACTTCTACAACATTTCTGATTTGCACACTCTTCCTCTGCTTGACTAATTCAATGGGTCTAAGATCAAGTCGCAACACTGACAGGAATCATTCCAGGATGTTCCTCCTCAGCAACTCAGTTTCTTTTGCTCCCATTTGTTGTTCAAACATGTTGAGTGAAGTCAAGTTTTTTTTAAACATGACAGGGCATTCCCCAAGATAAATGTAGTTCTTCTATAGGGGTTTGGCATATTATTCCAGCACAATTTCTTCACTCTTCTTCAATCTGGGCAACAATGTCCCAAATTATGCCACTGTTAACAATGACAATGACAATTGACTGTTCAACACCAACAGCTCCTTTGGCCATCTGTTTAAGTTTATCTGAAGAAACTATTTGTTGTTAATCTCTATCAGAACACAAGTATACATAGCAGTCATCATTACCAATTTCTTATAAAGATTGGAATAATGGACTCTGTACCTGAAATTAATGTGTCTGCTTGAGTGTGTCCATCAATGATGTCTTCAAACCACCACTAACGTCAAATAGCAGGATCAACTCAAACACAATGAAGTCCTCAACAGTAATAAAACAGAAAATGCTAGAAGCAAGTCAGCAGCATCTGCTGAGGAAGAAACAGTTAACATTCTGAACCTCCAATGGCACACAAGTCCTGCAACAGATCTAATCTGCCCAGCATTGAATGAACCACTTACAATACCAATTACACTGGGCTGGACATATCTCATGTGTGAAAGATTTCAGAATGCCCTAAGCAGTGCTTTACACTGGACTATGCTCTAGTATTAACAATCAAGATGCATCTTGCAAACGATTCAGAGATTAGCTGATAGCTCTGTCTAGCTGGCAATGACAGACACATGTGGCAGTAGAATAATGTCAGCAAAGGCAGCTAGTGCACAACAAAGACAACAAACAACAAGTTTGAAGCAAACAGATGTGAAGCTGCTGAAGGAAGGAGCAGACAGGGTTTGCTTATATCTAATCTTCTCCAAACTGGGAAATTTTGTTCCCTAATTGCTCAGGAGCTTGCAGATCAATAGCTGGCCTCTTCAGGTACCAAAAACCTAACATAGAGAAAGTCTTTCTGTGGTCTTTGCTTAAAAAGACTCAGTCATCATCACCATCATCGAGTCCCACCCACCAGCACTCAGCGCATATCATTCCAAACCCTTCCTATTCATATACCCATCCAAATACCTCTTAAATGTTGCAATTGGACCAGCCTCTGCCACATCCTCTGGCAGCTCATTCCATACACGTACCACCCTCTGCGTGAAAAAATTGCCACTTAGGTCTCTTTTATATCTTTCCCCTCTCACCCTAAACCTATGCCCTCTAGTTCTGGACTCCCTGACCCCAGGAAAAAGACTTTGCCTATTTACCCTATCCATACCCCTCATAATTTTGTAAACCTCTGTAAGGTCATCCCTCAAGCTCTGATGCTCCAGGGAAAACAGTCCCAGCCTATTCAGCCTCTCCCTCTAGCTCAAATCCTCCAACCCTGACAACATCCTTGTAAATCTTTTCTGAACCCTTTCAAGTTTCACAACATCTTTCCGATAGGAAGGAGATCAGAATTGCACGCAATATTCCAACAGTGGCCTAACCAATGTCCTGTACAGCCACAATACGACCTCCCAACTCCTGTACTCAATACTCTGGCCAATAAAAGAAAGCATATCAAACGCCTTCTTCACTATCCTATCTACCTGCGACTCCACTTTCAAGGAGCTATGAACCTGCAGTCCAAGGTCTCTTTGTTCACCAACACTCCCAAGGACCTTACCAATAAGTGTATACGTCCTGCTAAGATTGGGTGTATTCAGGCTATGAAACTAAAATAATGTGATTCACAGAAGGTTTGTTCAATGTATGACACCACACAAAATCAACATGTTTTATTTGGATAGCATCTTTAATGTAAAAACATGCCCCTACTCATTTTTTAAGTTTGTTATGTCTTCACATACATAAGAATGATATCCAAATGTAACAATCAGCATTTGTATTGTTCTTTCAGCACAGCAAACTATCCAAATATACTTCATAGAATTGTAATCAGTCAACGCTGGCCCAAGAAAGTAAAAATCTAAACTGGGCAATCAAAAGCTTCTTCAAATAGGTAGGTTTTTAAATAATTTTAAAGGATTAGAACGATATAGTGAGAAAACTGATTTGGAAAGGCGGCTGCAGAGCATTGTCATTAGTTTACAGCAAAGGAAGGTTGTATACACAAAACGTTAGAGGCAGAAGGAGAGTTCTCTGCAGATATAGAGATCTTTAGGGAAAATAGCTGTAACAAAAATATGGATAAATGAAATAATAAAGAAGTGCCATGACAATGAGAATTTTAACTTGACAAAGTTGGTTAGGGACACGTACAGTCAGCAGATAAGTTTGACACATGAAGTTTGGCCTTGAGGTGGAAGAGGATAAACACAGCAGAAGTTCAGATTAAGTGAAATTTACAGGTGCAGGAAGAATGGGAGAATCCAGGAGAGCAACAGAAAAGTTAAGTTTGATGCTGAGAAAGGTATAAAGGATAGTTTCAGTGACAGGCTGATCCCAGGGAGAAAACATTCTGTTTTGGAGAGTTAGAATAAATCTGTCTTTGCAGTGGGAGGATGACTGATGAAAAGCTTAAATTGAGTTAAAGAACCTCAAGGATTGGTCTAGAAGGAGATGGAAGTGAGGTAATGAGGTAGAGACTGAATGCAATGATCCTACGCTTCCAAATATGTAAACAGAGCAAATTGTGGCTTATTCAATGCTATACATCAAACAAGCAATCTGATAAAACAAAGACATTATTCCAGACCAGGGAGTTGACAGAGATAGACGTTGGTGTCATTTGTGTAGTTATGGTATCTTTGTTCATGTCTGTGGATTGTATCACTAAAGGACAGCATGCAGATGTGGCAAGTGGACCAAGCCACATTCTAGAGACCCCAGAAGTAACAGTAAAAGGTTAAGAAAAGAACCTATTACTGGAAATTCTCTTATGAAACATCATAATCTGACTGATATTTTAAGAATACTTTCATAATGTTGATTTTAGGCTGGTTGCAAGGACAAAGGATCAGTTCATGTCTTAATTTATAATTCCAATAGAGTAGGTATATTGTTCAACTATATTTAATTGAAAATCAATTTGATTTGATTCCTATAATCAATTTCATTTAGATTTGAATTATCCTCATGGTACAGGCTGGACTATAGTGAAATAATGGTTCAAATCATTGGGGGTTGACCCACAAATTCACATTAAGCTGAGCTTTAATTAGCCAAGGCACCTCCTTTGCATTCTGAATTTCCTACAAATGTGTTCTTTGTCAAAGAAAATTCCAAAGGAAAAGACTGTGTAGGCAGAATATATGTCAAAAAATTTGTTCAACTTTATAAGGACCTAGCCTTGTACAGTAAAAGGCATTGAAAATACTAGGAGTTAGGTCCAATAAAACCCAGTAGTCCTATTCTTACATGTGCTGTCTTCAGATGAGTGCAATGCAATCCACCATATTATCAATACAGTCAAACACTGGTTACTTGGTGTTGACACACTTGCAGGGGTGTTGTTGATCCAGAGTTGTCTGTCTGGAATTTCAGCACTTAATGGTCATTGTTCTAGTGGAGTGGCTGATTCTGCTGGCGGCAATGCATAAGAACTTTTTCACACGTGGAATTTCTCTCATTGCAATCTCAGTAAGTTATGACAAAAAAAAGGCAGCCAATATAAAGAGCAAGTAAATTATATATCTTGCGTGCCATTTGAAATATAGTATTAATTTATAGGTATACCTGCCAAGGGCATTTCATAGCCCCTTTTAGCCCTCCTAATTTCTTAATTTTTTTTCTCAGTTTTCTTTATATCCCTCAAGGGCCTTGTTTGATTGCAGCTTCCTAAACTTTACATATGCTTCCTTTTCCTTTTGACTGAACTTTCAATATCTCCTGCCATCCAAGGTTCCCAAATCTTGCCATCCTTATTTTTCATCCTCATAGGAACATGCTGGTCCTGAACTTTGATCAACTGGCTTTTAATGTCAGATGTGGATTTAGACTCAAACAGCTCCCACCCCACCCCCCCCAATCTATTATTCCAATTCCTACCTAATACTCTTGTAATTAGCCTTCCACCAATTTAGCACTTTCACCTGAGGTCTAGTCTCCTCCTCATCCACAACTATCTTAAAACTAACTGAAGTATGATCCTTTTTTTGTGAAGTCTTCCCATTGTTCCCTATCACAATGCAGCCTCTTACCTGGCATAGACAGTTCAGTTGATGCCTCTTTGCTTGTGCGTATTCTCAAACATTGTTGCCATTAATAATCTAAATTATTTTCAGTTTTGATATCAGACAGACCACTGTAGCCATAGCTTTCCATCTTATTTACTGTAAGAATTTTTTTATTTCGACAAACTAAGCTCTGGATTTGATTTGATTTAGATTTTATTTGTGTCATGTATTGGAGAACAGGAATATAGGAGCAGAATGAAAAGTGCATAAAGTCGCCATTCTCCAGCACCTTCTTAGTATATAGAGACAGGATTAAAAACTAAAGCAGAAATAAAAGAAACAGCCAGCAGAAACGAAAATATCCAGATCACTTCTGCACCTCCACCATGAGTCCTCGTCACCAGAAAAACAAAGCCACAAAGTTCATCCCAAAGTCTGCAAGCACTTTCTGCAGCATGTCTTTAAAATTAAGTGCGAGGCTCCTTGGACCATGTTTGTTGTAAATAGTGTTTTGTCAATAAAGGCTTCCTACCTGAGAATATTCTGAAACCTGCTCCCACGTCTAATTTGAAATTCATGATACACTCATTAACATTGATGTCTAGCTGCCAAAATGTTTGCCTGTTCACTGATTTCCCCAAGGAAAAATATGGGTTATTCTTCTACCGAAGACAGTTCTACCTCACTGTGTTAGCAGTTCTTTGGCCTTTGGTTTTTCTGTGGCTGTGTCCTTCTTTGACACATTTTTAATAGTTGGGCATTGTTCATACTTGTGAGGTTTCTTCACTCCACTGTGTTGCCAAGTATCTTTTGAGTCTGGTGCCTGTCCTACCCACTGCACTGGCTTATTTTGTACCTTTGGCGGCTTTGTGCAAAAAGAATGAATACATTCCTGTGCCACACTTTATCTTCTCCTCTTAGGACTGCCATTATTTTTTTCTGGATTTCTGCTTCACTCACCATCTGTGGCTTTCTCTGGAGTCAGCTCTTCTTTGGACTGTAATTAATCTGAAAAAAAAACTTTCACAGCAATGCCCAATCTGTCTCGTATGAATTCTGACTTTAGATCACTATACAGTAGTCATATCTGTCTACTACCATAGAACAAAGAACATAGAACATAGAACAATACAGTGCAGAACAGGCCCTTCGGCCCTCAACGTTGTGCCAACCTGTGATCTAAGCTAAGCCCATTCCCCTACGCTATTCCATCATCATCCATGTGCTTATCCAAGGATTGTTTAAATCTCCCTAATGTGGCTGAGTTAGCGACATTGGCAGGCAGGGCATTCCACGCCCTTATCGCTCTCGGAAAAATTAATCTGCCTCAGGCATCTGTCCTAATTCTATCACCCCTTAATTTGTAGTTATGCCCCTCATACAAGCTGACGTCATCATCCTAGGAAAAAGATTTTCACTGTCTACCCTATTTAATCCTCTGATCATCTTGTATGTCTCTATCAAATCCTCTCTTAGCCTTCTTCTTTCCAATCAGAACAGACCCAAGTCTCTCAGCCTTTTCTCATAAAACCTTCACTCCAGACCAGGCAACATCCTGATAAATCTCATCTGCACCTTATCCAATGCTTCCACATCCTTCCTGTAATGGGGCGACCAGAACTGTGCACAATATTCCAAGTGTGGCCACACTAACGTTTTGTATGGTCACAGCATGACATTATGGCCCTGGAACTCAATCTCTCTTCCAATAAAACCTAATACACCTTATGCCTTCTTAACAGCATTATCAATCAGGTGGCAACTTTCAGGGATCTATGTACATGGACTCTAAGATCCCTCTGCACATCCACACTACCTAGAATCTTTCCATTGACCCGGTATTCTGCCTTCCTGTTATTCTTCCCAATGTGAATCACCTCACATTTAGCTGCATTGAATTCCATTTGCCACGTCTCAGCTCAATTCTGCAGTTTATCCAAGTCCCCCTGCAACCTGCTACATTCTTCCACACTGTCCACTACTCCACCGACTTTAATGTCATCTGCAACTTACTAACCCATACACCTATGCCTGCATCTAAGTCATTTATAAAAATGACAAACAGCAGTGGTCCCAAAACAGATCCTTGTGGCACACCACTAGTAACCAGACTCCAGGCTGAATATTTTCCATCAACTGCCACTCGCTGCCTTCTTTCAGAAAGCCAGTTGCTAGTTCAAACTGCTAAATCACCCTCAATTCTATGCCTCAGCATTTTCTCCAATAGCTTACAATGTGGAACCTTATCAAAAGCTTTACTGAAGTCCATGTATACCACATCAACTGCTGTACCCTCATTCACATGCTCGGTCACTTTCTCAAAAAACTCAATGAGGTTTGTGAGACATGACCTACCCTTGATGAAACCATGTTGACTATCTGAAATCAAATTGTTGCTTGCTAGATGATTATAAATCCTATCTCTTATAATCCTTTCTAAAACTTTTTCCTACAATAGATGTAAGGCTCACTGGTCTATAATTACCTGGGTCATCTCTACTGCCCTTCTTGAACAATGGCACAACATTTGCAATCCTCTGGTGCTCTGGTACTAAACCTGTAGACAATGATGATTCAAACATCAAAGCCAAAGATTCCACCGTCTATTCCCTAGCTTTCCAGAGAATTCTTGGATAAATCCCATCTGGCCCAGGGGACTTGTCTACTCTCACTCCTTCTAGAATTGATAACATCTGGTCATAACTAACCTTGATCCTTTCTAGTCTAATATCTCATACCTCATTCTTCTCTCCTTTTCCTGAATGAAAACTGATGAGAAATATTCATTTAGCACCTCTCCAATCTCCACAGGGCCCACACACAACTTCCCACTTTTGTCTTTCACTGGCCCTATTCCTACCCTAGTCATCCTTTTATTCCTCACATGCCTATAGAAAGCTTTTGGGTTTTCTTTTATTCTACCTGTTAAAGACTGCTCATGTTCTCTCTTTGCTCTTCTCAACTCTCTCTTTAAATCCTTCCTAGCTAATCTGTAACTCTTCATCACCTCATCTGAACCATCTCGTCTCATCATCACATAAGCCTCCTTCTTCTGCTTAACAAGAGATGTAATTTCTGGAGTGAACCACGGTTCCCTTACCTTATCACTTCCTCCCTGCCTGACAGGGACATACCTATCAAAGATACGCAATACCTGTTCCTTAAACCAGCTCCACATTTCAATTGTCCCCATCCCCTGCATTTTGCTACCCCATTGTATGCATTCTAAATCTTGTCAAATTGCATTATAATTGCCCTTGCCCCATCGATAACTCTTGCCCTTTGGCATGTGCGTATCCCTTTCCATCGCTAAACTAAACATAACTGAATTATGGTCAGTCTCTCCAAACTGCTCACCTACTACTAAATCAAACACCTGGCCTGGTTCATTGCCAAACACCAGATCCAGTGTGACTCCCCTCTTGTAGACCCTTCGAATACTGTGTCAGGAAACCCTCCTGCACACATTGGACAAAAATTGATCCATCCGACGTACTAGAGTTATGGCATTTCCGGCCAATGTTTGGGAAGTTAAAGTCCCCCATAATGTCCACCCTGTTCCTTTCACTCCTACCCATAATCATTTTGCCAATCCTCTCCTCCATCTCCCTGGAACTCTGCGGAGGCCTTTAAAAAAAACCCAGCAGTGTGATCTCTCCTCTCCTGTTTCTAACCTCAGCCCAAACTACCTCAGTAGATGAGTCCTTGTCAAAAGTTCTTTCAGCCACTGTTATACTATCCTTGGCTAACAAGGCCACACCTCCCCCTCTTTTACAGCCTTGCCTGGTCTTCATGAAAGATCTAAATCCTGGAACCTGCAACATCCATTCCTGACCCTGCTCTATCCATGTCTCCAAAATGGCCACAAGATTGAAGTCCCAGATACCTATCCATGCTGCAAGCTCACCTACCTTATTTTGGATACTTCTGGCATTGAAGTAGTCTTGTATTCTTACTCTTGCAAGAATTTTATTAATGCTGGTGCTGAAATAATAGTCAACAGTGTTTTTGTTTTTTCTCTTTCATGAGATTTAAGTGTCACTGGCAAGACCAGTATTTGTTGCCGACCCCCAGTTGCCCTTGAATTGAGTGACCTGTTAAACCATGCAGAGGGCAGTTGAGATTAAACCATATTGCTGTGGATCTGGAATCACCAGGCAGGAATGGCAGATTTCCTTCCCTAAAGGACATAAGTGATTGAGAGGGTTTAAATGACAATTAACAATGGTTTTGTGGCTAAAATTGTTAAGAATAGTTTTCAATTTCAAAGTTATCAATCGAATTTAAATTCACTCAGCATATTTATTGGCATTTGAATCTATATCCCCAGAGTGTTAGCATGGACTTCTAGATTTCTAATCCAGTGACATAACCAATATCCCATTACCTCCCATAAATAACTCTTTAAATTTGTCTATTGTTTCATTTAATCCTTAGTAAGCAATAAAGTCATCTGCTATATTTTATCCATATGCAGAAATGTATTTATTTGGTTAGCTTTCATTTTACCTCCAGAATTGTTCAATTGTATGTTCTTTTTGGTCCATCTCTGAAACTAAATCTTACAGCAAACTATTTCTGTTGCTTACTTCCTAATGGGATTGTGTATTTTGTTTTTTTCCAAAGCTTGTTTTCTGCAATAATGGTAGGATTCCCATGCTTTATTGCTGCAATGTATGTGTTCCCATGCTTCAGAGATATAATATTGAATTTCCTCCCTTATGTGGTTATATTTTGGTGCTCTTACAGCTGTAATGGGGTTTCCCACACTTCACATCTCTAATGGGAAGCTTTCCCTAAAGTATTTCAGTGTTAGACTAGAAAATCACACACATCTTTAATTTTCCCGAGACACATCTGCCTTAAACTCGGTAAGCAATTTATAGCTTTCCACTCCCAGAATACCTAAGTTCTCCCTCTTAGCTTACCGAGTATATTTTTATTATCACTGCTTTGTGGCATTTTCACATTAAGGCAGCCATGCCCCAATTAAAGTTACAACTCACATTTTTAAAAAAACTGCTCTTCCAGCCTGAATTACTGTGCCTTTTAAGGTTTCCACTTTTGTACTAGAAATTTTGGATTAAACTCAAGCAATTCTCAATGTATGATTGGCTCATCATTCATCCTGGACTTGGCACTGCTCCCACAGAACACCAGCTGGCAATCAGCCTGTACCTTTGCCTTGGAGTCAAATATTTCTTCTGTCTCTGTACATCCCTTTTGCATGAAACTACATAAGATTATTTTATTGAAAACATGAAAGTCAAACTTGTAATGGAGCTGATAAAAAGGCCCAATTTGTATGAAATTACTAATCAAGCTGGGGTACTTAAACTCATTTTCTGCATATTGTAGTGTTAATTTTATTTTTCAGAGTATTGACTGATGTGCTACAAATTTATGAGATCGTGCCAATCTTGATCATGTGATGTACTCAGATTATAAAAACAAAATGTTCTGGAGAACTCAGAAGGTCTGGTAGCATCTCTGAAGAGAGAAAACAGTGTTAACATTTAAAGTCCAAAACAAGTTTTTTGAAGTCGGTTTTGTCCATTATTGCAAGCTTAGCGAATTACAAATGTATGACTAGGACCTACACGACTGCAAAGACTGATGGAAAATTAGCTCCAGGTTTATCTCCTACCACCTCCTCTCATCTTTCCGAGTCTTTCTGTTTCATCAGAGTGAATGGTACTCAATCATTAACCCTTTCTGACCCATTTACAACAGAATTCTTCATTATTCTGTTTTCCAGATCACCTATATCTAAGACATCATGACTCATTTCCTCACACACACTCACATCACTCCTTTCTTTGGGACGTTTGCTGTGTTCTTGCGCGTTAGACTGGACGGGGGATTTTTACTTTCGTCTTCAGATCAGTCTACTCTCTGACTCTCTCTTTTAACTTCTTTCATGGGATATGTTGGCTAACGTCGAGAGTGTGATGCTGGAAAAGCACAGCTGATCAGGCAACATCCGAAAAGCAGGAGCTCGAGCACAAACCCTTCATCAGGAATTCCACTCTCTCGACTCTGATCTCCAACATCTGCAGTCCACACTTTCCCACATGTTGGCTAACACATGTCTTTGTTTCTTCTAATATTGCCCTACTTTTCAAACCCTAGATTCTAAACCCCACCATCAGTGGACACTCTTTCAATCCCCTATTGCTATTAACTGAACCTCCCTCAGCATCAGCTCAAATCAGACCACGCTTTCTTTTTCACTGACTGGGGCGAGAAACAACGCTGCTGATATCACTAACATTGTGAAATTTCAGGGAAACGATAGGATTCTGAAGTTTGTCAATTCTGCATGAGTAGTGTGGACGTTAAAGATGATTTTTTTATTAATGGTATTAGAAGTTAAACTTTAAAATGATTGATGAACGTGTAGGGAAACTGAGTAACATAATGTCTTCAAATCATCTCAGGTGTATCCAAATATTAGCCTCTGTTTTCAGATACTGCCATGTCTTTTCAACAACATCTGGGCTATGTTCAGATTGTTGTCATCTTCATTCTCCCGTTTGAGGGCGACATCAGTTTTCTTTCTTAACCAACTGAAGGTGCATTATATTTCCTATCTCTGGTGTCTCCTCACAAGAAGCGCCGCTGCTTTTCTTTTCCTGCAGCAGGTAATGCCACCACCCACCCAGCTCCTGCACTGTTTCCCAATCCTGTTGGGGGGGGGGGGGGTGGTGGTACAGAAGCCTCATTCCTCCTCCCCTTCTGCAGCAAATTCCCCCCACCCCTCCCACCGTCTCCCAGTCAGGGCTGCGTCTACCTCGGAGCAGTCTGCAGGCGGAAGTCTGCGCGCGGATGCATTGTGGAGCCGAGTCCCAGATTGGAAGAGTAGGAAAAAGGAGGAGTGAAGGGGAGGGAGGGAGAGAATAAAATAATATGGCAACTCAGCAGCTGCGGAACGTGAGGAGGCCGGCGACAGCAGATGTGGCAATGCGAGGAGGATGTCAGGGCAAGCAATAGGCGGAGGAAGAAGGGCGAGAGAACAAGCGAATAAAAACAGAACGGGGGGGAGAACAGATCCACATTGAGGTGGGGGTGTGGGGGGGGGGACGTGAAGTAAATCGTAGCAGGAGTAATTGGTGGAGAGCGAGCCTCGGGCGGGCGGGCAGGCAGGAGGACAGACTGAGGGTGCGCGGCGGCAGGAGCTGACAGCTGGACTCAGCCCGTGTCAACACTGAGCAGACAGACTCCACAGGCAGCACCGTGGCAACCAGCTCTCCCAGCCCTGTGGGTGGAAAACCAAAATAAACAGCTCCTGTATATAAACATAATATATTCTTCTGGAAATGAGGTAGGATTTAAAAAAAAAACCCGTCTGTTTCATCTTGCATTCCAAATTTTTAAAAAGGTCAATGCAATCATGATTTAGCAGTTACGCTTTCAGAATGGGCTTATTTAGAATTGCCGAGAGGAGATTGCGTTAATGTTGGGGTTTTTTTGTTGTACAAACGGATTTCTGCTCTGTGTCCTCCAGTCAGAGCTCCAGAGGTTGCTCTGTCCAGTAGCGGCTGCTGTTTGTCTCCTGGGTGATTTCCAGTGCTCCAGGCTCAATCTGCTGCCAGTGCATTTTGGGGTTGTTTGGTCTCGATCAGCGGCACAGATGTTTCAACATCAGTACAGCTAGCTCCCCGGTGCTGTTTTATCGGTGCATTCTGTCCCCAAACTGGCAATCACCAGAACCTTTCCTAAAGCATCCTTGTCGTTGCAATGTGCCATCTGTCCACAGCTATGGGCTTGGGATTTCAAAATTCAACCTGGCTCATCATTAAACGTTAAATAAATATCGTTCTTCCCAGTGATTGTTTGTAATGACACACTTGAATGAAGTTAGAAGGCCAAAGGTCGTATACAGTAACACGGTATTCCTGTGGTTGTTTCGGGAGATGGAATGATAGGGAAGTATGTTGGTTTTGACCAAGGAGGAGCCAGACAGTAGCAATGACATAACTTCAGTCTACAACATACCGCTCAGCTGCATAGCTGTCTCGTCGTTCGTATTTTCCGGAACTGAGTAACAATACATAAAATTGATTCATAATGGCAAGTGTGGACGGACAGATGTAGGGATCTACTGTTATTGGCTTGGCAAAGCCTTCTGACATCTGTCACTAAATAGTTGTTCTGGAGATCTCACTTGTGCTGCAGCTATATATGTTTATATACACGAAAAAAAATCAAAAACATAATTTTCGAAACAGAACTATTGCTGAGATTTTCGTTTTGCTACTTTAAAAAAATCAACATAAAGATCAGTCTTATGATTTAATGTATATATTTGTGATTTTTCAAATTTCGAGCTTTTGCAATGTGAAAGTTAGGTGTAAAAACACAACTGAAGATTTCACCAAGGAGCTCTGATGGGAGTCATCTAGATTCGAAACGTTCCCGTGCTCTCTCTCTCCATGGATGCTGTCTGATCCTCTGTTACCTCCAGCATCTGCAGTAATTTGTTCCTATATTGTATAAAATCACTACACTGGGATAGAAATTATTTTTGAAAAAGTTACTTTAATTGAAAAAAAGGTTATCGAACTTATTTAAATACTGCAAGTTATACTTAGTAACATATCCAAGTACGTCGTTATTTTAAAATGTGTATCGTGGGATATGGACTTCGCTGGTTCGGCGATTAATCGCTAATTGCCCATGATGAGATGGCGGTGAGTTGCCTTTTACCCTGTGGTGTACATACTGCCATAGTAGTGTTATAAGGGAGTTCCAGGATTTGAACCTAGGGACAGTTCAGAATGGCGATGTCATTGTGGTTTGGGATTTGGAGGTGGTGATTCCCATGTATCTGATGCCCATGTCGTTAGAGATGGTAAATGTTGCAAGTTTGTGATGAGCACTTGAGGAAGGCTTAATGAATTGCTGCAGTGCATTTAGTATTTTATGCACACAGCTGGCACAGTTGCATTTGGAACTGAATGGAGTGCATATAGACAGCAGTGATTGGGGTACCGATCGAGTAGACAGCTTTATGGACCTTCCTGAGTACACTAACCTAGGCAAGTGGAGAGTAGTCCATCACACTCCTGACTTGCATCTTGAAGATGGTGGATAGGCACTTGGGAGGCAGGAAGTGAGTTAATTGCCACCAAATTCCCAGTCCCTCCAGCTCTTGTAGCCATTGTATTTATGTGGCTGGATAAGTTCAGTTTCTGGTCAATGCTATCCCCCAGGATGTTGATAGTAGGGGGTCTAGTGATTGTGATACTATTGAATCTTAAGGAGAGATGGTCAGACCCTTGAAGATGGACATTGCCTGGCACTTGTATGCTGTAAATATTACTTGCCATATGTTGGCTTTTATTGGAAAGGTAATGGAAAATAAAAGCCAGAAAGTTTTATTGCATCTGTATAGGGCATTTGTGAGACCATACTTAGAACAGTTGCAATTTCCTCACTTGAAAAATATAATTAATTTAGAAGCAGCTCATGAAAGGTTCACTTGACACATTGCTGTGATAAGGGATTTTCTTATGAAGCACCAATCCCAGTAGCACACCACTTGTATCCTTCCACTTGTTGCAGCCAGAAATAGCAATCCCTGCTGGGACCTCCTGGGCTTCCTGGTATTGAGAATATTCTTAAAAGTCCAGCCAGGTCAAGTGTTGGCAGTCCATGGCCACCCGGAATGGAACCTGCTAATTGTGTCAGACATGTTGAGCAGAAGTAAATTGACTTTGCTGACTGGGTCCTTGAAGGTGGGGTTTGGGGAAGCATGTAGTCACTGCCCATAGAATGTGCCATGAGATGTTGGTGATTGACAGAGGGCTGAAGGAGTAAGTGGTGAGCTGGAGTCGCTAGGTTACTACTCTGACTTTCATGTTGGGTATTGTAATCATCTAATTTCTATCCAACAAGTGGGAGAATGGATAACTGCATAACGTAGATATTAATGTATTTTAACACATGAAAATAGGATTTGCACAGCTCTCTAGTGAGAATCTCATATCACTCTGACACTTGGTTGGAAAGAGCTATGTTTTTGCTCTCGTCATTGGGAAATAATATCATGTAGTTCTCCCAGTTTTTTTTGCCATTTTCCATTGTTTAGGTATTGGGAAGATTTTGACCACTGCATTCATGCAAGACTGAGATAGATTTTTAACAGACAAGAGATTCAAGAGGTAAAGCGGCAGACAAGAAAGTGGTGTTTGAGACCACAACTTGATCTTCCTGAATGTGGAGCAGGCTTCAAGAGTGGAATGGACTACTCTGTTCCTGAGTGTCATGTTCCTATGTACCCCCAGAGTTCCAATGATGATCATTCGGAATGTGAAAACACATTATTTTTTTCAATTATGCTCTCATTCCTATAATTTCTTGGGGGCAATGGAAGGTATACAGTCCTTAAAAGCAAAATCATCCCATTTATATTTTAATATAATGCATATTATATTTTAATACACATCAATCTGCAAAGTATGAGTGACTTTAATAGTAAGCAAATCAATTTTTAAAGTGGGATAATGTATAATAAATAACAGACAATGATATCTGGCAGCTGTTAGACACAAGGTCAGGTCGTAAGTGCTTACTGATAATTTTGGACCTTATGACTATTCCTGCTGACATGAGGCATAAAAAGCTACAAGTAGCTGAAAAGAAACAAATGAAGTAGAAAAGTAAAAAGGTGAAAATTCAATGAAACAGAGGAATAGATGTATGGACAAGTTTGAATGAAAACTTATTTAAAGCAAAATTAATAGAAGAGAATGCATTTGGAGCAAGTGGATAAATTGTTAAATAGTCAAGTAAAATAAAAGTGGACAGAATAATGCCTCCAGCTCCTCTGTGCCTCAGTATTTATTTCTTTGTCCTCTGAATTACATACTGGATTTAGTTCTGCAGATATAGGTAGCCATTTGTACCATACCCGGTTGCCTATCCCTGCATGAGGCCAGACAGTGCGTATCAGAACAATATTTGTTATTGGCAGTATCTCAGCTAAGCCTGATTCTGACTTCACCCAACAACTGCACTGGGCACTGCCCAATGAGGACCACTGTGGTGTAGCTTCAGCAATGGAAATCCAAGTTGACTTTTCTGTTTGCCTTTGCTGAAGTACCCCACTTGAATTAAATTAATTCACTACAAAGCAAATATCTTAGTTGAAATTTTCGTGACCTGAATAGTTCAGGCATGGACAAGTTCAGTTTAATGCACTATTAAACAATGGGAGAATACAGAATGCAATTTTGGGAGATTAAGTGTATCATTATAAATTACTATAGAGTTTGAAGTTTGTGTCTCTCTATGTGTACTACATGCTGTTAGATTTGCTGGCAAGTTTAAGAACAGAGTTAACTACTTTATGTTAAATGACTGCATTCCTTCTATAAAATATCAAAGAAATTTGTATTGTATTATTTAGATTTGGCACTAATATCACACAAGAATATTGTCTCGAAATTATTATCGTCTTTACACATTCACATCTTGTGTTTTTTGTGATCAAAAGGGCAAGCCAGTGTTTTGTTTACAAGACTCTATCAGTCCTGCACTGTAACTCCTAAATGGGAAGCCCATGACAGTGCTACAATTTCATTTGCTTTCTAATTTTTCCTTCTGGACATTAGCTCTGAATGAAGCTGAATAGAATTTAACATGTAGGAATTATGAGAATTCGTCAGTAACATATATCTCCTGTTATATAGTCATTGAGCTGTCATTTTCCAGAGATAATTTGGGACAAACTTTATAAATTATTGTCTTGTCTTAGACAAAAGATAGTCTTAAATATCATTTTAAAAATGGTTCTTAGCATAAGTGCCATAGTGCCATTCTCCTGCCTTTTCTCTATAACTCTGAATATTGTTTGCATTTAACTAATATCACTGGGCCTTTTGGCAAGAATCCCTCAAAAACTCAAAACAACTTGTATTTGGCCAAAACCATGGAAGATTCAGTCCTTCATTAGCCTTACTCTTCTCTATTCAAATGACCATCTATCTAGCTTTCACAGTGTTTGTACACATTGATATTATTCCCTAACATACGCTACTGTTTCTCACACTGCATTTATTGTAAAGTTCCCTACCACTTGACCTTTGTATCAGGAGAGAGACAAACCATTCTGGAGTCATGCCTAGAATGATAGCTTTGATGACATTATTGTTGGAAGATTGTTTTGTACTCAAAAATCAGACTGCACATTCGCTATAGAGGAAGACAGGAAACAAAAAATTGTTACACAATTCTCTAAATGCATACAGTACTTGAGAGCAAGGTCGAAAGCAAAGTACTTTGGATGGTGGGAATGTGAAATAAAACCAGAAAAAATTTAAATGAAACTGCAGGTTAGATAATGTCTGTGGTTAACTTTACACACCTGAGGTTTTAGCCAGAGTCTTGTTCTACTGGACTGCTGAGGTGAGAGGGCATTTAAGTAGATGGGGTGTTGAGCTACCCAGCCCTCAGGCCTTGGCCAATCTTTAACTGCTCATCCCCGCTAACACTTGTGGTGGTGAGTTGCCACCTTCAGCTACTATATCCGTGTGGTGTAGGAAGTAAGATGTAGTATTGTAAGAAAGGGGGTTCCAGAATTTTGACCCAGCAACTGCAAGGGAATGACAAAAAAGTTCCAGTTCAGGATGGTGTATGGCTTGGTGAGAAACTTGCAGATGGCAGTGTTTCCACATACCTTCTGCCCTTGTCTTTCTAGGTGTTAGATGTCGTGGGGTTATCAGATCTGTCTAAAACGTCTCGGTGAATTGTTGCATAGACAGTGCTTCCACTATGAATCAGTGGTGGAGCGAATTAACGCTGATAACATGAGATGGGTGCCAATAAAGTGGACTGCTTTGACCTGGATGGTGTCAACCTTCCTAAGTATTGTCGGAGCTACACTCATCCAGGCAAGTGGAAAAGACTCCATTACCTGTTGCAGAATTCTCAGCCTCTAACCTGTTCTTATAGCCACAGTATTTTATGGCTAGTCCAGTTTAGTTTCTGGTCAGTAGTAACCCCATTAGTCAGGTGTAAATGTTTTTTTTCACTTATCAGACCAAGCCTAAATGTTGTTCAGGTCTTGCTGCATATTGATGTGGACTGCTTTGGTATCTGAGGAGCTATGAATATTAATAAGCATTGTGCAAATGTCAATTAATTCCCCAACTCCTGAGATGGTGTAGAAAAGTCATTGATGAAGCATCTGAAGATGGTTTCTCCCAGCTCATTACTTTGATGACTGAAAGGGCCCTTGTGGTACATTGGTGGTGTCTCAACCTCTGGACCAGGAGGGCTGGATACAAGTGCCATCTGCTGCAGAGGTGTATGCATCTGGACAGTTGATTTAAAAGAAAGCTACCATGAGGATTGCCCAGGGACTCTGAGGATGCTGTTCCAGCAGCAGCCACACCTTCCCTATGGCGCTGTCGTGCACTGGAGCTTCTGGTAGCTCATTCATCTGACTGCTTTGCCCCAGGGACTCAGATCCAGATGAAGACCCACTGATGTCCTTGACACTGCCTGATCAGCAAAGGATTCCACAGTTTTTCTTTGAAAAAGCAGCATCGGTCTCTCACTGGCTCTCCAGCAAAGACATCAGTGACACCCACTGCCAATGGCAGATTCCACCTGTTACCTATGTTCTTCTCTATAGATACTGCTCGACTTGCTGTATATTTCCAGCACCTCACTTTTCTATGTCAAAGAGATGCATTTGCACATGCAGGAGTGTGGTAGGCATGGGATTTGAGCGTCAGAATACATAAAATAATTTGACAGCACAGTTGGGCTCCCATTGCCATTGTCATGTTATTGCATTTACTAATCCTGATCCAGTGAACCAGTGGCATTTGTTTCGTTAAAACTTGTAAAAATATTATATCATACCTTAGAACAATGTTCCATAGTTCATAAAGGAATTGAGTTTTCTAAGGCTTCACATATTGACTAATATTCTATTCCGTGTTTGGTTGCTTTGTTGAGTCACTTGTAATGAGCCATTGAAGAGGTAGTATTAATGTGGCATCCAAGGAGCCAACACTGTTATTTCACTAATTTTAATTTCCTACATCCAGTATGATTACCATAAGGTAAAATACATTCCCTTAACAGATAAAAGTGTATCTAAACAACATGCTTATTTTGAAAATGCAAATATGTATATTTACACAATATTGAGATCTTTTAAGTATCTTTGTGCCTTTTTGTAACCACACTATATCCTGAATGAGTGCAAGTGGTTGATGCAGTTTTAGTGTGTGTTTTGTGAGGTAATTTCTCCCCTTGTGCATTGACAAGATTCTGGATGCACAACCATGCTGAATGCACATTTTAGGTATCTCGCTTATAATTATGTGGCAGCATGAAATGGTTCATTCTGCCACCAAATGACAGTAGTTTCAGTGCAATGACATATTAAGTACACCCACACCAAGGCACCAAAAATAAATAGAATCCAGTTCTTCATTGGAGGATATTTTTAAACCAGTACAGACTGTGGTGCTTTTAAATATAAGTTCCTGTTATTTAGATGATATACTGCAGATGACATTTTGTAACTTCATGCACTTGGATTTATTTTGTGCAACTTAGTTTGAACTTTTTTTGCTGGAAAATTAACCATTTGTTTTAATAACTTTAAATTTATTTACAACTTTCACTGTGGCAACAATTTAGCACTAAAGTATTGCAAATCGTCCAGTTGTGTTTTTTTTTCAGAATATTGTGTGTTTTATCTATGATTCCAATTTTGCTTAGGAATATTTGTTGATAAAATGTACAGAAAGTTATTTGAAACAGTTGCATTTTTAAAATTAAAAGAGCATTTGCTTCCTAAATTGTTAAAAATTAACATGTGTATGACAGCAGACCAGAACTTCAAAACCTAGTAGGTTCACTCCAAGGTTTTCCACCTAGTTAAACATGCAAATACACCATGTAAAGTTAAAAGTAATTTGGATATTAATGCAATCAAACAAACTTCATTCAAATTGAGATCTGTCCCATTCAACCATAGAACAATTATCCAACTATGACCTGAGGAACAAAATGTTCCAAAAATGGAACAGGGTTTGACAAATGAAAAAGGAATGAAATGTTTATTTCATTTGAACACCATAAAAGGAACAAAGTCTAAACATCCCAGATTGTAAACGTTTACAGCACAGAGCTTTAAAGGGAAATGCCTATGTGTTTATATCAGCATTTGTTAAAAAGTATTATTTTTAAAGGCTAAATTAATTGTCATTTTACTGTTTTTCTTGATCAATGCATTTGATAGTGTGAAAATAATACATCTAATGAGTTATTTCTTTGAAAATACACTGCAAGTAGCGATATAGGATAGATGCTCTTTGCCGTCGTTCTTTGCAATTACTTTGAAACTTTCTCATAAGCTTTGCTATTCCTCTCAGCTGCACTCCCTAATCCCTGGATTTATCTTCATAATACAATATTACTTTATCAATTTGGGCTTGTCTTTGACTCTAACTCAATTTATTATTGACTGCATTCCAACCTTAACTCTTGACATTAACTTCATTCTGACTTAGAGTCGAGGATCTAATTTCTCTCTAATATCCTAGTTGTGGTCACTGCTCACCTTGATCAACCTAGTTTGTCATTATAAAATTGATTTGAAATGTAACAACCTTACGTAGATGGGATGTGAAAATATTATGAAAATATGTAGTAATGGCTGTAAGATTTCCCTGTACCTTATGTTGTAGTACATGTTGCAGTTTTGCATTCTTAGATACAGTTTTTACTTAAGGTAGTTGGAGTTTATTTAGATTCATTCATAAGTTTGTAAATTTTGAAAGGTCATTAGAAAAACCTAGATGTATTTATCACAATATTCCATCATATTCAAGTGCATATTTGGAAAAATAATTATCATAATCATGTTAACCTTCCCCAACCGATCTGAGGTCTTTAACTGAAAAGAAAAACAGGGCTTGACTACTTTTATGCTTACTCCGTCCCACCCCTGATCCATCAACCTGTACATAAACAAAACCACTATCATCTATGTGAAGGCTATGTATTTTTATTTTCCTGAATTGTTTTCGGAAACGGATCCCATTAAATCCAGCCCTGTATACACCACAGCTGTACAATATTTCTGCATGATCAGAAATTAATATTAATTTTAACATACACTGAAGAAACCTTGTCCATGGTTATTACATGTACCAAATACCAGTCACCATGGTTTCCTAGAAATTGGTTGATTATTTCTAGGAATTGGGAAGGAATACCTGGGAACCTTCACTTGCTAAATTGTCCATTAGTTTTCTTTTTTCTTCTTTTGCCTATCAAAGTGTATGACCCATGGAATGGTATGTTTAATTATACGAGTAGTTTGCTTTATGTGGGTTGGAGCACTGGAGAAAATCAAAAATAGAAATGGAAATAAATGGAAATATAATGTACCTTTTATATGCTTGAGGCATTGCTTTTTAAAATCAAATTAAACAGAATAATTAAAGAATTTTAATGTGATTGATTGTAAAGTGTAGCACTGGGAGGAAAAATATGCTCAGATGCTTTGAGAATGGTCTTTGAAATGACTACCAGTGAAATTGAAAGAAACCTAAGAGTTTTCGACTTAATACTCAGTGTATTCAATCAGCGCACAGTAACAATCATAAAGGCCATAGAATAGGGAACTATAAAGTCAAAGTGCTAAATTACAAATCTGAAGAATTTGTGGTCAGTCTGTACAATGTTCTGTAAAACTGTTCCAAATCTGATCATAAAGGAGGCATTCAAGTACTAAAAACAGTGTAGTAAGGAGCTGTGATTTCTAATGGTAGAGTTTTAAGATATTGGGGAATCTCTGCTACTCAGCCTTGAAAGGAATTGACAATATGTTTTTCTTGGCAAACTGATTCCTGAAGAAGGGCTTTTGCCCAAAACATAGATTTTCCTGCTCCTTGGATACTGCCTGGCTTTCTGTGCTTTTCCAGCACCACTCTGATCTAGACTCTGATTTCCAGCATTTGCAGTCCTCACTTTTGCTTAATATGTTTTTCTTATCACAATAGAATATATGAGATTGCAAATGATTTGGAAACTGTTGATTTGGAAATGTATTTTAAGCTATTCAAGAACAGGATATAAAACCATCATTTCCAGGATTGATGTGGGTGCTGTTACATTCCAAGGAGGACCTGGAGGCTGAAGTGTTAAATAGCAGGAGCTTTAATACGGGGATGTATATTGTACAGGCAGCAAGCTTAGAGTAAATGGTTTTCCATCCAAAATAGCCAATGACATCATCATTATCAAGTTATGGAGTCATACAGCATAGAAACAGGCCCCTCAGCCCACCATGTCTATGCCAACAAACACCAAGCTACATGAATCCCATTTATCTGCACTTGCTCCATAGTCTACTATGCCCTGGCATTTTATGATTTGGAGGTACGAGTGTTGGACTGGAATGTACAAAGTTAAAAATCACACAACACCAGGTTATAGTCCAACAACTAGCTTTCAGAGTGCTGCTTCTTCATCAGATGTTTATCTTCAAGTCCTGATAAACCTATCCCAACAGTCATTGTATCAGAGGTCAGATCAGTTTTCCTTCATGTGAATCCAAGGAAAGCAATGGGACCAAACAGAGTACCAGGTGTGCACTCAGAGCATGCACACTTCAACCGCAGAGGTCTTCTCGGACATCTTCAGCCTCTCCCTGCAGCAGGTCACTGCCCCTGCCTGTTTCACGAGGGCCAACATCATCCCTGTGCCTAAGAAGGCTCATGCAGCTTGTCTCAATGACTACCATTCGGTGGTCATGAAGTGCTTTGAAAGACTGGTCAGAGCATTAATCGACTCCAGCCTCCTTACTACTCTTGACCCACTCCAATTTGTCTATTGGACCAACAGATCCACGTCAGATGCCATACCACTTGCCCTTCACTCCTCCCTAGAACATCTTGACACCAAGAATAACTACATAAGAATCCAATCCATTGACTACAGTTCAGTCTTCAACACTATTATCCCCTCGAGACTGATTACAAAACTTAGTGATTCGGACTAAGCCCCACTCTCTGCAACTGGATCCTCAGTTTCCTGATCCACAGGCCATAATCAGTGAAGATTGGGGACAATATTTCATCCTCACTAACACTCAACACTGGAGCCCCCAGGGGTGTGTACTCAGCCCCCTACTGTTCCCACTGTATACCCATGACTGCATCACCAAATATCAGACTAATGCCATTTACAAATTCGCTGATGACACCAACATAGTCAGTCTAATCTCAGATGGCAATGAAACAGACTACAGATGGGAGGTGGAAGACCTGGAAAAATGGTGCACTGAGAACAACCTAGCTCTCAATGCCAGCAAAACCAAGGAACTCATTATTGACTTTTGGCAGGATGTTACTCATGCCCCCCCTACACATTAACAGCACAGGTGGAACGAGTGGAGAGTATCAAGCTCCTGCAAGTGGTCATTTTGGACTCTTCATGTGGATGCACTGGTTACAAAGGCCCAACAATGTCTCTTCTTCCTCAGGCAGCTGAGGAAATTTGGCATGATGGCGAATACCCTTCCCAACTTTTATAGGTGCGCCATTGACAGCATTCTGTCTGGATGTATCACTACCTGGTATGGCAACTGTATCATTCAAGATCGGAGATGGTTACAGAGAGTGGTGAACTCTGCCCAGGCAATCACAAAGGCCAACCTCCCATCTATAGAACCCATCTACCAGGCCTACTGTCAAGGAAAGGCTGCCAGCATTCTCAAAGATCCATCCCACCCTTGCAATGCTTCTCTACAGCCTCGACCATCGGGGAGAAGGTACAGATGCCTGAACACATGCACCAGGAGGTTTTGTAATAGTTTTTACCCTACTTGTTGTTAGAATACTGAATGGACTCACAAGCTCTTAACCTTCACCTGTACCTGAGTTTTTGTTTTTGCAGTTGTATACCAATTATTTACTCATCTGTGCTACCTAACTATGTGATCTGTCTGTATCGCTAACTGGACAAAGCTTTTCACTGTGTCTCGGTACATGTGACAATAAATTCAATTCAATAGTATTTGTTCCCCAATCACTGCCACTCTGCATAGTGCACTTTCTGTATTTCTTTATTTGTTAACAGGGCAAGGGCATTGATGGCTACACCACATTCCATTGCTTATCTCTAATTGCCCCTGAAAGAGGCACACCAGCACCTTCTCATGAACTGCTATAGTCCATATAGTTCAGGTACACTCACAGTGCTGTTCAGAAAGGAGTTTCTGGAATTTGACAGTGAATGAACAGTGATAGAACTTCAAGTTAGGCTGGTTGTGTGGCTTGGAGGGGAACTTCCAGATGGTGTTGTCCCCATATATTTGCTGCTCTCTATGTTGCAGAAATGACAGGTTTGGAAGGTACTATTGAAGAAGCCTTGGTGATAGCTGCCAATAGCTATTGGTTGCTACTTAATTTAGCTTGATCAATTTTCTGTCAGGCCTGATTTCTCTGATTGTGAGCGAATGTCCAATTTTAGGCCTGTGGTCTTTGCCCACATAGGCTTTTGTGCTCCACGCTGGAGTGGGATTTGACCACAGTGTTGTGATTTGAGTGTGAGAGAGCTACCAACTGAGCTGACATAGTGAGCTCTCTTCAATTTATTAATTTCTTTTTGTATCGGAAATTCTGTTACATACAGCTAAATAGCTTTTTCCACCACCAAGTTACCTGTGACCCTCTTCACCTACTAACCACCAACATTAACATCACCTGTGTTTCCAATTGTTCAGATTATGTGCAGAGCCCATTGAGGGTCTCACAACAGCCGATGATAAAGCTATGAGGTGTTGTAAATATCTCTTGTTCAAGGTTGGAGGGACACAAATGGATGAGAGGTCATCATCTTCACTGCCACTGGCAATAGAGTCCTTGCTATGAAGTGATAGTTATGGATGCTGCAGGTGCCAGACTTCAGTGAGCATATTCTTGCTGCAGTACAAATATTTTGCACCTTGTTCTTTGTTGAGATTTATTGAGTATTTCTCTTGCATGACCTTTATTCATTATCTAATCCATGGTATTTATCAAGGGGAATGCTCTGCTCCGATCTGGAAACAATTGGTTTGTGCAGTAACCTTGAAATCAGCAAAAAGTCATTGAGAACTTGTCACCACACCCTGTAGGCTTTTGTAACTTGAACAACAATTGAAAGTATCAAAAGTCATAGCATCAGTCTGAAGAATTCAACCAGCAACTAACTTTCATTGTTGGTGCTACCTTTAAATAGTACTGGTCAGCTGTCCTTCCTGCTGCCTAACAAGTGTCCAATGTGCAAGGTTAAAAACATGTTAACAAGAACGTTGAACTCTACAGTAGCACTGCTTGCATCATCATGATGTTTCTTGGCTGATTTACTACGCAGAGTTACTCCACCAGCTTAGGTTCAATTCCTGTACCAACTGAAATCACCATAAAGATCCCGTTTTCTCAACTTCGCCCTGGCCTGAGACATGGTGACCATCAGGCTAAACTCACCACCAGCTGTCTGTCTATAATGAGGTTGGACTAATGTGACTTTCAATTTCACCTTTGCATACTGCCAGTAGAAATTTACCATGACTGCAATAATACTGGCACCAATATAATGTCTAGCACAACCTACCCCTGAAAGTTAAAAATCACAAAACGCCAGGTTATAGTCCAACAGGTTTATTTCAAGGCACTAGCTTTCAAAAAAGCAGTGCTTCAAAAGCTAATGCCTCTAAATAAACCTGTTGGACTATAACCTGGTGTTGTGTGATTTTTTTTTTGTAAATATATTTACCTACTAACTACTAACCTACCCTATCATACAAAACAAATCCTAACACTGTGCAAAGCAACACCAATAAATAAGTAATTAACTAATATATCAGAAAAGAAAGAAAAGCAAAGAAAAACCAAAAAAAAATACAGAATACAGAATAGCTATGTTCAGCGCAAAGCTCCCAAACAAAGGAATGGGAGCATTGTATATATACCCATATTGTATGATTTTTAACTTTGTCCACCTCAGTCCAATAGGCACCTCCAAATCATGACTACCCCTGAAATGTGCACCTTGGTCAGAGATCCCACTCTAAACCTGTAAGGCACAAAAAACTGATATTTACTAGAACAATTGTCTTAAATTTAAGTAATCTGTTGTAATCATGAAGTAGTTTTACACAGCTTTCATTAGTGAATTTGAACATTAGGCGGTTGAATTGTAGAGGACTGATAAGGAAAGAGTCTGAGCACTCCTGAGAGACAGGAAATGAGGAATTTCATAGCTGATGACCGAGAATGTTGCTTTAAGCAAACTATCAATTAGAAAGTAAATTCCCTGGATTGCTGTTATCATTGCATTTTCACAATTGAAAATATTGAGCATTGCTCTTTCATCCATCTCCTCTATCCAGTTATAGTTTCCCATATTAAAACAGTCAATAGGCTAGGGCTGTTTTCCCTGGAGCATTGGAGGCTGAAGAGTGACCTTATAGAGGTTTATAAAATCATGAGGGGCATGGATAGGATTAATAGACAAAGTCTCTTCCCTGGGGTCGGGGAGTCCAGAACTAGAGGACATAGGTTTAGGGTGAGAGAGGAAAGATATAAAAGAGACTTAAGGGGCAACTTTTTCACGCAGAGGGTGGTACGTGTATGGAATGAGCTGCCAGAGGAAGTGGTGGAGGCTAGTACAATTCCAACATTTAAAAGGCACCTGAATGGGTATATGAATAGGAAGGGTTTGGATGGATATAGGCCGGATGCTGGCAGGTGGGACTAGATTGGGTTGGGATAACTGGTCGGCATGGACGGGTTATACCGAAGGGTCTGTTTCTGTGTTGTACATCTCTATGACTACACTTCAAAATTACCTCATTGGCTGTAAAATGTTTTGTGACATTCTCAAGATTATCAAAAGTGCTATACAAATACAAGTTTTCTGCTAAAGTTAATAGGATGGATGACATCAAACATTATGAGTTTGAAAATAATCTCTTTTATTATCCAAGTAAGACTTCAAGATTTAAAGGTTAACTATGATCACTGGACACATTAGGAACAAGAGAATAACATGTAGTAAAATATTGAGGCTCCAACAAAATGTTTGCAATCAGATAGATAGAGAGGAGCACTTCATTTTATAAAAAAAGCTCCTGACTCATCAACAGTGCTGTTTTGGTCGCTATTTTGAATCATTATTCTAATCAATTTGTTTTTGGAAAAGTTTTTTTCTTAAAAGTGCTAACACTTTTGCACCACACAATATCCACCGTGAAATTGGGCAGAACGTCTATATTGTTTTGCCACTAGGTGTGAAACTATGGTCCCACCAGCATTTTAGTGCCAGCAAGTGGCCCCTCATTACATCTTGTATTCATCTGTGTGACATGTTAGCTAAGACTTTAGAGTGTGACGTGAACAGAGTGATAAAAATGAAGCCATTGGTAATGGTTTTGCTAACAGTTTAGTTAGCTTTAGACAGTCATTGTTCTGCACAGAACATGACCAAAGTTTATTGCATCATATTTCTACTTTCTTCTGTTGAGAGGAACAACATCATATTCTGAGGGTTTTGTGGTTTTGTTCCTAATTTGAGAAGAGATGTGTGGTTCATTGACTGACCATTATATCTACCTCTGTGTCCTCATTTGACTTGGATTCTACTTGGTTCATTCTTTGGAATTAGTCTGCATGAAATTTCACATAAAATTTTTGAAAATTTATGATACAACCATCTCTTTATTTGTTGTAAACAATAGTGTCCAGTCTAATCGTTTTTCTGCTGATATACTTAGCTGTCAAGTCCATTCCAAGAAGTAAACCCTAGTAAGCAGATATTCAACCTTTTTTTTCAGTCATTAATTTTTTAAAATCCTGCTCATTGGCTAAAGGCGAGCTTGAGCTAATTTGGCTGTTTATGAATACATGTTTTGTTAGTGGATGATTGCTGGTTGTTACCTTGAACATTGGCTTGATTTAGAACTCAGAACAGTAATTAACGTAGTATCACATTTGAAAAATAATCCACCAAAACATCCTACCACATAATGCAGACAAATATCATTGCTTCGTCTTCATCATCATCGTCATCATCGTCATCATGACCATCATGTGTGCTCTGCCTAAAGGTAGACCATTGATTCATTGCACAGTACCTGTAAAATCCTGAAAATCACAGCTTTAAGTGAAATAACTTGAAGTGGAGCATTGATTCCTATGGGAGACTATGTAAACACTGGAATTATGTTCAATTCAATGTAAGATAAAATACCTTACATTGTTAACTTCCTATGTTGGGAAATGAAATAACTTAAAATAAATCAAAGCTGTAAATACAAAAGAAAAAGATGCACTTTGTACTGAGTTTACTTGTGGCTCACCACTGATTATGTTCCTTACTCACTAGTTGCTGCAGATCCTTCCTTTCACTTGTCCTTCAATCTGTTGCCTCACTCTCTCCTTGATCCTCCAGGAGAGTGGAGTAGGAGACACTGCTGTCTGAGGTCTGCATCAGGAAGCTTTTACTCACCAGACCTCCTGCACAAGCCATTACTTGTTCTTTGTCACCGAACCTCATAGTATCTTTGAGGGTTTTAACCTTTTGGGCTCAGTCATGACCAACATTCTGTTGACCAGAAAGAGATGGAGTGGGAGGAAGCTCAAGGCCCCATATCCAGTCAAGAGGTGCAGCTGGAGAGAGAGGAGAGGGAAAAACTACCAAGCTGTTTCACGACTGGCATCCTGTCACCCAGAGGAAAACCAAAGCCGTACAGCCAACCAAGGGCAGCAGTTCCATTGTTTCCAAACAGATCCTGGAGTTGGTGGTAACCAACAAGAAGGGGCACTGTGTCCTGTCACAGAGGGAGCAACATTAGGCAGCAACTATGATGTGACCAAAGAAATGATGGCTCATGCAGGTGCTGTGGACCCCAATGATGACAGTAAAGGCTCCCTAAAATAGATGTTGGGCTTCATGCTGAGGATTGGGCATGGGACAGTTTGAAAGTTGGAAAGTCAAGCATGGGGAGACGCTGCAGGTGGAAAGACTGGACATGGTGTGCAGTGTTAAGTCAGGAAGTAGGAATGGGCATGCCAAAATGGTGTCAGTTGGGTAAGGAAAATGATGTTAAAAAGGATCTTTCTTGATGAGATTACAATCTTCAAAAACTTATTTAATGATACAACACTTGGGACCACATTAATGCTGATGAAATGTTGCCATCTGATTGTTTCACAAGGACGGATCACTCCTTTTAAAGAAAGGAGTGCTTTCATATTGCTGAACTTTACATTTACCTGTAAAGATTTCCAAGTAACTGGAGCCAATCAACCCTATACAATGTTGAAGTGCAACCATGATCTAATGTGACACAATTATATGAATTGTCAACCAATAAACTCATGGTCTGATTTAATGTCTCAGCAGTTAATGCAATTTTTCATGATGATCATTCTTATTATACTCTGCATCAGAATCATCTCTGAGGGTATCTTTTCCCTGGTAAAGATAAAGATTGTCTTTAAGGCTATACTTGTTTCCTCTTGATTAGGGTAGGAACCTTTGTCTACATTTCCAGCTCATTTATCCCTTGTTTGTATGGTTCAAGTTCCAAAAAGAAAACTGGTGAATAATCATGGTTGGAGAGCTGGCAATGCAACTCAGCTATTTTGTACCAAGAGCAGGAAGAACAGCAAACTTTGTTTTACCTTACTAACTGGCACTCTTGTTAAACCAGCAAAACTGATACACCTCGAATACTGTGAAATTTACTGTATTGTTCTGTCCAATTATTATAGTTTTTAAAAATGTATTTACCTCAGTGTATGTAGACG
This sequence comes from Chiloscyllium punctatum, assembly GCF_047496795.1. Lineage (NCBI taxonomy): Eukaryota > Metazoa > Chordata > Chondrichthyes > Orectolobiformes > Hemiscylliidae > Chiloscyllium > Chiloscyllium punctatum. Next base: position 44,278,522 of record NC_092742.1, on the reverse strand, counting down.
TTTGTTCTATTGAATGGCCACATGAAATGTCAACAGTTGATTCAATTTTGAGACAATTTCTCCTCAAATACCAAGATTTACCGCAATGTCCAAGTGAGAAGGCTCTCTGTCAGTGCATTTTACTTAATGTAAAACTGTATTATTATTTAAATGATTATACTATAAATAAAGTATAAAAGTGGCGTTTATACCCTCTGCATTATGTTTCTATTACTAAGTGCATGTTTTTACATTGATTGTGAGGATCTCTTGATCAACTAGAATATTTGATCAATTTGACAGACTCCTCATGTCATGGGTACCAGTTAATAAAAACATTACTGTACTATAGAAAGAGAAGAAAGAAAATTCTTATTTTATCTTCCCATTCGGAGAGATTGAAATTAATCCATTGCCACCATGTTATATTCTTAGTCATCCATTCAACAAAGCAGGAAACGAGACTCATTGTGGTTTCCACAACTGTTTACTTGCATTTTATGGTTTGATACAAAGTCTGTTGTCTGTCCTTTCTGTAGCTGGGGAAAACAGCTCACAAATATATGCTCTAATGAGCAACAGTTACTCATATTATCTCTGGAGCATGTTCTGATTCATTCTTAAAGGAACCATTATTTACAATATTTGTGAGTCTTTCCGAACAGAGGCAATTTAGAACTCCTACCAATTCTCCAGTCAGAAAGACTCCTTTCACTATCACCACTGGCTACAAGAGCAGGTCAGTGGCGAATAAGAATGCAGTGAGTAACTCACATCCTGACTCCCCAGTGTCTGTCCACCATTACAATGTGCAAGTCAGGACTCTGACACTTGCTTGACTCTGACACTGTACACTTGCTTGGATGGGTGCAGCTTCAACAACTATCAAGGAAGCTTGATACTGTCCAAGGCAAAGCAGGCCAAATGATTGGCACCATATCCACAAACATCCATCCCTTCCACCACTGATGCTCAGTAGCAGTAGTGTGTACTATCTACAAGATGCACTAAAGAAATTCACTGAAGATCCTTCGACAGTAACTTTCAAACTCATGGTCATTTCCATCAAGAAGGACAAGGACAGCAGATACATGGGAATACCACCACCTGAAAGTTCCCCTCCAAGCCACTCACTGTCCTGATGAGGAATTATATTGCCATTCTTTCACTGTCGCTGGATGAAAATCGTGGAATTCCTTCCAAAATAGCATTGTGAGTCTATCTACAGCACATGAACTGTTTAAAGTTCAAGAAGGCAACTCACCATCACCTTCTCAAGGGTAACTATGCAATAAATGCTAGACAGCCAGTGACACCCACATTCAACCAGTGAAAATAATTTTAAAAATCAAGTTCAACCTAATAACTCTGTTTCTTGCTCCCCAATTGCTGTCTGACCTAATAAATATTTCCAGCATTTTCTGTTTAAGATTTGAAATATCTACTTTATTTTCTCTTTTGCATGAAACTGTATTCCCTAAAAAACATGAAGATTGTACCTGTAATAGAGCCAATGTGAAAAAGTAAGTAGAACTAGTTTATTTATAATTTCTTACCAGATTGTTAAACTGTACTCTGCAGTACCCTGCAATTCATTTCAGTTTTTCAGAATGATGCCTTATTCTTTATCAACATCAAGTGAGACCTTGGTATGCCTTGTGATGTAATTAGGTAGTAAAAACAGAAAATACCAAAAACAGCAGGTCTGATTGCTTCTAAGATGTTTTGAGTTCATTATCAGAACTCAAAATATCACCTTATTTCTCTCCTACTCCGAGGCACAGAAAGACGTTTCTGTGGCCAGTGGCGAAAAATCAGAATGGTGTGTTGCCTCCCCGGTGCCAGGATCAAGGATGTCTCAGAGGGTGCAGAATGTTCTCAAGGGGGAGAGGGACCACCAGGAGGTCATTGTACACATTGGAACCAATGACATAGGAAGGAAAAAGGTTGAGATTCTGAAGGGAAAATATAGAGAGGCAGGAATTTAAAAAGGAGGTCCTCGAGAGTAGTAATATCTGGATTACTCCTGGTACTACGAGTTAGTGAGGGTAGGAAAAGGAGGTTAGAGCAGATGGATGCATGGCTGAGGAGCTGATGTATGGGAGAAAGATTTACATTTTTGGATTATTGGAATCTCTTTTAGGGTAGAAGTGACCTGTACAAGAACGATGGATTGTACTTGAATTGGAAGGGGACTAATATACTGGAAGGGAGATTTGCTGGAGCTGCTCGAGAGGATTTAAACTAGTAAGGTTCAGGTGAGACACAGGAGATGGTGAGGAAAGAGAACAATCTGAAACTTGTACAGTTGGGAAAAGAAGCAAGACAAACAGTCAGGGCAGGCAGGGACAAAGCAGAGAACAAGGTAGGACTGATAAATTAAACTGCATTTATTTCAAGGCAAGAGGCCTAACAGGGAAGGCAGATGAACTCAGTTAAAAATCACATAACACCAGGTTATAGTTCAACGGATTTAATTAGAAGCACTAGCTTTCGGAGCGCTGCTCCTTCATCAGGTGGTTGTGGACTATAACCTGGTGTGTCATTTTTAACTTTGCACACCCCAGTCCAACACCGGCATCTCCAAAAGATGACCTCAGGGCATGGTTAGGAACATGGGACTGGGGTATCACAGTAATTACAGAAACATGGCTCAGGGATGGATAGGACTGGCAGCTTAATGTTCCAGGATGCAAATGCCAAAGGAAGGACAGAAAGGGAGGCAAGAGAGAAGGGGGAGTGGCATTTTTGATAACATTAGAGCTGTACTGAGGGAGGATATTCTAGGAAAGACATCTAGGAAAGAGGTTATTTGGGCGGAACTGAGAAATAGGAAAGGGATGATCACCTTATTGGGTTTGTATTATAGATCCCCTAATAGTAAGAGGGGAAATTGAGAAACAAATTTGTAAGGAGATTTCAGTTATCTACAAAAATAATTGGGTGGTTATGGTAGGGGATTTTAACATTCCAAACATAGACTGGGATTGCCATAGTGTTAAGGTTTTAGATGGAGAGGAATTTGTTAAGTGTGTACAAGAAAATTTTCTGATTCAGTATGTGGATGTACCTATGAGAGAGGGTGCAAAACCTGACCTACTCTTAGGAAATAAGGCAGGGCAGGTGACTGAGGTGTCAGTGGGGGAGCACTGTGGGGCCAGCAACCATAATTCAATTAGTTTTAAAATAGTGATGGAAAAGGATAGACCAGATCTAAAAGTTGAAGTTCTAAATTGTAGAAAAGTCATGTTTGATGGTATTATGTAAGAACGTTCAAAAGCTGATTGGAGGCAGATGTTCACAGGTAAATGGATGGCTGGAAAATGGGAAACCTTCAGAAATGAGATAATGAGAATCCAGAGACATTAAAATGCTGTTAGGGTGAAAGCAAAAGCTGGTAGGTACAGAGAATGCTGGATGAATAACGAAATTGAGGATTTCGTTCAGAAAAAGAAGGGATTTGCAGGATAGATCGAGTGAATCCTTAGAAGAGGACAAAGGCAGTAGGAGAATATTTAAGAGGGAAATCAGGAGGATGAAAAGGGAACATGAGGTAGCTTTGGCAAATAGAGTTAAGGAGAATCCAAAGGCTTTTTACAAATACATTAAGGACAAAGGGTAGCTAGGGAAAGAATAGGGCACCTCAAAGATCAGCAAGGAGGCCTTTGTGTGGAGCCGCAGGAGATGGGAGATATACTAAATGAGTATTTTGCATCAGTATTTACTGTGGAAAGGGACATGGAAGATATGGAATATAGGGAAATAGATGGTGACATCTTGCAAAATGTCCATATTACAGGGGAGGAAGTGCTGGATGTCTTGAAACGCATAAAAGTGGATAAATCCACAGGACCTGATCAGGTGAACCCTAGAAATCTGTGGGAAGATAGAGAAGTGATTGCTGGGCCTCTTGCTGATATATTTGTATCATCGATAGTTTCAGATGAGGTGCTGGACGACTGGAGGTTAGGTAATGTGGTGCTGCTTTTAGGAAAGGTGGTAAGGAAAAGCCAGAGAAGTTTGGACTGGCAAGCCTGATGTCGATGGTAGGCAAGTTTGATTAGATTAGATTACTTACAGTGTGGAAACAGGCCCTTCGGCCCAACAAGTCCACACCGACGCGCCGAAGCGCAACCCACCCAGACCCATCCCCTACGTTTACCCCTTCACCTAACACTACAGGCAATGTAGCAAAGCCAATTCACCTAACCTGCACATTTATGGATCGTGGGAGGAAACCAGAGCACCCGGAAGAAGCCCACACAGACACAGGGAGAACGTGCAAACTCCACACAGAAAGTCACCTGAGGCAGGAATTGAACACAGGTCTCTGGCTTTGTGAGGCAGCAGTGCTAACCACTGTGCCACCATGCCGCCCAAGTTGTTGGAGGGAATCCTGAAGGACAGGATGTACATGTATTTGGAAAGGCAAGGACTGATTAGGGATAGTCAACATGGCCTGGTGTGGGAAATCATGTCTCACAAACTAGATTGAGTTTTTTTGGAGAAATAACAAAGAGGGTTGTTGAGGGCAGAGCGGTGGACGTGATCTATATGGACTTCAGAAAGGCATTCGACAAGGTTCCCCATGGGACACTCATAAGCAAGGTTAGATCTCACGGAATACATAGAGAACTAGGCATTTGGATACAGAACTGGCTCGAAGGTAGAAGATAGAGGGTAGTGGTGGAGGGTTGTTTTTCAAACTGGAGGCCTCTGACCAGTGGTGTGCCACAAGAATCGATGCTGGATCCACTACGTTTTGTCATTTATATAAATGATTTGGATGTGAACATAGGAGGTATAGTTAGTAAGCTTGCAGATTACACCAAAAGTCGTAGTATAGTGGACAACGAAGAAGGTTACCTCGGATTACTACAGGATCTTGACCAGATGGGCCAATGGGCTGAGGAATGCCAGATGGGGTTTAATTTAGATAAATGCAAGGTGCTGCATTTTGGGAAAGCAAATCTTAGCAGGACTTATACACTTAATGGTAAGGTCCTAGGGAGTGTTGCTGAATAAAGACACATTGGAGTGCAAGTTCATAGCTCCTTGAAAGTGGAGTCGCAGGTAGATAGAATAGTGAAGAAGGAGTTTGGTATGCTTTCCTTTATTGGTCAGAGTATTGAGTACAGGAGTTGGGAGGTCATGTTGCGGCTGTACAGGACATTGGTTAGGCCACTTTTGGAATTGCGTGCAATTCTGGTCTCCTTCCTATCGGAATGATGTTGTGAAACTTGAAAGGATTCAGAAAGGAATTATAAGGATGTTGTCAGGGTTGGAGGATTTGAGCTATATGGAGAGGCTGAATAGGCTGGGGCTGTTTTCCCTGGAATGTCAGAAGCTGAGGGGTGACCTTATAGAGGTTTATATAAAATCATGAGGGGCATGGATAGGATAAATAGACAAAGTCTTTTCTCTGGGCTGAGGGAGTCCAGAACTAGAGGGTATAGGTTTAGGGTGAGAGGGGAAAGATATAAAAGAGGCCTAAGGGACAACTATTTCACACAGAGGGTGGTGCATGTGTGGAATGGGCTGCCAGAGGAAATGGTGGAGGCTACTACAACTGCAACATTTAAAAGGCATCTGGATAGGTATATAAATAGGAAGGGTTTGGAGAGATATGGAACGTGTGCTGGCAGGTGGGTCTAGATTGGGTTGGGATATCTGGACGGTTTGGACCGGAGGGTCTGATTCCATGCTGTACATCTCTATGACTCTGCAGATGCTGCCGTTTCTCCAGCATTTTCTGGTTTTATTGTCTGATTACTTACTCTGGATCAATGGTTTGCCATTGCCATTCCTTTTAACTTTTGTTCTTGACACCTTCAATGGCCAATCTCTGCCATTCTCTAAAATTCCTTGGCCTTCTCTTTTGTTTCACTTGCTGATCCCCACCTTTTTCAATACAATGAAACCTTTCCACCTTTCATCAGCTTCTAAAGAAGACAAATATGGATTTGAAACATTAATCTGTTTCTCTCTCTACGGATGCTGCCAGATCTGCTGAGTTTCTCGAGCATCTGCAGTATTGCCCTTTTATTTAAACAATTTGGTTTAAACAAATATTGGTTTAAACAATATTTGGTTTCTGCCTGGACCAAAATCACTCAAATTAGGGAGTCCGTTTTGTCTGTTACTAAATGAAATGTTTGGAAAGCACAGTACTCTAGTTTTCCATTCCAACAAATATGACAAAATCATATTAGTTCTGTCTCATTTTGAAAAAGTCTCTGGGAATTACAAGAAATGAAGGAATTGAATAAAGAAGATATCCTTATTAGAAAGCTTGGATGGTATTTGTGATGTGGAGTCTTTTGACCCAGTGTCAGTTACAAAGCAATATATGTATTTATACCATTGATTCCTGCTCAAGATAGGGCCTTGTCTCTGTTTATTAATAATGTACTTAGATTCACATTCTATTTCAGCTGGGTTCTGGAGAGTCTCAAATCTGTGTCTTTTCCACCAATTTTCTGCCTCTAATGAAAATTTGTGTTACATTCTAGATTTTGTAGTCTCAGTTTGTTGAATTACCTTACGTGTGTAGAGCTCAATTTTACACAAGCTTGCAAACACTGATTGCCAGATCTACCTGATGCATTTAGTTGTCTGTTTGTGTGTCCTGGAACTTTGCCATACTTGTCTCTCAACAGGGCTTTCAAATGTGTGAGAGAGGCATTTACTAGAAGACTGTGGTGAGACAGAAGATAATCATAAATGTCTAACTTGAAATGTTCTGTGACTAATTTCTGCCAGAGCTGAGTGTGCTTATATTGGTGGAAAAGTAATTCCTTCAGTGACTTTTTTGGCACCTTAGCTGCAAGGGTCTCATTGATGCTGAACATATTGTTAAGTTCTTATTTTATTCTGAGTACTTCGGACTGGTATTTTATTGCTGATTGTTGATTGTCAATATAAATTTAATAGAACTGTAGGCAAGGATAATAAATGATACCAAGGTTATGTAGAGGCTATAGAAACAAAGGAAAGACTGATGGAACTTTCTTGTGAAATAAACTTCAATCATAATCATATCATTTAAAGCTGAGTGCAAAAGAGCTATTGCCTCAACGTTCAGTAATACGCATTTCCAGTGGTTCGGTTGCATGTTGTGTGCATTAAGTGTTGGTCTTCCAAAAATACGTGGAATGGCACAGACCCACCAGCACTGACTTTGCATGTTTTGCTGCAGAACAGCAGGAATGTTACTTCATTAGCAGATAAAATGAGATTGTATTTCTACTGTTTAAGGTGCTAATGAGACCCCAAGTGGAGTGTTTTAATCGTTAAATCATACAAAACAAATTATTGCCTCTAGTAACAGTCGTCTTCTTGATTGTGTTCCTGTATCTTGGAGACATACGATGCAGGCAAAGTACATTATGTCTGTTTCTCCCCGGAATAGATAACTAGTTGCCAGAGGCCATAGCTCAAGGGCTGCCACTCCACAGCAAGCATGACTGATCCAGAGACTCTGCATTCTGATCATCTACCATAATGTGTTGACAGGATTTTAATGATCAAACTGTTTTGCCAATATCAGGTGAACTGAAGCGGGCCTTGAACTCGAAATTTCTGGCTCAGAGCCAAAGAAACTACTGACTATGCCACAAGACCTCCCTGAGTAGGAATACAGAGGCAATAAATATGATTTCCAAATAGTAGGGGCATAAATTGTTGGGAATAGATGACTAAATTGGCTTTTCTTGGATTTTGCTTTAGTTTTTGAGGATCTTGAAGGTATTGACCAAATGGCTCCACCTACAATCTTCAATCTCATGTCAAATTCACATGCCAAAATGGAAGAATTTAAAAATGAATGTTAGCATTCAAGAAGTAAAAGGGGAAGGATTTGTTTATATAAATCCAAAGAGTCCTGCAGGTGGTTACCAATGAGGCAGATCTGTAGATATTTCCAGAGATCAGTAGTGCCACTAATGACAGAGCTGGACAATTCTTCAGGAACATAGCTACCATACTGGACATTTGGCAGCTGTTGAAGAGACATGCAGAAGGAAAACCTAGTTGATCGTGTTCCCACCAACACATCTGTTAACATTGCATCAATCCGTGACTGTATTGACATTAGTAAAACCAGACAATCCCACTGAAGGCAACGGCAAATGCATTGTGTTGTGTAGCACTGCCACCATCCTAAATAGAATAGGTTCTGAAATGATCGAGGAGTTCAGACTGAAGATCCATGAAATGCTATGGGTCATCAGCAGCAAAATAGTCATATTCCACCACAATATGCAACTTTATGGTCCACTGTACCTGTCAAGTGAGGAGACTAACCCAATTCAATAGGAGGTTCCAGAGAACATGGCAGGTGCAGCACCAGTATGCATGAAAAAGTATAAAGTTACCACACTGAATTGGATGTTGTGAAAACAGCTTGCTATAGACTGAACTAAACAATCCTCCATGCAAAATTTCAGAGCAAAGCTCTAAAGTCTTGTCACACCCAGTCATAAGTTATGGTGGAAAATTAAACCCCAAACAAGAGGAGGTGGTTCTATAAATTTCTCCATTTTCAATGACGACACAATGTGGACATATACCCAGTAATAATTGCTCACAAAAAGCAGGGCATATCCAATCTTATTATCACCTCTTCAGTCTACTTTCGATGATTAACAAAGTGTAGGAAGGTGTTTTCATCAGTTCTATAAGAGACAATTTCACAAGGTTGCCATTGGAAACTTCTGAAGATCAGATGATGGAACAAAATACCAAACATTGAGATGCTCCTCTGAACTGGTATGTCAATAATCTGTACCATATTGAGATGGTCACAACTGTAGCCACAACAGTAGCCAGAACGCCTGGCAGCTACTTACTAAAGAGAATTTTCCATGGACAGCTTGAGCCTGGGATGCACTGTCATTGTGGTCAAAGGAAGCACTACAAAGACAATCTGAAGGTTGAATTTAGGAGTTTTAGTATCCACTTTGAGTCATGAAAGGAACTTGCTCAAGATCATTGCATCCAATACAGCTGAAGAAATATAGTGCAACCATCTTTGAATACAACACACACCAGAGGCAGAAAGAAACCACTGTGAGTAGAAGTCATTGGACCACCATTTCATTTATGACCTTCCCTCATCCTCAGGTCTGAAGGGAAGATGAATACACTGTGCTCAAACCTATTGGCAATTCTTAGATACTGAAGCAATTATGTTTCTGTGCAGTAAGAGCAGGACAACTTTCAGTTTGATAAGTGGCAAGTAATATTTACATTGTGTAAGTGTCAGGAAATGAACATCTCCAATAACAGCATATCAAGCCACATCCCCTTGACTTTGAAGGGCATCATTATCCTTATGGTTGCCATCAACTAGAATTATAACTCAACCAGGCGCATAAACATAATGGCTACAAATTATGTTTTGTTGTTTATAAATATGTGTTACCCTCAAAAGGGACAAAGATTTATCTAATGCTTAGAGACCTATTTTCCTAAACTTTGGTCCCTGGTGCCATGCTATGATAGAAAGAAACATCATGCTGAGAACAGCTTCTTGAACTGGAGCCCTTATGAGGAGTGAGAAACATGTGTTCCTTCTGAATATTTCTATACTTTGGATAACTGAGAAAATGAAGAAAAAATCTGGATCCAGTCATTAAAGCAATTTTTTTTTTGTCTGTGCAAATGTTATTTTAAAAGTAACAGACATGTTTCTTAGAAGCTTTCAGTATTTGAAAACAAATGCAACAATGAACAATATGATGGGCTCTTAGGCTTAGTTATCTTCACCAGATAAGAACTTTCAGTCTACCATATACAGAAACTGCAAGAAAATCTACTAAAGAATCAGTCCCCCTTCAGAATTCAACTTCAAACTAGGGAAAAATATACTTTCATCTGATTTAAATCTTGGGCAATTTTGAAAAATCATATTTACTGTCAGTTTAAACAAGACTTAAACATGATTTTAAAAAGTTGATCCTTGAATGAAAATTGATCAGAACTTTTAAAAAACAAAGCTTTTTAAATTAGAATGAGGCGTACTGCTTATTTGCACTGCTCTTAATCTTTTGATGTTGTGGAGCCAGGGATGAGGATAAATTACAAAGGCAAACAAAAGAGTTTCCAGTACTTAGACGATCTTCTGATTTCTGAAAAAGTGGTAAACTTGCTACAGGTATTTCCTCAATGTTGACCATGCAATTATGCATAGAAGTGAAACTGCTTCAGACCATTATTTATTTCACCATCCTTGCATCCCCATGTTGAAATTTGCATAATCCTTGATGAAGAAATAAACTATTCCGTGTATGATCAGAAAATAAAATTTTCTTTTACTTTGCCAGAATTCAAGATGAGCTGATTTGCTGTGTAATTCATTTGTTCTTCTAACCCAGAAATAGAATACGTTTCTCAATAATAAATTAAGGGAAAGAAATAATAAATTAAGGGAAATTAAGGGAAAGGGAAATCTAATAAAATACTCTATTTCCAGAATATTCAATGCATTATGCCATCTGAGCCTGATTATGAAAATTGTATTTTTGATTCTTCAAGTAATTTGTCGAATTCAACACATCACACTCCCAGAAGGCAAAACCACAGATCATGCTCAATGGAAACTTGATTTTCATTACAGTGCCTCTGTTGGAGTCCCTCGGGGAACTTAACCTAATCAATGACATGTTGATTGTCATCCAAAGTGGCTGTTATTTTGTGGGCAAGAAATGCATCCCAGCTAGTGTATTTGACACTCTGATCAGAAGAGTGAAAGAAACCTAGCAGGCCAATCTCGAATAGATGAGAAAATTGACAGGATATGTTATTTCCTCAGCATGAAGTATAGAAATCAAAGCTTTTAGTCAGCAACTCCCTGTTAAATAAGTAACCCAATTGTCTTCAATTAAGGGACAGTTTTGCCTTGATAATATCAAACAAAAAGCACACTGAGGCAACCAGTTTTGAAGATAATGTAAAGGTCTGACAGTAGAGTGAACATAGAACATAGAAAAATACAGCACAGAACAGGCCTTTAGGCCCACGATGTTGGGCCGAGACTTAATCCTAATGTAAAATATAATAACTTAACCTACGCACCCCTCAACTCACTGCTATCCATGTGCATGCCCAGCAGTCGCTTAAATGTTCCCAATGACTTCACTTCCACCACCTCAGCTGGCAACGGATTCCATGCATTCACAAATCTGCGTAAAGAACCTACCTCTGACGGCTTCTTTATACCTTCCTCCTAATATCTTCAAACTATGACTTCTTGTACCAGTCAATCCTGCCCTGGGGAAAACTCTCTGGCTATTGACTCTATCTATTCCTCTCATTATTTTGTACACCTCGATCAGGTCTCCTCTCTTCCTCCTTCTTTCCAGAGAGAAAAGTCTGAGCTTATTCAACCTTTCTTCATAAGGCAATCCCTCCAGTCCAGGCAGCATCCTGGTAAACTTTCTTTGCACCCTCTCCAAAGTCTCTGGATCTTTCCTATAGTAGGGTGACCAGAACTGGACACAGTATTCCAAGTGTGGTCTCACCAGGGACTTGGAGAGCTGCAGCAAAATCTCACGGCTCTTAAACGCAATACCCCTGTTAATGAAAGCCAAAGTACTATATGCTTTCTTAACAACCCTATCCACTTGGGTGGCAACTTTGAGGGATCTATGTACCTGCACACCCAGATCTCTCTGTTCCTCCACACTGCTAAGAATCCTGTCTTTAATCCTATATTCAGCATTCGAGTTCGACCTTGCAAAATGCATCACTTCGCATTTATCCAGATTGAATTCCATCTGCCATTGCTCAGCTCAGCTCTGCATCCTGTCTATGTCGCGCTGCAGCCTGCAGTAGCCCTCTACACCATCGACGACACCTCCAACCTTTGTGTCATTGGCAAATTTACTAACCCACCCCTCAACCTCCTCATCCAAGTCATTTAATAAAACTACAAAGAGCAGAGGCCCAAGAACAGAACCCTGCGGGACTCCAGTCAACACTGTCCTCCAGGCAGAATACTTTCCATCTACAACCATCTCTGCCTTCTGTCAGCCAACCAATTCTGAATCTAGATAGCCAAATCTCCCTGTATCCCATACTTCCTGACTTTATGAATGAGCCTACCGTGGGGAATCCTATCAAATGCCTTGCTGAAATCCATAAATACCACATCCACTGCTCGACTATCATCGACCTGTCTTGACATCTCCTCAAAGAACTCAATAAAAATTGTGAGGCATGACCTGCCCCTCACAAAGCCATGCTGCCTGCCTTTAATCACACTATGCTTTGCCAAATAGTCATAAATCCTATCCCTCAGAATTCTTTCCACAACTTTGCTGACCACAGACGTGAGACTGACTGGTCTGTAATTGCCAGCGATTTCCCTATTACCCTTCTTGAAAAGTGAAACAACATTCGCCTCCTTCCAATCCTCTGGTATGACACCCATGGAGAGTGAAGAGGACAATTTTGAAGCTCACAGTAGTGAAACACATCTCCAGACTGATTCATAGCAGTTATCATCTATTTTGACCCTCTACTATCTTTGGTGCATTAAATGATGCTGCCTGTAATAATATCTAAGGGGTCTTATGCTGTGGTTCAATTATGTTTACATCAGAAAAGCAAGTATCAACTTTCTACTTTGGACTGAGAAAGTCTATATTGAACTGAGTACTTCTATTGCTTGTAGGATTCTTCCTAAGTCATCATAGTTTGGAACTGTTATTTTTCCAAAATACTAAAATTTCATGATTCAATAATATCAAGGTAATTGATATGACCAGAAACTCAAATAGAAGTAAAAGCATAATGCTACTGCTCAGCACTACCACAAGGCAGGGATAATAACTCAGAAAATGTGAAAAGTCAATAGTTGTGAAGGCTTTATCCTAATTATTTAACCATATTGAATATTCCTTATAATGTGTATAAAAGAAAACTGGTCTTTATTTAGTTCGTCTCTCCATGTCAATCCAGCTTAAAAGTGCTTTATAGCCAATAGAATCTGTCGCTGATGTAATGTAGGAAATGTATACAATAGACAATAGGTGCAGGAGTAGGCCATTCTGCCCTTCGAGCCTGCACCACCATTCAATATGATCATGGCTGATCATCCTTAATCAGTATCCTGTTCCTGCCTTATCTCCATAACCCTTGATTCCACTATCCTTGAGAGCTCTATCCAACTCTTTCTTAAATGAATCCAGAGACTGGGCCTCCACTGCCCTCTGGGGCAGAGCATTCCACACAGCCACCACTCTCTGGGTGATGAAGTTTCTCCTCATCTCTGTCCTAAATGGTCTACCCCATATTTTTAAGCTGTGTCCTCTGGTTCGGCACTCACCCATCAGCGGAAACATGTTTCCTGCCTCCAGAGTATCCAATCCTTTAATAATCTTATATGTCTCAATCAGATCCCCTCTCAGTCATCTAAACTCAAGAGTATACAAGCCCACTCGCTCCAGTCTTTCAGCATAAGGTAGTCCCACCATTCCAGGAATTGACCTCGTGAACCTATGCTGCACTCCCTCAATAGCCAGAATGTATTTCCTCAAATTTGGAGACCATAACTGCACACAATACTCCAGGTGTGGTCTTACCTGGGCCCTGTGCAGCTGCAGAAGAACCTCTTTGCTTCTATACTCAATCCCTCTTGTTATGAAGGCCAGCATGCTATTAGTCTTCTTCACTACCTTCACTACATGCTTACCTTCATTGACTGGTGTACAAGAACACTCAGATCTCTCTCTACTGCCCCTTTACCTAACTTGACTCCATTTAGGTAGTAATCTGCCTTCCTGTTCTTGCCACCAAAATGGATAACCATACATTTATCCACATTAAACTGCATTTGCCATGCATCTGACCACTCACCTAACCTGTCCAACATCCTCCTCACATTTCACCCTGCCACCCAGCTTAGTATCATCAGCAAATTTGCTAATGTTATTAATAATACCATCAAATATTTTCACATGGCAGTGTCCCACACATCTGATGTTCCAATTATCTGTTTTTGTGATGTCATTTGAGGCCTAATTATTGATCAAATTGCACAGGAGAAACCCTGTGATCATCTGAATAGCACAATAGGATCTTTTGTGTACATCTGGGGATTTGGTTTAACATCAAACAAAATGTTGGTACCTTTGACTTTGTGACACTCCCTCACTGCTGCACTTGAATGTCAATCTGCAATTCCTGCCCAAATCTCTTGACTGGGACTCGAAATTAAGATCCTGATGTTGAGAAATCAGTGTTACCAATAGACACAGGTTGAAATAAAATAAAATGACTATGATAAATTTAATTTGTTACATTGAGATTAGATTCACTTCCAGCTTCTGTTGATATTAATACTTATCAATATTTTCAAATATAAGTTTGTAAATGCGATCATAAATGAGTTGTTAATGGCCATGAGTATTGTAGCTTAGGATTTTATGGTTTTTTTACTTAATCACAGAAAATGGGCTTTGATGCCAAAAGCAGAGTTTATTGAAAATTCCTATTTGCTCTTGATGAGGCAGTGGTGAGCCACTGTCTTTAATCATAGTCATCTGCCTGGTGTAGGTATACACAGTGCTGTTAGGGACTGAGTTCCAGGGTTTTAATTCAGCGATGATAAAGAAACAGTGGTACGTTTCCATGTCAGATTAGTGTCTATTTGGATGGGAGCTTAAGGTGAAGGTGAAGGTGAAGGACAGGTACTGCCCTCCTTCTTCCAGGTGATAGAGGTCAAAGCAGTGAAAGGAACCTTGTTTAGTTTCTGCAGTGGATATAGTACATATTCAGCGGAGAAGGAATGAGTGTTAGTGTTGAGGATGGGGTGCCAGTTGTAGAGAGAGATTTTAGCAAGTATGTAATTAGCCTCTGATACATACTGTGATGTAATTGACTACAGCAGTTATGTGAGAGGACTCTGCTAGAAAGTTGCAAATACTGAACTCAGAACAAATTAAAATGAATGACATAAAGTTACTTTGTTTATCCATTAGCTACAAACTAAGTTCACCACAGAAAGCTAAGTCACTTCAAGTTCAAGTACCATTTTTAATAGTGTGCTAAGTGTTAGTTCCCAATGACCAACCTCTGGCATTCAAAACTAACCATCACAAGTGAGGAATTGTATTGCTTCTCTTAATTTAACCATTGTTGCAATATTAAAATTATATATATTTGTTAAAAATCAAAGTGCTTTTCCTTTATGTCTTTTTAATCCAGTCTTTATTTCTCTTTGAACTTTATTTTTGTGAAGGAAATGAGTGGTAAAAGTTGAGAAATATCCCATTTTCATTTAGGAAGATAATATTTTCCAGGGAGGTGAGAACAGGGTGGAGATGGACCCAATGATTCAGAACACAGACCTAAGGTGACAACATTGGTTGGCACAAGGCAAGGGTAATGAACTAGAAACTGACTTCTGTTTCTTGACATATTGGCCCTGTTATAATCACGACTGTCAGGCTCTCAAAATGCTAATACTTCAGCCTCTCAACACCACACTGTAGTATTTGCAATGAGGTCAACTAGGTGGACTTCATAAAATATGAATTCCCTGATTGGACCAGATTACCAGCCCTAATTAGGGAGCCCTGGCTGACAGATAAGAACAGGAGTGTCAAACATCCTGTTCACTCTGAAAGTTGGCTTTAAGGGAGCTGGATCAGTGTCAAGGACTCTGCATAAGTAAATAAAGGAAGACTTGGTGATGGGGATACTGACCTCTGTGGAGTTTTTTCACACACAACTCTCTATGCCCTCATCCTATCATTCTTCAAGCACCCTTCAAGTTGGCTCATATCTGCTTTATGTCCCCTCATAATTTCCATGCTCAGTGGTTAGCAGTGCTGCCTCACAACACCAGGGACCCAGGTTTGATTCTGTCCTTGGGCAACTACCATGTGGAGTTTGCACATTCTCCCTGTGTCTGCGTGGGTTTCCTCCGGGTGTTCCGGTTCCCTCCCACATTCAAAAGATGTGCAGGTCAGGTGAATTGGCCATGCTAAATTACCCATAGTGTTTTGGTGCATTAGTCAGGGATAAATGTAGGAAATGAGTCTGGGTTACTCTTTGGAGGGTGTGTGTGGACTTGTTGGGCCAAAGGGCCTGCTTCCATACTGTAAAATATCTAATCTAATCTAATCTAAAATAATCTAATCTAATCCCCTTTATATTTCCTTTGGCCTCTCTATATCCTCTTGTACCCTTTTTACCCCTATATTTCCCTTAAGCCTTTCGTGCCCCTTTTTAAGCCACTCATGCGTGCTCCATGTCAATTGTCCAAGTCCCACTTTTTAATTTATATAAAAATGATGAGTCTTTGGCAAGTCTGAAGTGTCTTTGAAATGCTCCTGAAACTGACAACACGTAAAGGAAGGCTCTGCAAAGATTCTTTGAATAAGGATTTAGATGAGGATTGGAGAATAGATGCAGGGAAGTCTTGCTACAACTGTACTGGGCACTGGTAAGACCACACCTGGAGTATTGTGTACAGTTTGGTCCCCTTTATCTGCACAAGGATTTTCTGGCTATGGAGAGAGTGCAAACAAGTATTACCAGGCTGATTCCTGGGATGCTGCAGGTGACACACGGGAAGAGACTGATTCAGTTAGGACTGTATTCACGAGAGCTTAGAAGATTGATGGGGGGGAGCGGGGGGATCTCATGGCAACTTCTAAAATTCTAACTGGATTAGACAGGTAGATGCAGGAAAGATGTTCTTGATGACCAGCAATCCCAGAACCCTGGTCACAGAATAAGGGTAGGCCTTATATGACAGAAATGTGAAGGAATCTCTTCAGTTAAAGAGTGGTGAGCCTGTGGAGTTCTCTGCCACAGCAAACTGTTGAGGTTAAAATATTGGAGACTTTAAAAATATGAATATAACCTAAGCTACTCAATTAAAGATATTCTATAGGACTCATATAGCACCGGAATGATTGGCAAAATTTAGGGCAGGAGCATCTCCAATGTGTCTTAAATGTAAAATAGAGGTCGGCACTCTCACACACTGCTTATGGACATGTCACAAGATCTGCAAATACTGGGTCAGAGTAGCAAATGCTCTGACAGAAATCTTGTGTGTAGAAATTAGGGTTGATCCAGTATCTCTTCTCCTGGGCGTTTCGAGCCTGCCCTACCTGGATGTGCTCAGGAGGAAATTATTCTCCATTCTCTCCTTTTGTGCAAGGAAAAATATCTTAGTAAACTGGGTAGCTGAGGGCCCTCCAGGACTTCCAAATTGGTATAGGTTGGTCATGGAATGCATTCCCCTTGACTTCCTTACAAATATGGTGCACCAAAAAAGTGAATTATTTTATAAAATATGGCAGCCCTTTCTGAACTGTATAGTTACAGGTATTTGGGCCATTTTGTCAAGGGCTTTTATCGAGCTGTGGTAACAGTTCTGGCTGGTCCGGGGAATACGGGTATGAATACGGGTTTTATTATGACTTGATGTTAATTTGTTTTGAGCATGTACCCCATTATTTAATTATTATGTTTTTTTTTTCCTTTTAAGTAATGTAAGATATTTTATTATACGTGCTGGTTAGTTATAGGTTAGATTAGTAGTTAGTTGAGTTTTTTTTATTCTTTATCTTTTCTCTTTGCTATGTTTTGGTCATTATTTATTTAATATTTAATTATATATTAATATTTGTATTTGTGTGTAATATTTTGTAAGTTTGTAATAATATGTTAAAAAAAATTTCTTTTTCAATGAAGATATCTATCACAAAAAAGATATGAATATAGTTGTTATGACTAAGAGGATCAACATGGGGGAAAAGTGGGAACAGGATACTGAATGTTCAGACATGAGCATATTAAATGGTGAAGTAGGCTTGAAGGGCTGGATAGCCTACTCCTGTTTCAACATCTGTTCATGGTATCAATATCAGAAACTTTGCTTCATATCATTTAATCATGTGCAAATAAATACACAACCTTCTTTAGAGAAAAAAAACCTTATTACCAGATATTAGTGATGTCAAATAAATAAATCTGGAATAATAGCTCTCCGCTTTTGCTGATATGGTTGTTAGGTGGCATGATTATAAATCCTTGGCTGAACTTTAAGGATGAAGTGAGGACCGCAGATGCTGGAGATCAGAGCTGAAAATGTGTTTGCTGGAAAAGCGCAGCAGGTCAGGCAGCATCCAAGGAGCAGGAGAATCGACGTTTCGGGCATCAGCCCTTCTTCAGGGATTCCTGAAGAAGGGCTGATGCCCGAAACGTCGATTCTCCTGTTTCTTGGATGCTGCCTGACCTGCTGCGCTTTTCCAGCAACACATTTTCAGCTCTGAACTTTAAGGATGGTTATTGCAGTTCAATCAACAGACAATTTCTATATAACTTAAGGGATGTGGGAGATTTGAAACACTAAAACATAGAAGTTAGGAGCAGGAATAAGCCATTGGGCCTCTCAAGCCTGTTCCCTCATTCAATATGATCATGACAGCTCATTAAACTCAATTCCCTAATCCCTCAATTCCTTTATCCCCAACAGCTATATGTACCTTCCTCTTGAAAATATATAATGTTTTAGTCTCAACTACTTTCTGTGGTAGTGGATTGTGCAGGCCTCCCACGCTCTGGGTGAATAAATTTCTCCTTATCTTAGTTCTAAAAGGTTTACTCCTTTCCTTAAACTATGACTCCACCAGCAGGAATATCCTACCTGCATCTAACCTGTCTAGTTTTGTTAGAATCCTATTAGTTTCGATCAGATCTTCCCTTATTCTTCTTAACTCTGCAGTGAATACAATCCTGACTAACTCAATTTCTTCTCATACATCAGTCCTGGTATCCCAGGAAACAATGTGGTGAACCTTCACTGCATTCTCTTTATAGCAAGACCATCTTTCCTCAGATAAGGAGACCAAAACGGCACACAATATTCCAGGTGTGGCATTGCCATGACCTGTATAATTGCAGCAGAACATCCTTGTTCCTGAACTTGAATTCTCTTGCTATGAAGGTATACACACAATTTGTCTTCTTCACTGCCTGCTGCACCCATGTGCTTACTTTCAGCAACTGGTGCAGGAGGATACCCAGATCTTGTTGAACATTCTGTTTTCTCAGTTTACAACCATTCAAATAATAAATAATCAAGTAATAACTTGTTTGATTGACACTCCTTGTTTTTCTTTCTGTATCTGATTTCGACATTAAATTCATGCTATTCCACGCTTCCTTCTCTTAGTTCTTGGTGCTTTATAATCTTTCAAACTGTTTGGTTAAGGAGATGTACAATGTTCTCCTGGTCCCAGATGGCCTATTTCCTTCATTGTGTCATTCATAACTCACTATTTCAGCAACTTGCCATAAAGAAAACAAAACAACCTAAAATCATAAGGGTAAGTGTAACCAAAGGCACATATCCTGCTACAGTAGATTTTGGGCTGATGCTTATTGTTCTCAACAGATACAATGCCAATCTTTTAGCAGATAATCACAGATTTTGGTATTTCTTAAATTTTTGACTTTATGGGTTACATACACCCCTACTAAGACCAAATTGATCATATCACAACAAGATAGCAAGTCTTGAGGGGATGGTCTTTACCACTAACCTCTTATAGTGAGCTAAACCAGAATAATATTCACAATTTTGAATATCAGTGAATTTATAGAATAAACTGCTTTTAGAAGTTTTGGATATAATTTTGAGTATTTATGTGAAAGATGAAAATTGAATTGCTACTTGCGCGACTTCCTTACGCTGACCCTTCTGGTGAGTTTGACAAATTTCTTAGTCTACTATCTGTAAGAAAATCAGATATCAAACTTAAAACAGATTTAATTGAAGAGAAATAGTAAACTTCTCTTTCTACCCCAACATTTAACTTGTAACTTCCCCCTTCCTCCACTGAACAGGTTTAAAACCTTTGCATGTTCCTGCCCTCCCATGGGATGAGAAACAGACTACAAAATTAAAATCATCAATGTGCAACACTGCTGACAGTACCTTTCTGTTTTCCTTCCACTGTGAATTCTAAGACAAGAATCAAGTTAAAATGCCAATTAAAAAACCTCCATCATTGAGAACTTACTTAAACTCAAAATGATGACAACGCAAATGGTTTTGAACATGTGTTAGTCTGTTAATATGCATTTACTGTGTTTTTTATTCTAATCACT
This sequence comes from Chiloscyllium punctatum, assembly GCF_047496795.1. Taxonomy (NCBI): domain Eukaryota; kingdom Metazoa; phylum Chordata; class Chondrichthyes; order Orectolobiformes; family Hemiscylliidae; genus Chiloscyllium; species Chiloscyllium punctatum. The sequence continues at coordinate 44,258,407 of NC_092742.1, read as the reverse complement.
TGTGCATTTTACAAACTACAGCTATCAATGACAATTTCCATTGTGTTAGGTGTTAAAGAATATTTTTGTTTTAAGTAAGGGTTTGGTGATTTAGTGTACCTCACTAAAACTCTAATTAGTGCTTTTCTCTAGCAGTTTTCATTATAATTTATATTGCCACTCTAAAACAATTCTGTTCTTTTCTCTTGTGCAATGACATGGGCAGCAGTTTGAAACAAAATGGAAAATTTGCACATTTTGTGAATATCATTGTGCTATAGAATCTTTGTAATTAGATTCAAACTCTTAATTTTTTGCTTGAGGAAGCAAGTTTTTATTTTCATCTTTTAGTGAAGGTGCTTGGTGGGTGCTAAATATCTCCTAAACGTGAAAGGAAAAAAGGGCTTCAGGAGTAAACATGAGTCCGAGTGTCAAATTCCTTTCAGGAACTTTTCTGTGGGTGTTACCTAGTAGTTTGATGTTGAAGTTGAAGCTGCTTGGTAACATCATAGCAATCATAAAACCCTGTAGAACTGAGATATACCTATCATCTTGGCTTTCTTCCATCATCAGCCAGAAAGTTAATGCACAGTCCCCAGAAACAAAACCCATTACTGCCTGGCTGCAAATGAGAACAACCCGATATGTTCACAGCCTCCAAATGTCACTAAATATACCCATGGAAGTCAGTTATATCCAGACCTTAGAAGTTTCACCTATTGGAAGTAAAAGAGCTAACTGGACTTAACAGCTGACCTGAGAGTTGTAAAACATAGAAAGCATCTATAGCTGCGGGAAATCCTTAAGATAGAATTTCATCTTCATAAGATCTTTCATTAAGTTGGATTACTTTCCAGTTCTCAATTACAAGAGTGCCAATTTCTCACACACTAATTCTGGCCAAACATATATTATTAACCTTTGGTCCAGGATTATGATTGGTACATGTATTAAACTTCGACCAACAGTTTATCTCCTTCCATCATTTGGGTCTGCTATATTCAGTGATGTTTAAATATTCTTTGAGAAGATATTTTTAATTTCAGTGAAGGAATTTGCCATGTGGTATTTCGCAATACTATAAAATAACTGATGAATTCAGTGCTCAGTTGGTATCTTACCTAGGAATGGCTTTCCTATCATGATGTGTTACAGCTGTGTCTCAATTTTACAAATACTGGTACTTTCTTCATTCCTTGTGTCTCCCATGACACACTTAATTTATAAAGAGCTGACTTGCTTTTTGAAGTACAGTATTATTGTCTTTTGTTCATGAGATCGCCTCAGGGAAGCCTCATTTTTGTTTTACTTGTATCTACGCATACTGAGCTTTACTTTGGGAGTTGATTCATCCTGTTCAATTCAGTACTTGGACAGATTAACCTGAAGGACATGTGAAGTTTCCTTTTCTTGAGATTTATGCCATCTTTTTCAATGGAGAGATATAGGCAAATTCATTTGTAAATCCTTAGCTTTTTTAATGTGTTTCAATCTGTCAGTATATAATGTCTAGAGTTGGTATTTTTGCCTTTTTCAGCTCAACATTTTTAAGTTCTCCACCAAAAGCATGATGAGAAAATAAAGACTTAAACGCATTTATTTCTGTTCTGGGCTTTAGCTGATGAAAACCTGCTTGGAAAAGTAAATATCCATTCCATTCAAGTTATGACAAACAAAGTGAACAGACAAAAAAACTGCAGCTGTTGGAATTCAAAGTAGGCAAGGAGGAGGCTGGAAGGGCACAGCAAGCCAGGCAGCATCAGGGGTTAGAGAAGTCCGATGATTCAGGTATAAGCCATCTTCAGGAAAGGAAGAAGGGTTATACCCGAAATGTTGGACTTTTCCACCTCCTGTGATACTGCCTGGCTTGCTGTGCTCTTCCAGCCTCCTGCTTGTCTACTAACCAAATTGAACAAGCAGCTCTGCAGATTAATCTCTAAGACCTTAGCAAACAATATATTTCATGGTTCAGGATGAAAAATGATTGGTGCTTTTGTGAATCAAGCTTCTCAATTATTTATGGGACATTTCAGCGCAATTTGTTTGACTGTGAAAATGAAGGAATCAGGAATAATTTAAGTCTGCCTACTTTTAATCGAGGATTCCTTAATCTCTGAACATAGCCGCACAAAAAAACAGCTTGCTGATTTAAATTTTCCTACATTCTTCCTTTGCCCTAGAGTTTTGAATTTGGAAAGGTTATGATTTTTGTGCAGGATACATTTCAAACTTTACCATGATAATTTTGATTCAAGGTGGGAAGTTATCACATCCTTTGATTTTTCAAGATTTGGAAATAAATATTACATTCTAACTGTAAGGAAAGCTGCACTAAAGGCTGATGATGACAGTTTAATGTTAATTAAGTATATTTGCCTGTAAATATTAAAGAAAAGAGCTTCCATTAATGTAGAGTCTTGTACAAGCTCAGAATGTAGCAAAGTGCTTTAAAACCAATCAAGTACTTTTGAAATGCCATCACTACTGTGATATTGGAACATTAAAGCATACTTGCATCTTTAAAATGGCACATGCACTTGAGTCTGAGTACTGTCATTATTTATTATTAAACAAGGCACCTGAAGCAACTTGAATTCTAGTAATGTTTGCTTGAATGTCCGCCAGTAGTGAAAATATCAATTGTGCTATGACCAGGGCAGTAGTCATGCATTTAGTAAAAACCATAAAGTTGTTCTACTGCTGTCTCTTTTAACCTGACTGGAAGCCTTCAGAAATGAGATAATGAGAATCCAGAGAAAGTATATTCCTGTCAGGGTGAAAGGAAAAGTGGGTACAACTAGGGAATGCTGTATGACTAAAGAAATTGAGAGTTTGGTTAAGAAAAAGAAGGAAGCAGATGTAAATCGTGAATCCTTAGAAGAGTTTAAAGGAAGTAGGAGTATACTTAAGAGGAAAATCAGGAGGGCAAAAAAGGGACGTGAGATAGCTTTGGAAAATAGAATTAAGGAGAATCCAAAGAGTTTTACAAATACATTAAGAACAAAAGGATAACTGGGGAGAGAATAGGGCCCCTCAAAGATCAGCAAGGCAGCCTTAGTGTGGAGCCGCAGAAAATGGGGAAGATACTAAATAAGTATTTTGCATCAGTATTTACTGTGGAAAAGGATATGGAAGACATAGACTGTAAGGAAATAGATGGTGACATCTTGCAGATTGTCCATATTACAGAGGAGGAAGTGCTGGATGTCTTGAAATGGGTAAAGGGGGACAAATTCCCAGGACCTGATCAGCTATACCCTAGAACACTGTGGGAAGCTAGAGAAGTGATTGCTGGGCTTCTTACTGAGATATTTGTATCATCGATAGTCACAGGTGAGGTGCCAGAAGACTGGAGGTTGGCTAACGTGATTAGGGATAGTCAACATGGCTTTGTGCATGGGAAATCATGTCTCACAAACTTGATTGATTTTTTGAGGAAGTAACAAAGAGGATTGATGAGGGAAGAGCGGTAGATGTGATGTATATGGACTTCAGTAAGGCGTTCAACAAGGTTCCCCATGGGAGACTGATTAGCAAGGTTAGATCCCACGGAATACAGGGAGAACTAGTCATTTGGGTACAGAACTGGTTCAAAGGTAGAAGACAGAGGGTGGTGGTCAAGGGTTGTTTTTCAGACTGGAGGCCTGTGACCAGTGGAGTGCCACAAGGATTGGTTCTGGGTCCTCTACTTTTTGTCATTTTATGTAAATGATTTGGATGTAAGCATAGGAAGTGCAGTTAGTAAGTTTGTAGATGACACCAAAATTGGAGATGTAGTGGACAGCGAAGAGGGTTACCTCAGATTACAACAGGATCTTGTCCAGATGGGCCAATGGGCTGAGAAGTGGCAGATGAAGTTTAATTCAAGTTTAAATGCGAGGTGCTGCATTTTGGGAAAGTAAATCTTAGCAGGACTTATACACTTAATGGTAAGGTCCTAGGGAGTATTGCTGAACAAAGACACCTTGGAGTGCAGGTTCATAGCTCCTTGAAGCTGGAGTCGCAGGTAGATAGAATAGTGAAGAAGGCGTTTAGTATGCTTTGATTTATTGGTCAGTATTGAGTACAGGAGTTGGGAGGTCATGTTGCGTCTGTACAGGACATTGGTTAGGCCACTGTTGGAATATTGCGTGCAATTCTGATCTCCTTCCTATTGGAAAGATGTTGTGAAACTTGGAAGGGTTCAGAAAAGATTTACAAGGATGTTGCCAGGGTTGGAGGATTTGAGCTATAGGGAGAGGCTGAACAGGCTGGGGCTGTTTTCCCTGGAGCGTCAGAGGCTGAGGGGTGACCTTATAGAGGTTTACAAAATTATGAGGGGCATGGATAGGGTAAATAGGCAAAGTCTTTTGCCTGGGGTCGGGGAGTCCAGAGTGAGAGAGGAAAGGTATAAAAGAGACCTAAGTGGCAACTTTTCACACAGAGGGTGGTATATGTATGGAATGAGCTGCCAGAGGATGTGGTGGAGGCTGGTACAACTGCAACATTTAAGAGGCATTTGGATGGGTATGGGAAGGGTTTGGAGGGATATAGGCTGGGTGCTGGCAGGTGGGACTAGATTGGGTTGGGATCTGGTCGGCATGGATGGGTTGGACCGAAGGGTCTGTTTCCATGCTCTACATCTCTATGACTCCACTGGATTTCACAAAGGATAAGGTGTGATTAGTATGCAGGCATGTAGTCATTTTTGGTTAAAATATGGAAACAAAATTTCTTAGTTGCAACACTTGGCACTTCAAATGTTTGTTACCAGCAATTTGGAGAATAGTGTAAATCTTAATACAGCTTAATGTCGCAGTAAAGATCAGAGATGGTGCTTTGTGTGCAAATTGTGCTCAAAATTGTCAAAATTTAGAAGTGTATTTTTCCCTTCAAGTTTCTGTTAAACTCATTTCTCTGCTGCCGTATAGAATATCTGACATGAAACATCCCAATTAGGTAGCATTTTTAAAACAGCAATTTTAAAAACATTTTGCTTTGAAAAAAATCCTTGCTCAGCATCACCCTTACTAACTGAGCTAGTTGGGTCCTAAAGGACATAACTGTTGGCCTGGATCTGTGGCAGGAGGGTGAAGAACCAACGAGAGAGAAAGGCATACTTTATCTCATCCTCAACAATCTGCCTGCTGAGGAAATCCCAGCTCCACGATTATGACCCTGTAAAAATGGCTACCCATTTTGCAGACTTCGGTCAGGCCAGTTGACCCAAGAAGAACCAAAAGGCTACTGGATGGAATGTCTACCTAGGGACTCTGGCACTGTGATCAAAGTGAAACAATAAAATAAAGATTTAAACAGATAACATCCCTCCTGCTCTCATCCCCGCATTCTCTATGTCCCATGTGACAATACTAGGTTTTAGTTGGTAATACATTAGCTGTTAATTAGTAGTAGTAAATGTATATATTATTTTGTTAAGCATTTTGATAGTTACAGTTAAGCCAATTCTTTTTTATTTTGCATGTATTTTAACTATAGTGTAAAAATTATGAGTTTTGCTTAAACTGGAGTAGTTTGACCAATCAAATTGAATCTGGAATACACTTACCTTTCGGTAAGAAAAGGTTAGGGTCTAAGCTAACTTCTTAATATATTTTGAGGGGGTTTGGTCTGGTCCATAACACTTACCTGTGACTATGCTACCAAAGCCACCCATGACCCCTCATCCTCTGTGCCGCCCAATATCCATGTACCTCATCCCCATGACCCTTCATACCCCATGCCACTCTATCAATGTCTCAGGGCCCCTCAGACTCTATTAGCCCCCAATCATATCCAGTTCTTTTATAATATAATGCCCAATTAATGCCAACTTGTCTCCCACCTACTTTCTTTAGCATTCCTGCACCATGCTAACTCATCTCTTATCCAACATGGGCATTATTCCCTGCCTTGATGCTTCATAATTAAAGTTATTGGTTGTGCCACCACTGGGGAAAAAAACAAGCCCGCTCTCGCTGATACAAAACAAACCATGTATTGTGGTGAGATTGCACAAACAGATACGTAATGAAAACAAAGATTGAACTTAATTGTTCAATGTCACATCTAAATAAACATTTCACTTTTGGATGACAACATTTGCTCAACAACATCTCATTCAAGAACTTAAAAACATCAAATAACTAAACATTTCCATTCAATACATAGGTAGATCTGTCCAGTAATAGGTACCCAATTGTGAAAATGATAATTTGGGAAATTAACTGTGTAGAAAACCTACATAGTCAGACACACTCAAATACACTCAGTTTTTTTTTAACTGTAGTCTTTTTAGGGTCAGTTTGTTTCCAACTTTGCAAGTCCCAATGTGTTTATATGCATTTTACACATTATATGCCTTCTGCTATCCTAAAGAACGCATGTTTCCAGTCAAGATGGAAGAAATATAAAAGGTTCCTCCAGCACTCACCCCTCACACTGATTCACTCTGCTTCACTCTCTCACACACCAGTAACCCAGCAACGCCAACTTATGCAACCTAATGACCTATCTCTACACACCTCGTCCTCCACACCCCAGTCCCCCACTCACCCTAGGCGCCTCATATAAGTATGCCAATTTAGTTCCCACTTTACCCATCACCCATTTCCGCCTTCACCTATGATGCAACTTGGTTGAGTGCCCTGGATGAGCCAATAATTCGTACACATTTCTGGCTTTTGAAGGGGGAAAAACTGGATTTTTTGGTGAAATGCTGAAGTGATTGTAGATTTTAACTTTTACTGCAAGCTTAGATCAGGCGTATTTCTTTGGTAACGTCTGTCTGCTGATTTCAAGCCAGTCAGTTTCATAAGCATTTGAATTTTTGTGTTTGTAAGATTTGCATAATCGTCCCACAGGAATGGAAGCTGCCCAGGAATGTTGCCAGCCTCCAAATAGCCTGTTTAATTTTATTAAGCCTGAGCTATGCTGTAAATATACAGATATTTTAAGAGTCTGTGATTTTTCTATTCATAAAATACACTTTCCCACTAAAGGAAATGAATAAGGTGCTTGTGTTTATTCTAGTTGTAGCGCAAAAGAAAATCTTAAATGAGGCAATTTGCTGAGTTTACAATTTTAATAACAGAAATTAACAAGCATTGTACTTTAATTGGATAAGTTTATGGCAATGCCAAAACATGTATTATCAAAGTTAATAGAATCCATTTTAATGTTATTTATAATCATTCAAAATTATCTATGAATGTATAAGAATAGAATATCTAATAAAATCGAAGAACAGAAAAGCTATCAACATTTAGAGTTTAACCTTAAAGCCTCAAGTGAGTAAAATATTTCCTCAACTGGGAGAAAATTGCATTTGAGATGTTTTGGAGAAATTTTCAATATTCCTGAAATTTCAATGAAAAGGTCTTACATTTGTATTATTTTGACTCTTCTGGCTTTGCAAAAGTGGAGTTCAACACTGTATAGATTCTTCCCTTTTTCACATAATGGCATATAAATTAAGATTATTTCTTAATTATTCTTTGGAGATTCCTTTAGGATATGGTGAGCTTTTATCTGCCCAGTGCTATTATCACTGCACTGTAAATCCAGCAACCCAGGTCATTTTCAGGGCATTAGGTTTGAATCCCATCATGGCAGACGGTGGATTTGAATTTACCAAAAAAAAATGGAATTAAGGGTCCAACGTTGTCCGTGAGTCCATTGTCGAAAAACCCATCTGGTTCACCTTTAGGGAAGGAAGCTGCCTTCCTTGTTTGGTCTGGCCTACATGTGACACCTGACCCACAGCAATGTGGTTGACTCTTACCTGTCCTCTGGATAATTAGGGATGGGCAGTAACTGCTTGCCTAACCTGTGATGCTCTCATCCTGTGAGTGAATAAATAAAGTTAGAATTGCTTCTAAGAGTCTGAGTTTAATACAATTTTGTTTGAAAATTTTAGAAAGGAACAATGTTTTTGAACTTGGGTACTTTTTGTTTTGAAAATGCATAATATTATTTGTGGACTTGTGTTTTAAAGTGGAGAAAAATGGATTATAGTTTTTTTCAGTTCTGTGAAAATCTGTCTTTCATAAAGGTCAGAAATTCACTTTGAACATTGAGAGCGTCTACAAGAAGCCGTGTGATTTCAGCTAAATCCAACGTGTGGAGATATTTGCTATGATAGTCACTGACCTGACTTTTATAATCCAGAGATGGAGAGAAAAAGGCAAGAAGCAAATGAGAAGAGGTCTTTAACAGCAGAGGTGCTGTTATTAACAAGCTCTAAACAATCAGGATTGTGCCAACTTCTGAATTGTTCAGAAGTCACTAAGGAGAAGGCTCAGCAAGCAACTGGCTAAGGAGCTGTCAGAGAGAAAGGTTGTTCCTATCAAGGGATTAAGAACAATATAAGCATAAATGAGCCTAATTATCAGTTTGCTTTAAGCGTCTCTGGTAGAGACATTAACAAAAGAAAATAGCATTGTGTAAGTCCTCAGAAATCTGCTGATAGGAAATGATTATAGCTGTGTCAGGTAAGCAAGATGCTTTAGCATGGATATGGGTAATATTTGTGGCTTGAGTGTTTACTAGGTTATTGCTGAAATAAAAAGGATGACCATTCCTCTCTGCTATCTGCAATAAGATTGTACCAATATTAAGTTTAAGTTTCTGTGTTTTTCTTTTGTATCACAAACGTTTATTTTGTTATACCGTACACAGACAGCTTCTTGTAAATATGTTCAGTGTCTGACCTCCATGATAATCTAAAAGAAAAATAAAGCTTATGATATATCACTCTACGATTTGACTTGTCCAATATTACCATCAGCTGAGACCATAATACATTTACCATTGTAGAGTCATAGCGTCATAGAGATGTACAGCATGGAAACAGACCCTTCAGTCCAACCCGTCCATGCCGACCAGATATCCCAACCCAACCTAGTCCCACCTGCCAGCACCCGGCCCATATCCCTCCAAACCCTTCCTATTCATATACCCATCCAAATGCCTCTTAAATGTTGCAATTGTACCAGCCTCCACCACATCCTCTGGCAGCTCATTCCATACACGTACCACCCTCTGCGTGAAAAATTTGCCCCGTAGGTCCCTTTAAATCCTTCCCCTCTCACCCTAAACCTATGCCCTCTAGTTCTAGACTCCCCGATCCCAGGGAAAAGACTTTGTCTCTTTATCCTATCCATGCCCCTCATAATTTTGTAAACCTCTATAAGGTCACCCCTCAGCCTCCGACGGTCCAGGGAAAACAGCCCCAGCCTGTTCAGCCTCTCCCTGTAGCTCAAATCCTCCAACATTGGCAATATCCTTGTAAATCGTTTCTGAACCCTTTCAAGTTTCACAACATCTTTCTGATTGGAAGGAGACCAGAATTGCACGTAATATTCCAACAGTGGCCGAACTAATGTCCTGTACAACCGCAACAGGACCTCCCAACTCCTGTACTCAATATTCTTACCAATAAATGAAAGCATACCAAACGCCTTCTTCGCTATCCTATCTACCTTCTTTTCAAGGAGCTATGAACCTGCACTCCAAGGTCTCTTTGTTCAGCAACACTCCCTAGGACCTTACCATTAAGTGTATAAATCCTGCTAAGATTTGCTTTCCCAAAATGCAGCACCTCACATTTATCTGAATTAAACTCCATCTGCCACTTCTCAGCCCATTGGCCCATCTGGACAAGATCCTGTTGTAATCTGAGGTGACCCTCTTCGCTGTCCACTACACCTCCAATTTCGGTGTCATCTGCAAACTTACTAACTGCACCTCTTAAGCTCGCATCCAAATCATTTATGTAAATGACAAAAAGTAGAGGACCCAGTACCAATCCTTGTGACACTCCACTGGTCACAGGCCTCCAGTCTGAAAAACAACCCTCCACCAGCACCCTCTGTCTTCTACCTGTGTGCCAGTTCTGTATCCAAAGGTTAGTTCTCCCTGTATTCCGTGAGATCTAACCTTGCTAATTAGTCTCCCATGGGGAATCTTGTTGAACGCCTTACTGAAATCCATATAGATCTACTGCTCTGCCCTCATCAATCTTCTTTGTTACTTCTTCAAAAAACTCAATCAAGTTTGTGAGACATGATTTCCCACACACAAAGCCATGTTGACTATTACTAATCAGTCCTTGCCTTTCCAAATACATGTATATCCTGTCCCTCAGGATTCCCTCCAACGATTTGCCTGCCACTAAGGTCAGGCTCACCCATCTATAGTTCCCTGGCTTGTCTTTACCGCCCTTCTTAAACAGTGGCACCACGTTTGCCAATCTCCAGTCTTCCGGCACCTCACCTGTGACTATCGATGATACAAATATCTCAGCAAGAGGCCCAGCAATCACTTCTCTAACTTCCCACAGAGTTCTTGGCTACACCTGATCAGGTCCTGGGGATTTATCCACCTTTAACCATTTCAAGACATCCAGCACTTCCTCCTCTGTAATCTGAACATTTTGCACAATGTCACCATCTATTTCCCTACAGTCTATATCTTCCATATCCTTTTCCACAGTAAATACTGATGCAAAATATTCATTCAGTGTCTCCCCCATTTTCTGTGGCTCCACACAAGGCCGCCTTGCTGATCTTTGAGGGACCCTATTCTCTCCCTATTCTTCAAGGTATTTTTGAATTGACAAACCCATATGTAGTTATGTCACTTAATTACTTTTACCAGCAATGCTGTGTCTTTAATTATGAAATCAGACTGCAGATAACTTTGAAAATGTTCCCTTCCAAGAGGATTCTTTTGAATGCTGTATTTACTACTGCATTGAGTATTATGATATTACTTATCGCACGTAATATCATTTCATGTTGAAATACCAAACAAATAATAGCCTCAATTCCTGAATATACTTCTCAGGCATGAAAATCTTTCTTTCATGAAGTATTTTCAGCTTTGGATGCAAATCAAAACCTTTTCAGAGTTGTGGATATCTTAGATAAATTACATAGGGGTAATGAAGTGAACTTATAGCAAATTACTTCGATCCCAAGATAAGTACTGAATTGAGATACTCAAGTTCTGCAAGGATTGCTGTATCAAGTTGTGGGACTAGTCTCATATCTAAGGTGTTTAGTATTTTAGACATTCATGCAGCAGTAAGTGCCCTGGCTTTTTATTGTGTAGAAACATTGTAAGTTTCAGTATGCAACGTTTAAACGTAGTACTGAAGTTAAACCACCAATCAGCAAAATTGCAGCTCTCAATTTTACATCTAAATGAAATAGATTAAACGTTTCACTCCTGTTGTCACTGAGAGGGAATTATATGAATAGACTTTATTAGGAATTAATATGAAATGCAGGATGATGCACTTCACTGAATAGGAGTTTGCTGTTACTGTGAAGAAGGAAGGGGGAAATTGTCTGATAATAAAACACTGGTATTTGAAGATAATTTATAGAAATGATAATGTTGAGGGAAGTCAGAAAGATATTTCATGTGTCACATTGAAGGATTATTGACATATTAATTACTGCATTGGACTACAACTCAAAATGATTATATGATAAATTAGGAGGTTAAATATTATTGAGACTCAGATGGTAGTGCACCTGCCTCTAAGCCAGAACGTTTCAGTTTCGAGTTCCATGCCAGTGCTAAGGTCAAGCATCAGTCCAGGCATGTCAGCAATCCCCAGCTCAGATAAATGGGAATTGTTCGTGGCTGCCAAACCACCCACCAAATCCAAAAATGATGACTGATATGAATGGAGATGGAGAAGCACTGTTGTGGCACCATGTAACATGTGAAAATGCTGAAGAAGAGAGAAAGATAATTAGGTAATCAATTAAAATATGCTATTTTAATTTTGTGTGACATGTATAAAATGGTATGCATGTTTTTTTAAAAAATAAAACCCTGGTTACTTTGCTGTATTAGTCCTTTGGGGGAGGGAAGGAAGTGGATTAGTAACATGTATTTAAGTCCATGTTGCATCATTCTATCATGCAGTAGGTAATGTTTCTCCTGCTCAATGGCCTAATGTTCTTCCTTGAGAGACTGCTGCTGCTCTCTAAGCTCTTCAGTCCATCCCACCCCACTTTACCTGCTTTAGTTGTGCAGAGCATGGCGTTTAAGAATTCTGTGCCATACTGTGTCTGGAGTGTATTGCAAGTTCCTCATGCACCCTCAATGATCCAAACATTGGAACCTCATCTTCAGAAGGCATTTAGTCTCCTCCATGATAGCCCTGGTTGATGATTGGGAATAATGTAGACTCAGCATCGGCTGGGGAGTTGCAAGGTGGAGTCCTCTGTCATATTTACAAAGGGTAGCCCTACACTCCCAGCAGTCATCCTTGTAAAGCATTTAGCCTTTGGGATGAAGCACAAATAGAGGGGTTCTTAAGGATATAGGCACCCTGGCCACTTCCAGGGTACCTTGTGCAGACTTAAAGAATGTGGTATCGATGATTGCAATTGACTTATACACTGATGGAATGGAACCCTGTTTTATTGATTCCCAGGCTGCAGCACTGGTCTTGTCATTAAGAAATGAGATAATGTCATCAGTAATTGCATCGGTAACAGCCTTGATACATTTGTGCATTAAGAGATGCCACAGTGATTGAAGTGGTTCATTGGGAGCCAGTTTTATAAAAACATGGTGCATCTGAAACTTTGGCAATCCCAAGGATAGGATGGCCACTCACCCCCTCAGGATCTACTTCAGCAGTTGACATAGTTCACGTGGTGGTGTCCCAGACATCCACAGTCTAAAGTAACACTACCCCTCATTCATCTAGTGAACATAGCCCTGGGCTTTCTCTCTCCTCATACTGAGTGAACTTTCATTTGTGACTACTTTGTATGAAGGCGGCTTGACAATCATTGGACTTGGCTTGCTGGAGCAGTTGTTCATCCTCAACTTCTCTGCACATTTTTAGCACTGCAGCCACAGTGACGATGACCCCAGCTGTGACTGGATCCATTGGTCACCATTCCAAAGAACCTGTGGCGGGAATATCAGAAACAGTATAGGGCCTAGGTAATGTGAACAGTCAACATTCACATTACACAGATTAACACTGTTTAACAATGTCCTCAATACAATGGGACATGGAGGACTCTGAGGAGGAGCGTCTCTACATGGACATTAGACATATGGACCTTAATCCGGTGTGTGCAGCACTAGCTATGCCCCATAAGCAGAGTAGGAATCTGTAGTCTGGTAGGATTACTGATACCTTATAGTTCATTTATAACTCTTTCATTTACGTCTTCAATTCCCAATGTTACCCCCTGAACCCTATGTGTATAGCTTAGCCATGCCACACTGTCCTTCCTTGTCAAAGCCCAGGGTGGTTATAACTATCGATGACCCTACCTTTACCAGTATCCCTATCCTCCAATGCACTATTGTCTCCCATCCATAAATATTGCGTTGTCCCCTCCTCTTCACGTCTATCTGTACCCCCACACACTGCATCTACAATTCTGCATCCCAGCACACTGCATTTAATCTCTACAATTCTCCAACTTTCTGACCACAGCAACCTCCCATGCTAATGTCCTTCAGTTTCGTTTGGCAGACCCCCAGGACTGACCATAGCCCACTTCTCTGACTGACCTGGGTGGACAGCCTTGACTGATGAGTCTCATCTCTGCAGAGCTCCCAGACTGACTTACTGTGAATCCCAGACCCAGTTAAACAGGACATGCAGGACTGGCCTACCTCCCTGGGCTGCAGAGATATGGAACCTCTGACCCTGACCATTCCAAGAGGCCGATCAATTATGTCCAAGGCCCTGGACTGAGTTTAGACTCTGCCCATGACTGAATGTGGTAGGACCCCTGACTGACGACAGTCCCCTTGACAAGAATGAGAATTTTTTCTCTTAGACTTGGAAACATCATCATTTAGTTGAATCACATGTAGTGTGCCTGCCGTATAGCTGTTGGCTCATGCTGTAGGAATGATATTGACACAACATGGTGCTATGCAGCAACATTTCTGATCCCATGACTGATCAATGCTGACAACCATGAAAAATTGCCTAGCTTTGCATCTGTACTAACTAGCAAGCCAAGACAGAAGTACTGTAAGGTTTTAAGTTTTGAATGAAGTGGCAGAGTGCAAAAAGGCAGAAAGGCTGTGAGCATCTGAAAGTGAAAGCACAAAGTGAGGGAGTGCAAAAAGAGCAAGTGAAGAGCCCTGAGATGTAACGTGGTCCAGAGATGGGTTCCTATCCCTGTACACAAAGTGCCCTGGCAGCCGCAGCACTCCAATGGAAGGTGTTGGTGTGTTCCAACATGCAGCATGGAAGTGGAGAACTGTCTTGTAAGTGGATAAGAGATGTATCATAATGTTGTGGTGAGGCTGATACATGTTCAATGCCAACCTGTGTGGATGGGATACAGTAGCCTGAAATGTTGGTGACTGCTATTCACAATTGAAGCCCCGAGGAGCAAGCCACGTGTTGGAGCTGCCAGATGTCCACTCTTGAGTTTCATTGCCAAGAATTATTACCATCTAGTTTCTATCTGGTCGTAGAAGAATGGGAAATTGCTTATTAATAAGGCGATACTGAGTACCAATAACAAATGCATAGGGATCTCTCACCATTCACTAGTGAGGTTCTTGACTGTCTTTTCAAAGTTAAGGTACAGAATTGAATTTTTTTTGTCAACATTGAGGATCTCATTTCCCTGATTTTTGCCTTATCTGAATCAGCATTACCCACATTGTTCAGAGACTGGGAAGATTTCACCCATTCTCACATTCTATAGTACTCACATGACATTGTTTTGCCTGTTAAATCAATTATACTGCAACAGTAAATAAATTCCATATATTTCAATGAGGAGATAGATGTGTTTTATAAATGTAAAGTGCAGTAAGGCAGAAAGTACTGTAGTAACACCGCATTCATTTAGCATCTTTCAGGTTTAAAAATAAGCAAGGTTCTTCACTGATGAATGTAGATAAAAGGACCTTCAAACCAGTTCATCAAACTCTGTAAAGTGTTTTCGCTTGTTATCAAGATAACTTTCTTTTAAAGTTTGAGAATATTATTATGGTATGATATCTCTACATCATATTCAAGAATTACTGAACCCCTGTATTATTAATGTGATTATGCCCCTGACGTCTGACTAACTTCCAATACTCATTCAGTAGTCCTCAACTTCGAAATTATTTTTCTCAGTTACATGTATTAAAGCACATATTTTATTGTGCTTTAGTCTGAATATTTCCCAATGCATGGAAAAAGATTCACTATACAATGGCACAAAGTTGCATCCATTCCATTACAACAACATCAACTTCACTCAATAATCTGTTTCTAATGAATAGATACATTCCTCAATTCTCATCCTAAAAGTTGCTGTTATTAGTTCAAGTGCATTCTCTAAATGAAGAGAATTAATAATCAATGAGGTGAATGTCATTTGGGAGTATTTTTCAAGCATCTGATTCAGTCTAGCGTCGTGGTGTAATTGTGGCAGTCTGACACTGATTCATTTCATTCTTTATGAAGTAGCCTTAAGTTGGCAATTTACTTTCAGATAAGCAACAGAATGTATAATTTATGAAGCAGTTTGCTGTGGTGCAAATGGAATAGGGTGAGGGGGAGACTCGCCATTGACCAAAAACTCAAATTAACCAATCTGACAACCTTTGATCCGCAGAGAGCACAATTAAGAAATTTTGTAATTGGTTAAATGAATGTTCGAAAAGGAAGGCATTTAATAGTTTGTATCAATTCTAAATAGATCAGTTGTAATTGTCTTCATTAATAATCAATACAGGTTGTGTGATTTGATGACCCTTGACCTGAAAGCTGTACTAATGGGAAGTAAGTTAGCATATGAAAGTTCTGTTGTCAAACACAGAAGACAGCTGCAAATAACAAGTAGAGATGCAGCAGAGGGAGAACCAAGAAGGTATGCTGACAAGAAGCTATAGGTATTTAATATAGTTGGACAGAACTCAAAACTGAAAGGTTTATAGCAGGAATTGCGTATTGACAATTGTACTGCAGTTGCTTTGGCTTTTACAAACCCAATCAGACCACTTAACAAGGCTTATTAAAAGGATCAGATAAAGCTATCTCTGGGGAATCTATGCCATCCAGCTTGTCATTAGCCTAGTTAGGGATATGCTGTAGGAGTGTGCCATCAAGTTGCTGTTTCAGGTGATGTTGGATGAAATGTAACTGGTGGTAAACATGACCCAAGGGCCGAATTGATTGGGTGGGCAAAGTGAGAAATCCTTTACATGAGTAGCTAAATTAAAGAGCTTTGAAACTACGTTTGGTGCCACATATCTACAGGGATGATGCAACTGTTTTTGGTTTGAAAGACACATCTTTCTTGTATCAACTATTTAAACTGAAATTTATCATTTTATTGGAAGAATCATTTGCCCATCAAAACATTTCAATTTGTGTATGTCCTGATTTATGGAATGTAAAGTACAACCCTGTTAATAATGTGGCATTTGCACAGGATGTTGTTATGTCTGGTAATTTTGATTTATGTTTCTTCCATTGACATTGCAACATGAGTCACATAAGGTGTGTGACTATTCGCCCTGGTCAGAAATTAATTGCTTGGTGGTAAATAGCTCCAAAGTGTCTCCATCAACAAGAAGATATATGCAAGGACGTAACGGAATACATTTCACTTAGTTAAATGTATGTAGCCAGAACAACATGCACGATGCTTGTGCTACAGGAAAGCATAGTTCACTTAAGTGGCCCTTTATCTCCTGGCAGGAAAGTCTAAAACCCAGGATCGCAGAGTCAGCACACTGGATTCTCCATTTCAAACTAAGAAGAAGAGAACTCCCTTTACTCAAAGAGTTGTGAACCTTTGGGATTCTGTACCCTAGGCCTTGATGTACAATTGTTTGAATATATTGAAGACAATAGATCACTGGAAGCAAATGAAGTTCTAGGGGATTAAATGATTTGTATGGAGTGCAAAAATACAGGGTTAATTTGTAAGGTAAACCCATGATTCTATTGAATGGTGCAAGGGACTGAAGGGTCTTAATCAGCTCCTAATTCTAATGTTCTTATGCAATTGCGTAAACATCCACTATTGCTGTGTGTTATTTACAGATACACTGCATCAATTTTCAAGTGTATTAGCATTTTTTCTCAATCCTATACCTTTCATTGCCGAGTAGGACAAAGAAAGCAACTTTCTTGGAGCATGGTAACCTGTATATCAGACACTAAGCTAATTTCAACATTTATTGCTGTTTCTTCATTGTCATTTAATCAAATTCTGTACCAACCAGCTTTGTGGAAGCTGCATTGAAGCAGTTCAAAAAGATGCACTGCCACCTCTTGAGGGCAACTTGAGATTGGCAGTGAAATCTGTCCTTGCTTCATAATCAGTGGAGTAAAAAAAGTCATAATGATTTACAGTGCTTTCATCCAGTCACTAGAGGGAGAACCAGATGTTTTCAGTGAAACAAAAGCTGTGCAGTGATTATAACATTTATTATAATTGAGGACCTCCTGCAAGTAAATAATTATTGTTTACAAAGACAAAGACAATAGCTGTTTTAAAGTCAATGTTTTTATTAAAATCCAGGACATAATGGAAGGTGATTTATGCAACGCACTATAATTGTCATTGTCCAAAATTTATAGAAAATTGAAGTCTGCAGTGTGAAATGCATTTCTCTTGTACACCAAGATTTTCACATGATTGCAAAGCTCCAACAGTTTATTTGGAACAAAAGAAAAATTCTGCAGTGCTGGAAATCTTAACTAATTGGGGCACTGTTCTTGAATCCATCGTAGGTCTTAACAGGTTATGATTTTATAAGTATTTATTTACCAGGTCTCTCAGGATCATTTCAAATAAATGTTATCTTTCTCCAAACAGAAATGATCAATTGTACGAAATTTTGAACCTGGTTAAATAAAATGTCAGCATTGATTTATTTATAGATCTGAAAAAACGTCATATAAATTATAACAGTGAAGGATGCCATTGGCCTTTAACTGCATCTTAAACAATGGCCACCCATGGAATCTGTTTCATAGATCTCTCAGGAGTAGGTTTTCATTTTAATACAACATAATGCTGCGTAAATATCTGTCTTCTGCAGCATCTGTGAAATGGCTAAAGTAAATATATGGATAATCTATTATATAGCTTGTCACAGCTACCGTTTTAAATTTTGTGTCCAAAAAGAATGATAAATGTGGAAGAATTCATTAAAGATGTTTCAGTGAATGTACAGCTGTCATAGTAATGAAACTTGCTGGAATCATCACATGGTTCAGCCTTACAAGCTGATCATAATGTGCAGCATTCTGGCAAGAAGACTGTAGGCATGCTCTTTCTGCTGAACCGAAAGGCATCATATTGATTGTTAAAATCCTTTTTTATTCATATTTATGGCTCAGTCATTTCTAGAAATTGCAGGGATGTATTCATGCTGATTTGCTTTTTTTTTGAATTCTTCAAAAGGATCTACCCTTTATATTAGGCCATGTATCTAACTGAAGAATTCAGGTAGGAAACCTACTGTGTCAATGCTTTATTTTTTATCGAACGGCTGAATGCTATGTCTGTAATATTCTATAAAAAGCAAGTAGAATGTCAGATCTTTCTCATTCATATTTAAAGGTGATGAGCAGAATTGAAACCTCATACGTAATAGATTAGAATTTATGTCATTTTAAATATCTGATTCATTGCTGCAAGTAGATTTGAGCTTTATTTTAAAGCTAAAATATTTTTTCTTTATCCTTAATGTGTTTCTT
Organism: Chiloscyllium punctatum; assembly: GCF_047496795.1. NCBI lineage: Eukaryota > Metazoa > Chordata > Chondrichthyes > Orectolobiformes > Hemiscylliidae > Chiloscyllium > Chiloscyllium punctatum. The sequence continues at coordinate 44,239,725 of NC_092742.1, read as the reverse complement.
ATTAAGCTTGCTTACATGTAGCTTCACCAAAAAATGGATGAGGTAATTAATTAGAAAGTGTCAGAGAAGGATGGTTTGCTAGAAGAGAGGGGTCAATGATGAACAGAATCTGGCCTCAACACTGACATATTGTGTACTTGAATTCAATCTTAATAATGACGAATACAGTTGTCAGGAACAGGATTATTATGTTGACACCACTGACAACTCCTGTGTCATCAACTTATTGCAATTTGATATAATTTATAATAAGGAAAATTCAGAAAAACATTATGTCCAACACAAGAATAATATTAGGTCACTGTATCTGAATTGTAGCAAATCATTGAAAGGTCATGTTTATCTTCTGGACAAATAATCTTTAGCATCATTTTTTAAAAAAGTTTCATTTATTAGTACTTCTTTAATATAATTTTTTTGTTTTATTGGCATTATTTATAGAAAAGATCTAAGACATTATTACAGGATGAATTGAATATTTATATAAAATGTACCTCTGCTATTTTTACATTTTATTTAAATCAAATATTTAATGAGCAATAAGGTTATTGGCCACACATTGTTTGTAAACTTTATGTACTAAATCTTAATTAGCAATTTTCAAAATATGTCACTTTTTATAAGGTGTAATATTAAACAACACAGCAGAGTTTAAATAAATCATCAAGGTCAGAATTTCTTGTCCATCCCTAATTGCTGTTTGACTGAGTGGCAAGCTAGGGCCGTTTCATAGGATTTTAAAAGTCAGTCACATGTCTGAAGGCCTGGATTCAAATATAGGCTAAATCAGGTAAGGATGATAGATTTGTTTTCCTAAAGAACATTAGTGAACCAGATTGACTTTTACAACAGTCATGACAGTTTTCATGGTTACCATCACTGACACTAGCTTTCAATTCCATATTTATTAATTTAGTAAATTCAACCAGTTATCATTGTGGGATTTAGCCTGTGTTCCTGAAGCATTAACTGGGATCATATTCCATTGACATTACCAGTGTGCCACCATCTCCTACTAAAAGCACATAAAATATAACTACTTAATTTGGCATGTATGTTAATTTCCTAAAATATATCTAATTGTGTAAAATTAGAAATGTGGTTAGCTTTTCCTTGAGTTAGTTATTTTTAGTCATACCTCAATATATGTGTAATGTGAAAATGAACTATTATCAAAAATAGAACGGTTCTGTACAAGAGAATATCTGTAGGGTTTGTGCTGCAACCTGTGAAAATGAACAGTAATTGCCAGTTTATGGCACTGTTGCTTCATATTTGATGACAAAGGTGAATTCCAGTATTACCTTACATACTCCCCCTTTTCTTTAAATTGTAATCTTTGTAGAAATACTTTCAGGTAGTTTAATTTTCTTTCGAGCAAGGGTTATATTGGACTCAAGACATGAACTCGGTTTCTCTCTCTCTGCCAATTCAGCCAGACCAGCTGAGGTTCTCCTGCATTTTCTGTGTGGGTTTTACATTGCCAGCCTCCATACTGTTCTGGTTTTGGAAACCTTAAAGATTGGGAACATTTTAGAATTCAGCAATGGAGGACCAAGAAACTGATTTAAGAAAAGGGAGACTAGATTATGAATGTAAACTAGCAAGGAACATAAAAATGAACTGTAAAAGCTTGTATAAGTATGTTAAAAAAAGTCAACAAAGGCAAATATGGATACATTGTAGGCAGAGATAGGAAAGTTTATGTTGGGGAAGGAAATGACAGAAAAACTAATCAATTATTTTGGTGTCTGCCTTCATGGTGGACAATGCAAGAAATCTCCAAGAAATAATTGTGATCCAAGAGCGTTGTGAGAATGACAAATCAGAACAGTATAAAAAGCAGGATCGGGGAAGTTAATGAGACTGGCAGTTAGTTAATAAATCCCTAGGACTTGATGATCTACATTCAAGACTGCGAAAAGAGATGACTGTAGAGATAACAAATGCACTGGTCATACTTCAATATTCTGTAGGTTCTTGAATGGTGCCTACAGATTGAAGGTTGCAAATGTAACTTCATTAATTAAAGAAGGAGAGAGAGAGAAATTAAGGAACTACACATCTGTTCGCCTGATGTCAGTAGCAGCAAAAAATACTGTAATATATTTTAAAGGATGTGATAATAAGACAGTAAGAATATAATTATCTGATTGGGCAGTATCAACATGGATTTTTGAGCTTTTGAGTTTGGATTTATTGTAGACTGTTATGAGGGGGAATGAGCTGATGTCATGTATTTTGATTTTCTGAAAATTTTCAAATTACCAATCGGGTAATAAACAAAATTACAGCTTGAGATAGGTATAAAATATGTTTGTAGATTGAGAATTGGTTTTCAGAAAGAAAAATGGAGTAGGAAGAAATGGATCATTCTCCGATTGGCAGGATGTGACTAGTGGGGTACTGCAAGAATCAAATACAATACTTCCTAGTTTGCAGATGGCACAAAATAAGGTAGGAATTGTGTGCAAGATCTTGAGAGTCTTCAAGGGAATTTGTACAAGCTCCATGATTGGGCAAATGTAACAGGAATGGAATTGCAGAATATGGCTTACATAGAGATTAGGAAATGTTTGACCAAAGAGACCGCGTGTCTTTGTTCATAACTAATGTGTAATAAACAATTTGAAGGCAAATGGTATGTTGACCGTTATTATCTGAAGATATGGGTACAGCAGTAGTCTTGCTGCAATTGTATGGAGCCTCAGAGAACTTGAACCTGGACTATTGTGTGCGGTTTTGGTGCCCTTACCTAAGAAATAATATACTTTCTATAGAGGGAGTGCAATGAAGTTTACCAGACTAATTTATAGAATGGAGAGAGTTTGAGGAGAAATTGAGACTGGGTTTAGACTGGATTGAATTTGAAGGTTGAAAGTTAGTCTGGTTAAAACTTACAAAATTCTTAAAGTGCCAGACAGAGTGGAGGTCGAAAGGATATTTCTCCTGGTGTGGGGCTGTAACATTGGTGGGGGCATGGGATGGTCATAGAAGCCGTGGACACAGTTTCAGAATAAAAGCTTGCCATTTAGAACTGAGATGAGAGTACTTACTTCACTCAGGAAAATCTTTGAATTGAATCTTTGAAATTCTCTGCATCAGAGGATGTGGAAGCTGAATCATTAAGTAAATTAAAGACTGACATTGATAAGTTTATAGATATTAATCACATTGAGGGAATTGGGGATAGCGCAGGAAATTGGCTTTGAGGTGCATGATCATCCCTGATCTCGAATTCTGGAACAGGCAAAAGAGTGGAATGGCTGCTTCAGCTGGCATATTGCTGTTATTCAGATAATAACATAAATATTGGTCCAGTTTATAATTGTTTCAGTAGCTTTCATGTCAATCATGTGTTTTTTATAGATTAAATTGACACTTGTATTGAAATGAAGATCATTAAAATTATGAAATCTCGGTAAGCCTCAAGATTTCCTGTAGTCAAATGTCCATGAGGTTGGTTCTCATTCGAATCACAATAGGAAAAACTTTGAGGATTCCAGGTATTGTTGCTTATTGAAAGCAAAATATTACAGATACATTACAATATGCCATTTTCCTCCCATGCTGACATTTTCATCCCAAGCCTGTTGCAGAGTCCCAGTGAAGCCTAATGCAAACAGAAAAACAGCACACCACTTTCCACTTGGGCATTTTACAGCTTTCAGGACTCAATATTAAGTTCAGCAGCTTTAAAGCATGAACCTGTGGTCCATATTGATTGCAATCCTTTTGTCCATTCCCTTTCCAGTATCATGCATGGATTTGCCTTCAGCAGAACTGATGTATTTTCTATTATTCATTCCTATCATTAATGTGTATTTTTGTATCAATTTCTCTCTTGTACAACCACTAGCACACCTTTTGTTGCTCCAGGAACCCTCACCATCTATTCTACTGGATTCTCCTTCCCCCTTGTTAACAGTATCAAAACTTTCCAGCTCCCTGCAGTTCTGAGGAAGTATCATTGATCTTGAAATGTTAACTTCATTTCTCAGTCCACAAATCTTATCAGGCTTGCTGTGTTTTCTGGTGCTTTTTATTTTTATTACTATTTATTACATCGGCTTTCAGTGAAATTCTCTCTGCTTACAAATAATTTCCAGATCATTTAAAAGCAGACAAAAAGACTTCATCATAATGTAGCTTGCCAAGTCTAAGTCATTTTTCCAATCAAAGAGTGATATTTGATTTGATTGATTTATTGTCACATGGAATTTGTTACAAAAATAATGAAAATTGTTGTAGTATGTCTCTCTGGCGCCATCTTTAAGCACAGAAAAAAAGAATATAAAAGGCAGAAAAATGAAAAATAATGAAAAAGTCCTTCTGGTTAAGTGCTCTATCGTCGGCCATGGGCTTGGTGGTCAGGCATGAGTCTTCTTTGCTACGCTGCCACTGTTGGAATGAAAGTTGCCACTATTTGGCACCACCTTCCCTCCACCGATGCCCTCGCCATTATGAGTCCTTCCTGGACCTCACCAATGCTGCCTGGTACTGCACCAGCCCAAACTCAACTCCACCAGTGCCAGGAGTCTGCTTCAGGCCCGCCTTGCCATTACAGCTGTTGCTATTGCCACGAGGCTTAGAACTGGGCCCGAACTCGCCTTGGTTGCTGCCTCCATTAATCTGTGCTGGACACAGTCACTATTGGGAACCAGACTGACCTCCGATTTTGATGCTGTGAGTCCGTGCCGCTAGGCCTACTTGCTGCTGCTGATGCCATCACCATGACTGAGCTCTTCACCAAGACGCCAGTAAAATAAAACAACAGAGGAGAATAAATGAGAGAAGAGAAAAAAGAAAAGAAATGAACCGAAAAGCAGACAGAGGGACGAGTCTTGGGTTCAGAAGCCCTACTCCACCACCATCTTATGGAAGTGTTGATTCTAATCATCCCACATTGTTGTTTGACACCCTGAGAGTTTGGGGCAGTCTTTCTATTTTGAATGAGGGACCAACATGACATAATACCAACACACATTTATCATATACACATTGATTTTCGATGTTCACTTTTGTCAATGTGTAAAGAGTCATGCCTTTGGGAATGCTTTAGTTTTTTTATGTCAATCCATCCTTAAACAAATACATGTGAATTCTCCAGTTAGTTTTATGTGTCCATATTTAATTAGGTATCTATTTGAGACTTAGGACTGTCTGAAGCTCAAAATGCCAAAAGTTAAATGCGAAGCATGACTTGAGAATGGTTTGTTTCTTACAATTGTAAAAACATTGACCAAAAGAGTATAATGTACTGGAATATGGCAGTTGGCTTGCTTTATGAGCAGAGAGAAGAGGGGCTGTGCCAGAAGTAGCTGTATAGATTATGTCATTCTTGGCTGCAAATATTTTTTAATGTAAGTCAATAAATCTAGGAAAGGGAAATATTGGTGGGATCATAAAGTAGATGGCAGCTGTTTACAAATCACAACACAGGAGTGAGATCTGGTGCATGACTTGTGAACCCAAGAACATATGTACTAGACCAGTAGGAAGGTAACCAGCTCTTGATGTGTAATTAAGCGATAGTGTACAAACCCCTAGGCTGATGATAAGGCACTTGTACAACCATGTCTGGAATATTGTAGACTATTTTGGCCACCAAGGCTGTAAAGGCATTGGAGGCAGGTCAGAAACAATCAATCAATCTAACTGGACCCAAGCCTAAAATATCTGAACTGTGATAAGAAATTAAAATGCTTTGAATTATTTGATCAGACGTTAAAAACTGAGCTTACATCAGTAAAAAGGAAAACATTGGCTCACAGTATTAGCTTTATCTGCTATTGTAAAAATCATAGAGTGTGATTCGTTTCCATGCATCTAAACCTTGTAGCCCCAGCATTTCAACAATCAAATATGAATGATCATCAGTCTGGCCACTAAAGATAATCCAAACTTGACACGCATACTTTAAAATGATTGCAAAATCAGCAGCATAGCAAATGGTGAGTAACTAATTCTAATGACAGATCGTGGATATTAAAATAGCTGTAGATTAATATACCCAGTGTTTTAGAAAGATTTTTCAATGTACATTTCTGTGTAAGGACTTGAATAATTCATACCTCACTGGAACGATAAAGGGCATTTACATGGCATATGAAATTAAATCAGCTGAATTTGAAGTGTTACATTATTGTAAGACTGGCGTGGGGTAATGCAAAGGATACAAATTCTAAAGAAGTTCAGGCACAGTGAAGTGAGGTGTATATTTGTATAAATCATTCAGATCAGTTTGAGGAAGCAGTTAATAAAGCACACAGGATCCTGGACATTATAAATCAAGGCATTATGTATAAAAGGAAGTTGTGATGAAGCTTTGATGACACTGCTTTATTATTGATAGTGCTGGGCACCACAACTTAAAAATGATGTGACGGCTTTAGAGTGCGTAAAATGATTTATGAGATGGGTTCCGGGATGTGGAAATTTGGTTCAGATGAGGATGGAACATGGGGCTTAGGAACAGCAGTAGGCTATTCAGCTCTTCAAACCTGCCTCACTATTCAATAAGGTTAGAGACAAAAAAACTGCAGAGGCCGGAATCCAAAGTAGACAGTCAGGAGGCTGGAAGAACACAGCAAGCCAGGCAAGATCAGGAGGTGGAGAAATCAATGTTTTGGGTGTAACCCTTCTTCATGACCATCCTTGGCCTCCTCCATTGCCACAATGAACCAAACCACAAATTGGAGGAACACCTCATCTTCTGCCTGGGCAGCCTACAAGCCAGAGCACTCTACACTGAATTCTCCAATTTCAAATAACCTTTCTTGTTCCCTGACTCACTTCCTAGCCCCACCCCTACCCTCCCCACCTTCCACTGCTCCCAGTCACCTACTAGATTCATTCCTCCCACTGACCAAGCAGATCGTACCTTCTACCTGTCTTCACCACTCTGCCCCTACCACCTCCTTTATCTGCAGCTCTCTTTACACCCACCCAAGTCCTGAAGAAGGGTTACATCGATACGTTGACTTCTCCACCTCCTGATGCTGCCTGGCATGATGTGTTCTTCCAGTCTCCTGTTTGTCTGCTCACTATTCAATAAGACTGTGGCTGATTTGATTATTGTCTTGACATTTCAACTTTCCTACTTGCACCCATAACCCTTGATTTTCTTTTCGATCAAAACTTTGCCTCAACTGAATTCAATGACTAGCCTCCACTACTTTCTGAAGAAATGTCTGCAGACTAAGAGCTCTTTGAGGGGGAAAAAAAACTCATCTCCATGTGAAGGAGGACACAATTTATTCTTAAATTGTGTCTCCTAGTTCTAGCCTCCCCATCAAAAGAAATCATTGCATTCATATCCATGCTTTCAGGTCACCTCAGGATCATATGTTTCAGCAAAATTACCTCTTATTTCTCTAAACTTCAAAGGATGTAGGTCCAGTATGTTCAAGTTTTCCTTGTAAGACAAGCCCTTCATCCCAAGAATAGGTTAAGTGAACATTCTCTCAACTGCTTCTAATGTAATTATATTCTTTTCTCAAATAAGTAGACCAAAACTGAACACAGCTGTGAGTTCACCAAGGGCATGTATAGCTGCAGTAAAACTTCTGTCCGTCATTATTCCGTTTTGCTCACAATAAACACAAGTGTTGTTGACCTTAGAGTAGAGTAGAGAAGATTTAGAGAATATTTGATAAAAATGCTCAAAATCATGAAGAGCAGAGAAAGAATGGATGAGAAACTGTACCCTTTCAGACAAGAACTCAAGGACAGACATTTAAGGGGATTGGCAATGACTTAGAGGTGATAGGAATACAATTTCTTTTAATGCAGTATGTGTAGTTATGATATGGAATCACTGCCTGGGAGGATGCTTGAGCAGAATTCCATTGTGGCTTTCTAAAGACAATTGGAGAAACATCCAAAGACAAACATATGCAGAGCAATTTAAGAAGACATCGGGGTGGTAAAATCACACAATCCCTGAAGTGTGGGAAAAGGCCTTTCAGTCCAACAAGTCCACACCAAACCTCCTAAGAGTGACCTACCCAGACCCATTCCCCTACATTTACCCCTGACTATTGCACCCAACCTACACATTCCTGAACACCGCGGACAATTTAGCATGGCCAATTCACCTAATTTGCACATATTGGGATTGTGGGAGGACATCAGAGCAACCGGAGGAAACCCACGCAGACATGGGGAGAATGTGCCAGCTCCACATAGATTGTCACCTGAGGCTAGAATTGAACCAAGGTCCTTGGCGCTGTGAGGCAGCAGTGCTAACCACCATGCCACCCGGCCTCTACTACCAGCACTATGGTGCTAGTCGTAGAGGACCAATGCAGGCTATAATTCAATTACTCTATAACTATATTGGCTAAACTGGTTGTACAATCTCTAGAAATTAAGTATACATATGAAAGACACATGATCCTATTTTCACCCTTTCTAATTTCGGTGGCATAAAGCCTCGACATGATTTTATTATAATCACTGTAGTTTAAAGAAGTGCCTGTTTGTTCACAGTGTTGTTATTTTTAGTGTCGCCTCTTTCCTTTTTAAAGCTTTCCCCTCACCACATAACTATTGTCTGGTTAAGAGAGGAGCAGTAACTGGGCCTTGTCAATATTGGAAAAAATGTTGTTTGATTTTACAGAACTTGGGCATCGCTTAAAACAAAAAGCACACTTTGTCGAAGCTTTTCATTGGGTCATTTGGCAAGAATGACACTCCAAAGTAACACCACAATTATACTGTACAGGAGGAGAGTGCAAATTGGTTGGCATTAGCATTCTTGTGAATTGGAAACATTGTAGATGTCAAGTACTGTATCATAAAACTGAAGTATGCACTTGTGTAAAATATACTCCAAGTCTGAAGCTGGGGGAGTCACCTAGATTCCAGGAGAGTTAAAATATTTTCACCCTCCATATTTTTGCTATACTTACTGGTCAGAATTCAATTAGACCATAAAACTGCAATTTATAAGAGCAGAATTAGGTCATTCGGCTCATTGAGTCTGTTCCAAGATTTGATCACAATTGATATGTTTCTCCATCTCATTCTCCTGCCTTCTTCACCTGATCACATGACTCATCAAGAACTTATCCATCTCTGTCTTAATTACACTCATCTGACTTGGACTCCACACCCTACTGTGGCAATAAGTTCCACAGATTAACCAACCTCTGGCTGAAGATATTCCTCCTCATCTCAATTCAAAAAGGCCGTCCGTTCACTGTGAGGCTGTGCCCTTGAATGCAAGTCTTTCCTCCTACCAGAAACATATACACTCTATCCAGGCCCTTCAGTATTATGTAAGTTTCAATCCGATCCTTTCTCAGCTTTCTAAACTGCATCAAATACAGACCCAGAATCCTCAACTGCCCTTCGTGTAACAAACTCTTCATTCCTGGGATCATGCTCATAAACCTTCTCTGGACCCCCTCCAAAGTATAAAAGTTTGGATGGCATGTTGAAGTTGTACAGGACATTGGTGAGGCCTCTTCTGGAATGCTGTGGACTGGAAGGATATTATTAAATTGGAGAAGGATCAGAGAAGATTGACCAGAATGTTGCCTTATATGGAAGGTTTGAACTATAAAGAAAGGCTGGATAGACTAGGACTGGGAATGGAGGGTCTGAGTTATAAAGATATTTTGAATAGGCTGGGACTTTTCTCACTGGAGTGCAGGTAGTTGAGGGGTGACCTTTATAAAGATTTATAAAATCATGAGGGGCATAGATAAGGTGAATAGTAAAGGTATTTTCCTTAAGTTGGGGGAGCTCCAAACTAGGGTGCATATTTTTCAGGTGAGAGAGGAAAGATTTAAAAAGGACATGAGTAACTTTTTTACATAGAGACTGGTCCATATGTGGAATAAACTGCTAGAGGAAGTATGAATGGAGGTACAGTTACAATATTTAAAAGACATTTGGATAAGTACATGAATAGGAAAGGTTTGCAAGGATATGGGCCAAATGCAGGCAAGTGGGACTAGTTTGGTTTGGGAATTTGGTCTAGTTCCCAAAGAGACTAGTTGGATCATGCTGTATGACCAACTTCTAAAGCCAGTAAATCCTTCCTTAGATAAAAGGCCCAAAACCCACAATATTCCAAATGCAGAGCCTTATACACCCTCAGCAGTACATCTCTGCTCTTGTATTCACAGCCTCTTGAAATGACTGCTAACATTGCATTTGCTTCCTAACTGCTAACTGAACCAGCATGATAACCTTAAGAGAATCCTGAACTAGAACTCCCAAGATCCTTTGTATTTCAGATTTCTGCAGCCTTCCCCCATTTAGAAAATAGTTAATACCGCTACTCTTTCCACCAAAGTGATAACCTCTCACTTTCCCACATTGTATTCCATCTGCCAATTCTTTGCCCGCACTCCCCGATGCAACCAAGTCCTTCTGCAGCCTGCCCTGTCCCTCCACTTAATATTTATTATCTGCAATTTAGCAACAATGCCCTCACTTTCTTTGTCCGGATCCTTAATGTATCACATGAATCATTGTGCACCCAACAAGGACCCCTGCGGGACTCCACTAATCACCAGCCACCATCCTGAGAAAGACCCCTTTATCCTTACTCTCTGCCTTCTGCCAGTCAGCCAATCCTCTATCTATGCCAGTACCTTGCTCTGGACACTATGGAGTCTTATTTCGCAGCCCTCTGTGCGGGACCTTTTCAAAGACCTTCCAGAAATCCAAATTAACCACATCCACTGGTTCTCCTTTGTTAATTTGCTTGTTACCTACTCAAAAAAATTCTAACAAATTTATCAGGCATGACTTCTTCTTAACAAATCCATGCTGACTGTCCTATTTTACCAGGCACTGTCACGTGCTCAGCAGTTTCCTGTCTTCTGCTTCCATCCTTTCATAGGCAGGGCTGTAACATTAGCCATAATACTCTGGCACCCTCCCTGACTCCAGTGATTTCTGAAAGATCACTATCAATGCCTTCCCAGTCCTGAAGAAGGGCGACTTCTGAAAACGACGACTTCTCCAACCCCTGATGCTGCCTGGCTTGCTGTGCTCTTCCAGCCTCCTGCTTGTCTACTTCACAATCCTTTCAGCTATCCTTTAGAACTGTGGGGTGTAGCCCATTAGATCTGGTTGTTTTATCCACCCCAGACCTTTCAGCTTCCCCAGCAAATTCTCCTTTGTGATGGCCACCACACTTACCTCTGCCCCTGACTCTCTTGAAGTTCTGGAATTTTGCTTGTATCTTCCAGTGTAAAGATTTATATAAAGTACTCATTCAGTTCTTCTACAAAATCTCCACTATTTCTTTGTGTTCTATTACAATTTCTCCAGCCTCATTTTTCAGTGGTTTAATGTTGACTCTTGCCTCTCTCTTATCTTTTAGATATTTAAAAAATTCTTGCAATCTTCTTTTATATTACAAGCTGGCGTACCATCATATTTCATTTTCTCCCCTTTTTTTGTCTTTTTGTTAACCTTTGCAGGTTTTTAAAGGCTTCCAAATCCTCTGGCTTCCCACTGTATTTTTTTTCTTTTGTTTTTTTATGCTGTCCCTAATTCCCCTTGTCAGCTATAGTTGCCTCCTTCTCCCTTAGCTTGTTTCTTCTCTTATGGGAAGAATTTCTGCTCTGCCTCCCAAATTACCCCAGAGCTTCCTGCTGCTACAGTGCCAATGTCTTCCCTGCTAGGCTCCCTTCCAGTCAGCTCTGGCCAGCTCCTTCCCCATGTCTTTGTAGATACTTTTACTTAATTGTAATATTGTTACATCTGATTCAATCATCTCCCTCTCAAACTGCAGGATGAATTCTATCATATTATGATCACTGGTCCCTAAATGTTCCTTCACCTTCAGTTTCCTAATCAAGTGTGCCACATTACACATCACTAAACTGAGAATTGCCTGTTCCCTAGTGGGCTATACTACAAGCTGCTTCAAATATAACCTCTCATGACATTTCACAAATTCCTTTTCTTGACATCGACTAACAACTTGATTTCCCAGACTACATTGAAGTCCCCCATGATATTGTAATACCGCCTTTGTTACATGCCAATTCTATCTCCTGACTGAATTTCTTCCCTATTTTACCTTTGGAGTTCCTTAAGTCTACCCACGCAGATTCTATGCCTTCTGACGCTATATTGCTTCTTGCTATTGATTTAATTTCATTTCTTACTAATAAGGTAAGCACACCTCTTTGCCATCTACCAGTCCTCTTAATAGTATGTGTTTCTTTGGATACTAAGTTCCCAGCCCTGATCCCCCAGCAGCCACATTTCTGAGATATCCACAGCATAGTACCACAGCAATTGTGGAACTTTTCAAAGGGAGATAAAGTAATTATAGTTTTGTCCATAGTTATCTAGATTGTCCCTGGACAATGACTGTAGCTAGAAAGACCGCAGATGGATTGAAGGGCCTGTTCTTATTTTTTGCTTTATATTCTTTCCGTTAAGTCATTTATTCAATGTAATGTCTTGCCATGTAAAAAAACATTCAACTTTTCATTGTAGCTGTAATATTATACTTCAAATACTGTTGTTGATAATTGGTGAATTTGTCTAGAAAGAAAAATAACAAATTTGTATCATCAGGGCTTTGTGACCTTGAAATATCTCAAAGGGTTTTATAGTCAGAACTTTTGTTTGTAGAAAGCAGTTAAAGAGGGTGTGAAATTTGCTCAAGGTAGGAGTAGAAATATGATTATTGTTAGTTTGTGTAGTGTCAACATACAAGCGAAAGAGGACTGATGAAAGGTGTAGCCATATTCACTATCCTCATGTTCTCAACAATGCTTTCTGTTCAGAGGGCCAAATGTAGAAAAGAAAAGTTTGTGGTTATTCAGGGAAAAGCTCCGGAAAATTCCTAATGCAATTGACAAGACTCCTGGAGATTGTAGATGGTCTTGCAGCATTAAGAGCCAAACTAACTAGTCATTTATTTCCTCTAATTGTTAATGCCCTCTTCCCACAAACACATTCGTTTCCATTTTAACTGTCTGTATCAGTTCCAGATTCATCAGTTTCCATGAATTAATTTTATCATGAGCTAAGTCCCCAGCATGAAAATAATGGTGCTGATCTTCTGGTCAGCAGCAATTGTCGCCACGTTGCCACTACCCGCCACTAGGGCGGCTCAGTGGTTAGCACTGCTGCCTCACAGCACCAGGGTCCCAGGTTCAAGTACAGCCTCGGGTCGCTGTCTGTGTGGAGTTTGCACATTCTCCCGGAGTCTACGTGGGTATCCTCCGGGTGCTCTGGTTTCCTCCCACAGTCCAAAGATGTGCAGGTCAGGTGAATTGGCCATGCTAAATTGCCCATAGTGTTAAGTGCATTAGTCAGAGGGAAATGGGTCTGGATGGGTTACTTTTTGGAGGGTCGGTGTAGACTGGTTGGGCCGAAGGGCCTGTTTCCACATTGTAGGGAACCTAATCTAATCTACCCGTGAAGTTTTCTGAACTGTTTTCAAATTCTGTCTGAAATATAAATGGACTAGTGAATCCTTTCTTGCTTAATATAAGTAATTGTAGGCGAGTCAGGGTGGGGAGCAGACATACTCTTACACAGTAGCTGCTGTGTTCAGTTTAAATATCTAAAAGTCTCAAGTGTTTTAATGATTGAAAGTGGGCTAGCGAATTAGTTATTGAATGGGTGAGTTAGAGAATGGATTGGAGAGTGGGGGTGTATTTGGGTTGGGCGAACCAGTTATATCTACACAAACAATTGAAACAGGAGCAGGAATAGGCCAATCAGCCCTTTTAAGTTGGCTTCACCATTCAATTGGATGACAGGCGATTTAGTCACCTCCAGTCTCCATTCCTGCCTACCCCTGATCCCTAACCCTGTTCACCTTTTGATTAACAAGAATCTATCTATTAGCCTTAATAATATTCAAGACCTCTGCTGTCATCACCGTTACAGGAAAAGGGTTTCATAGACTCATGGGGTTCTGAGAGAAAGAAAATCATCTCGTTTTTTTTTAAAAAGAGGTGACCCTGATTTTTGAACATTGGCCCTTTGTTGTAGATTCTCCCATAAGAGGAACCATATTTTGCTACTACCCTGTCAAGACACTTCAGGTTTTAATTGTTTTAATCAAGTCACCTTTTACTCTTCTGAACTCCAGCAGATAAAAGCCTAACCTATCCAACCTTCCATCATAAAACTGTTGCTCTTGCCAGGTATTAGTTTGTCCAATGTTTTTTTGAACTGCCTCTAATGTGTTTACATTCTTCCCTAAATAAGGGAGGTGATGTCCGAGTGGCGTTATCGCTGGACTGTTAGCCCAGAGGCCAAAGAAATGTTCTGCGGACCCAAGTTCAAATTCTAACATGGAATTTGAATCCAATAAGAATCTGGAATTAAGAGACTAGTAACGATCTTGAATCCATTGTTGATGGTTGGAAAAATCCATCTGGTTCATAAATATCTATTAGGGAAGGAAACTGTCATCCTTACCTGATCTGGACTACAGGTGACCCCAGACCCACAGAAATGTGGTTGACTCATAACTGTCCTCTGCAATAAATGCTGGTCTGGCTTCCTGTGAATTAATTTTAAAAAAATACACCCAATTAGTGCAAACAGTAATCCAGATGCAATTGACCATTGCTCTGTACGTAACTCAAGCATAATCTCCCTTCTTTTGTATTCAGGTCCCCTTGTGACAAATTTAACATTCGGCTAACCTATCTAATTTTGTACTGCACCTAACATTTTATTATTCACATTGGAGGACATCCAGATCCATCTGAACTGAAAGCTGCTAAAATTGACAATTTCACATTTTCCCACATTATATTCCATTTGTCACATCTTTGCCCACTCACTTAACCTATCAATATCTTCGTGTAGTCTCTTCATGTTCTCTTCACAATTTAATTTCCCTCCTGCTCTTGTATTAATAGCAAAATTGGCAACCATGTCTTCTGTCCCTTCATCTAAATCACTTATATAAGTTGTAAATATTTGAGGGCCCAGCACTGACCATTGTGGTACACCACTCTTGCATCTTACCAACTTGAAAAACCAAGTCTCTGCTTCCTGTTAGCCACCAATCTTCTATCCATGCCAATATGTTACCCATATGCCATTAGTTTATATTTTTGTAATTACCTTTGAGGACAAATATTGTTGACAAATTAACCACAAGTGCCTTGTGGAAGTCTAGGTACAGTACATCCACTGGGATTCCTTTATCCATAAGAAGTGTTACATCCTCATAGAACTCCAACTAACTGTTCAAACATGATTTCCCTTTCAGAAAACCATGTTGTCTCTGCCTTATTTGGGTGGTCAGAGATTATAGTTGAGTTAGTTAGTTGGCTGGTTACGGGGTATTTCAGCAACGTTGGGCGGCTTGGGTGATGTTAGTTGGGTGTTCAGGGATGGAGTTGGATGATTGTCCAAAATGATCAGGTTGGGTAGCCGGCTCGTCAAGTTGTATTCAACTGGTTAGGCAGATCATTGGGTCTGCTGCTTAGTTTAATTATGCAGGCTACTCAGAACCAGGTTTAAAAATGTCCAGGCTACGTAGATAATTCTTGTCTACCTGCTCCAAGTTTCACAGATTTTCACAGATATTCTTTGGAAGCAGAAATCAGTTCACCAGAATTTAAACTTTCTGAGTATTAGCAACATGTGTGCCAGGACAGTTGTCTCATCTCTGATTATCTGGAAACGGAAAAACTTAAGCCATTATTTTCTCATATCTGCTTTAACTGTTGTATATGGATTTTACAGGAATAACATGCAATCTTACTGCTCCTGTTAAGTTCAACTAATGTATTTTGCCAGATTGTATTCAATGCATTGATTATTTTAAAAATATTGTCTAGTATCCTGTATGCTTGCTCTTCGCTCCAAGGTAATCAATTCTAATTCAGAGCTCAAAGGTCTGGTAAACATCATGGTCACCTTCCTTTCTTCACTTATTTGTATCCAATTGTCTGATCTTCTATTTGAATTCAGAATAAAGAGCAATGGAGGTGACTGTAATGCCACCAGGAGAAGAGGTTTTAATTAACATAGTTATTACTTTCAACTACTGTTGTGGTTATTCATCAGAACTCAAATAATGGTGATTCAGCCCCTGTGTTTCTTAAATGTCTGTCTCTTGCATTGGATCCAAACACATAAAAAATTATTCTTATGATTGCCAGGTTTGTTTCATTCCTTCCCTTTGTAGATGGCTATTTATAGCCATTATTTAATTCACAGAAATTCCTGGATACAATGAGTTATTTAAGACATAAACCATTGACTCACAGCATGACTGTCTGTTTCTTAAAGCAGTCTAGGGTAAATTACATCAGTTCCTGCTGCAGTATTAGTTGTCTGATCATCAGTCTTTGCTAACAGTATTTTCACAGCCACTTTCCCTGAAGTAATTTTAAATAAATGCCTTCTCTGTAATTGTGACACAATGTATGTTCAGAAATGCAAGCAAATAGGATCTCAATTTTAGCTCATCAGCCATTTCCTTTTTGTCATACGTAATGTATCTTGGCAAGTCATTCAAAGAACCAATTATATTGTTCTCTTGTCTGCCTGCTAAAATACTGAAAAAGATGTTGCCATTACTACCACAATTGTTGTTTCATCTTCTGATCTATAATTTTAGCATTTCTAATGTTGGGTTTAGTCCAGCTTAGCTATTTTTGTGCACTTCTCTTTAATTTTTGTAGCTAGTCGAGAAAAATATTTTCTCAGTTTATATTTTCTATACATGTCTCAATGTTACCTATTGAGGCTTTGTCTTTGTTGCCCCAAGGGACACATATAGTTTCTTTATCCTTCTTGGCATCCATTTTTGTTTCCTTCACAAAGATTATATTATTGATTAATAGTCAAACACAGTGTATCTATCTAAAACCCTCTCTCCTGCAATGAGACATTAACACCAAAGTAGGTTTGCAGTTATGAAGCTGATGTCTCGGCTATACAAGGTTGTAGTTGGCCTGCTTTCAAAATTAGATATTGCCACTGGAAGGCTCTTATGGCATAGTAATAGTGTTCTTATCTTTGGCCTCAAGTCCTACTTGCCCTGGAGTTGTGACATAATATATCCGAGTGAGTTGATTATAACAAATGCCCCTAGATCACTACTGAGTACCGATTTGCAGTTGTCATCTCTGATTAGCAAGAACTCATTCATGAACATCATATGTGAATTGGGGATACTGATGTATTTTATTCAGTTTTTAGTTGGAATCTTTCTTTGATGGGGGGGGGGGTGTATGGTTCATTTCTTTTTAATTAAAATATGATCTATGTAAACAGGCATGCATTGTATTTGTCTGCAGGGCTGTATCAAAGTTTTGTTGTTGCCTTAGTTTTGTCTCTTTTTTTTCATTTGTTGAAGTAAATATTTTATCTGAGATAATGGTGTTCCAATGAGAATTAATTTTTGTTCTTTTTTTTTAAAGACAACATTCAAGTTAAATAATGCTAGAGAAACTCAGCAAATCTGGTAGTGTCTGTGGAGAGAGAAACAACGGTCACATTTTGAGTTCTTCTTCAGAATACAGTTTAAACTCAGACTTGCCATGTTTCTACAGCATTCTGTTTGTTTCAGGTTTCCAATGTTCACAGTATTTTGCTTTCATTCTAGTTATGGAGTATGTGTTAAGGGATCTATTGGTTTCTTTCCTTATCCTTTCATGTTGGTTTCAGATGGCTTTAATTCAATAATTTGCATCATACTTCAACACAATCTTTTTCTTTCATTACTATGTCCACTGTCACTCTCTTTGGCTTTGTGTTATGAAGTCTTTTGTTGTACATCTTCTACAGATTTCTCACTCTCTGAGGTAGTGAGAATAATGGCGAGCATGATCAGTTTCTTGCCATCAACTAAAAATTAAGTCTTATCTCTTAAGATGGTCTTTTTCACAGCAGGTGCCGATAAGCCCATAAACATGCATTTGCATACAAACATAAGAAATGGGAGAAGCAGTAGACCATTCAACCCCTCAAGGTTTAGAAGAATGAGAGGGAATCTGATTGAAACATATGAAATTCTAACAGAGCTGGACAGAACAGATGCAGGGAGAACATTTCACTGGCTGCGGAGTTTAGAACCAGGGGTCATAACCACAGGATACTTGGTAAAGCATTTACGACTGAAAAGAGAAAATATTTCCACTCGGATGGTAGACAACCTGTGGATTCTGCATGGAGGCTAGGTGCCTGAACCAGTTCAAGAATGAGGTTACTGAAATTAACGATGTATTCCAGATTTTCTAATTGAATTCAAATTCCATCAGCTGCTGTGATGGCATCTGAATCTCCCTGGGCTCCTGGCAGTTTGGTCCAGAGACATTACTATGATGTCACTCTCTCCCCTGCTTGATATTCTCCTGCTCCCTCTCAGCAGCTTGAGCATGACAATTATGGCCACCTACAGAGGCACATCTTCTGTAAAAGGTGCCTGATCTCTGGCCATTCTGTGAGCATCAGAATCCCCTGGCATTCCTTTCTCCACCAGTTATGAATACATATCTGCGAGGTGCTGACTCAATTTTTATCTTCGAATCTACAGTAACTAAGGAACACACCAAGGTGACAGTCTCTGTTTTGGTGGAGGGTGTGGATGGATACCTAGTGGTACATCCTATGAGGCTTGACCAGGTTTCTTCTTCAGAAATGGTGCTGATGCAGAAGGACTCAGGCTGTAGTCTGTTCCAACATGCATGTCACTCATGCTTAATTAGCAGAGAAAGAATTGGTTGCTGAGGATGCAGAATTGTTTTAGCAATGCAATGTTTTTGCTATTTTGCACATCCAAGAAGGATCAAGTGCAAAGTAGCTGGCCCACCTGGTGCCTAACTGTCCCCACAGGAACAGTTCTGTTCTTTCCCCAGCAGCTTGACTTTTTCAAAGTGGCAGAGGATTTTGATATCCAGCACTCCCTGCCAGTCTAACCATCCACCCTCCACCTCTCTCGGCCTGGTTATGGGCCAAATTTGCCTGCAGTGAGAGATACAGAAGGATTGAGTATGATGGGAATGAATGCAACAGCAGTTTGTGAGCATGCAGAACGATGTGAGGTGGTGAGGTATCCCCAGTGAGTGGGTAGAAAGCACAGAGCCAGGAAGGATTGAGTAGTTTGAGAGGATGAGGAGGATGTGAGCTCTTGAGTGCATATCGAGCGTGTGATCCCTCTGCTTGCAGGCAATGGGTTTTCATGAGATGCCTGTACAGTGGCAGAGATGGACTGAGTGGTGCCCTTGTGAGTGTGAGGTATCAGTGAGAAGATGGTGCCACCTACCATTATAAAGCAACTCATGCGCCATCTCTATTTCATATACAATGAGCAGAGAAGCACAGATTGAGCGAAATAATCTGCCTGGCCATTAACAGATCCGATGGCAACCAATATAACATACTTTCACATACTTCAACTTCAGTGTGGATTCTCAGGCACAATCACCTTGGCCTTTACCTTGTCACAGACCCTCCCCTTCATTCTACGTGAGTTCCCCTTCCTTCTCCGAGCTTAAATTAAATATTTCTATCCTTCTTCAGTTCAACCTGAAATATTAATTGTTTTCTGACCTGTTGAGTTTTTCAAACGTCCTTTGTTGTTCTTTCAAATTTTGAATAACCTTTGGTCAGTTCTGTGAATTATAGTTAATAATATGAGCAAGAGACCACGACCAATAAGCTTGAGTTAGCAGAACCAAGAAAAGTTTTGCCTGTGGCCTATTAGAGGTTCCAGGAAACCCTGAGAGGACAACCACAGAGACGGTCTCTTGTAAACATTGTTATCCTCAGAACAGTAATGAGCCCAGGCTAACAGCGCACTTAAACATGCAGTACAGAAACCATGACAAACACACATTCGCAGAGTCCACAAAAAAACCCTACTGTAAAACCCATGATCGGTGTCTGGCTTTTAGCTTAAATAATTATCTTTGTTACGGTCACTGCTATGATTCGTGGACTAAATGCCGTAGTTGACCCAGCAGCAGTGATCCCTGTTCTCCTTTATACTTTGGAGACTTGGAGCCTCTTACAGTGATCACCTCAAAGCATTGAAGAACCAGCACTTGCTCCTCCAAATCCTGCAGCATGAAAGGCTGTCCAAAAACAACCTCCTCTCCCAAACCAGCCTAATATTGAGGTGCTAATGATCCAAACCAGTTCCACAAGGCTGGACATGTCATTTATAAGCTGGCACCCAAATCTCAACTTGGTTGCAGTAGATGATTCCTAGGAGGACAACCAAAATATTTTAGCTATGACCACAAAGCATCACTAAAGAGGCCAGATATACCCACCCACATATAAAAGGACCTGGCTCATGACTGACCAAAATTATAGGAGGCTGTTTCAGGAAGGCACAAATCACACGCGAGACTTTGTCGTGCATGTGCAGAGATGAAACTGAGGCATCAGAGGGAGCATACAAACCTGTCGACAACCAATCTGTCCAACTATGCATGGGCAGGATCTGTAAACTGCATATTGGACATAGCAGCTACTTCAGAACCCAATGATGGGATTGTAAAAAGGGCATCCTCAATCCTGAGGGAGTGCCTGAGAGAAAGAAGAGAATTTTCAGAAATACTACCCACATCTATAGATTTCACTTTGTGATTGCCCTGTTTTATTCACAATATGTACATCACAAGAACTAGCAAGAAGATTGATACAGGTGAAACAGATGCAAAAACGTGGCAATGTTAAAACTACACAATAATTAGTTTGTTCTAACTCTGCACATATATGGGCCACATGTTTCCACATGCAATGCAATGACAGACAAGTTCATTAGTAGTGAAATCTCTGAAACTCTGAGAGATTAACTCTAGTTCAGAAGTTACAGTCCTCTCAAATATCTCCCATTGCTCCATTCATTGGGAAGCAGCAACACAGAAAAATAATTCAACACAGTGGTGACTTGGATTTCCTTGTCTATGGACAAGAAAATTGTCTCCAAAATTTCATAGGGCTCCACAAAACTCACGAGGATGTGAATTGCAGATCTGCAACTCTAGAGGGAAGCTTGGACAGAAAATACCCTCTCAAAGACGCACGTTGTATGCCACCCAATAATTTCCTCCAGAGCACGCTGAAAACACTCAATAAAGTATGGTCTGAACATGACTGATGTGACCACCTGATGCACAAGTGGAAACTTAACAGCTCACATGGAAGCAATGACAGAAATCTGGACTAAACAATGGAGCACAGAATAACATCATGCCCTTGACTTGAGTTTGAGGGTGATGTTTTGGTATTAAATTTGCTCTGGTTAGGCAACTTAACATTAAAACTGTGATGACAGCAGTGCTCCTAAAGTCATAAAAACTATGAAAAGAACACAAGCAGTTTAGGTAGTGCTAAAAACACAATGTGGAGACATAAGAATCTAAATAGGGATTCAAATTGAGTTTGAGGTCATATGTTGCCTGTCTGAGGTTAAAAACATAAATAATATATTTTAAAAAGCATCTCTAACAACTGTATGACTGTTTTTGATTGGGGAAGCATGTTAAATTGAGGTTTATTTAATTTATGTAGACAGTATCAGATGCACTTAGTAGTTGTCTTTAATGGTGAAGCAGTAAAAGACTAATTGAGATAAAATATTGTCCACCAGTGCACTCTGACTCTGAACTGTGTGTTTCCATGTAGCATGTATTAAGTACTCGAAACCCACAATAATGCTCCAAGGAATAGCCTCAGCTAGAACTCATTTTTGAAATGAATGTTAGTTCTAAAAAAGATTATTCATCAGGCATCATAGTGATAATTATTTGGAAAATAACTCAAATTTAAGGAGTAGAGATCACTTGAGCTATTTGAAAAAAAAATTATCACAAGAATAGTTGATCATGTCCCTAATGTTTTGAATTACTTCACTTACAAATGAACTAATGTTTAATAAAAATGGACATTATAGGCTGGTATAACAACCATGTTGGGGTGGTGAATTGTGGAGTAGTGAATTTCACTGATTCATGACCCTTTGGGAGAAGTATTTTGTCATTACCCCCGGTTTAAATCTGCAACCTTTTGTCCTAAAACCATGACCTCTCATTCCTGGACATGTCCTTGTCCCTTACACCTTCATGACTAAGAGTGTTACAGTTTGCTTCACTCCTGCACTTGTAGTGGTGAATTCAGCTGTCTAGGTCTAATGTGCCAGGATTTCATTCATGATTCTCTTTATTTTTCTACCTCTTTCATCTCTCCTTTTAAGAAAATCCTTAAAGCTTATTTGTTTGACCCAAATTTTAGTCAATTTAATTGAAATCTACATTTTTAGCTTTGTGTTATTTCTTGCCTTGTTATGGTCCAGTAAAACAGCTTGGAACTGTTTAGGAAGTTAGCTCGCTGAGCTGGAAGATTTGTTTTCAGATGTTTTGTCACCATACCAGGTAATAGCATCAGGTGAGATTCTCCAGTGAAGCACTGGTGGTATGTCCCACCTCTCTATTTATAGGTCTTGGTTTCTTAAGGTGGGTGATATCATTTCTGTTTTTTCTTTCGTGTATCTTGGTGGCAAGTTTCCTGCTTGTTTGTCCAATGTAGTGCTTTTTACAGTTCTTGCATGGTATCTTGTAAATGATGTTAGATTTAATGGCAGTACCTTAATGGATTCTTTAGTTTCATTAGTCGCTGTTCAAACAAGCAAGAAACTTGCCACCAGGATACATGAACACCAACTAGCCACCAAAAGACACGACCCACTATCACTAAGTTTCCATACACACAGACAAAGAAGGACATCACTTTAACTGGGACACATGCTCGGACAGGTGAAACAAAGACACACATGAGAATTCTTAGAGACATGGCATTCTAACTAGAATTCCATCAATAAACACATTGATTTAGACCCGATCTACCTTGCCTTAAAAAAAACACATGACCCACCTTAAGAAACCAAGAAATCAATAATGAGGGGTCAGGCATTCAAGGTGAGAGGTGGAAAATTTAAGGGGCATACACGAGGCAAGTACTTCACACAGAGGGTATGGGCATCTGGAACACATTGCCAGCAGAGGTGGTAGAAGCAGGCACAGTAGATTCATTTAAGGTGCATCTGGACGGATGCATGAATAGGTGGGGAGCAGAGGGAATCAGATGCTTAGGAATTGGGTGACAGGTTTAGACAGTACATTTGGATCGGCTCAGGCTTGGAGAGCTGAAGGGCCTGTTCCTGGGCTGTAAATTTTCTTTGTTCTTTGTTCAAAGACCTATAAGTAGAGGCGGGACATACCACCAGTGCTTCACAGGAGGCTCTCACTGATGATGTTACCTGGTATGCTGACTAAATTCTGAAAACAAAATCTTCCAGCTCAGCAAACTAACTTACATACTTATCATCAACCTGAACTACAAATCTTCTCAAAAATTGATAGCTTGGAACATTTTGTAGTGTTAAAAATGCTGTTTAAATACTAATTGTTATTATTGTTGAAAAAAAGGTCATTAGAAACCACATATCTGACCAAAGATAAGATCTACTGTGGTGTGAGCTAAAGCTAAGCTGAAATAGTTAGAATGGTTAACGAGCAAATGTTATCTGGCATTATCATCTGTTGGTGTGATTGTAGAAATACCAGTACAAATATATTATTATTTGTGATTATGTGTTTTAGTATTATTCAGATATCTTGGATTACTCATAAGTATAATATTTTAGTTTTGTAAGCTGACAATAGTGCAGGAGGATATTTCACAGAAGTACCTCACAGTTGACAGAGAATGAGTTCATAATGGAAATACAAAAATTAATTAAAAACAAAAGAAGTGTACATTGCAAAACTATCCACCAAAAGGATGATTATTGTTAGTAAACATGGACATGTTTCCAAATTAGCTGAAAATGTGTTGCTGGAAGGGTAGAAACGTCGATTCTACTGTTCCTTGGATGCTGCCTGACCCAATGTGCTTTTCCAGCAACACATTTTCAGCTCCGATCTCCAGCATCTGCAGTCCTCACTTTCTCCTTGTTTACAAATTAGCATATTTGCTGGAACTCTCGAACTACTGGGTCAGGAGGTTGTCAGTTCAAGACCCATTTCATAATGAGTACATAGTCTGGGTTGCCACAAATATAATGAAGTGCCCTGTGTGACCGTTCAAGTGTTGCAAAGAATCCACTGGCACAAGTCAAAGAAAACACTGGTTTTACTTGTGTTTTAGTCAGGGTTATTCCCTGAATGAACAATGACTGTACATCAAGTACATCCATCAGTTTAAAGTGTGTTGAAATGTTCTGAGGATGTGAATGACGTAATGTATAAATGCAAAATTATTTTTACTTGAGACATTCAATAAAAACAATTGTTCAAATGATTGCATGAGAATTAATGTACACAAACAGTGTACATTAGGCAATCCCAAAGTTATATTTAGACCATGTAGTCAGCCATTAGCAATCAACTTCTCAATCCTAATTTAGATATTTAATATTACAGGTCATCTAGAAATGCATCCATTTATTCAACAATATTATTATAGTTGGGTAAACTGTACTTATAAAATCTGAAGTACTAAACTTCAAAATATCAATCTAATCTTGCAATGTATGTTAATTAATTTGACCACTTGCTTTGAAGAGATGACATCTCAATATGATACCATCTTTAACTTACTTAGTGAAGGATGGTGCATCCTTGTGATGACTGTTTCTAAATGAAAGGTACCTTAATGAGAGTTGTGAATACTGTCAAAAATTGTCTGCCATATCTGATCTTTTAATCTATTTTCCCAGTCTACTTTAGCCATCTCTGTCCACCCTTTATTTCAGATGCTAGTTTCAGATCCAAGTTTCTTACCACCTAGTTGAATGTACAATTATTATGATCACTCTTACGTAGGAGATCAGGGTAGATGTGGAAGAGTTTTTACCTCATGGGAGAGTCTGAGACTAGAGGGCTACATCTCAGAATAAGGGGTTGCCCAAGGAAAACAGATGAGGAGGAATTTCTTTGCCAAGGAGGGTAGTGAATCTGTGGAATTTCTTACCTTTTTAAAAAATATATTTGTTTTGGAATGCAGGCATTGCAGACTAGGCCAGCATTTATTGCCCATTCCTAATTGCCCACAGGCCATTCAAGAGTTAACCATGTTGCTATGATTCTGCTGTCACATTTAGGCCAGCAGTTTCCTTCTCTAAAGGACTTTAGTGAATGAGCTGGGTGTATCCTGACAATCAGCATTTGTTTCAGGACCATCAATGAATGCTTAATTCCAGATTTTTATTGAATTCAAACTTCACCATTTACTATGTTGGGATTTGAACCCAGGTCTCCAGAACATTACCAAGCTCTCTGAATTGATAGTCTAGCGATAATATCACCAGGCCAGTGCATCCCCACTTGGATGAAGAAAGTGAATGTATTATAGCCAAGTTTCTGATGACACAAAAATAGTTGGGAAGTCAAATGGTGAGGATGGCACAAAGAATCCACAGAGGAATACAGACAGGTTAAATGAGTGGGCAAAAACTTGGTAGCTGGAATATAATGTGGGAAAATGTGAAGTTATGCATTTTGGCAGGAAGAGTATAAGAGCTGATTATTATTTAAATGAAGGGAGACTGCAGAAAGCTACAGAAGAGACGAATTTAGGAGTCCTCGTGCATGAATCACAAAAGCTAGCCTTCAGATTCAGCAGGTAATAAGGAATGTCATGTTGGCTTTATTTCAAAGGGAATGGACTATATAAGTAGGGAGGTTTTGCTAAAACTATGCAAAGCACTCATCAGAGCACACCCGAATACTGTGAACAGTTTTGGACTCCTTATGTAAAGAACAATAGAATGGCATTGGGGGCAGTTCTGAGATAGTTCACTTGGTGTGTACCAGGTATGGAAGGATTGTGTGATAAGGAGAGGTTTAGTAGGTTAGATCTGTACTTACTGAAATTTAAAAGAATGGGAAGTGACCTTATTGTAACATGCAAGTTGTGGTAGATGTGGAGAGGTTGTCTTTCTTTGTGGGGAAGACTCCAGGAGCAGAGGACATAATCTTTTCTCAAGAGGAGGAATCTGGCTTCCCAATTCGGTACTGTCACCATGACCTATACTGCAGTGGACTCACATAATGGGTAGAGACTGACTTTCTGGCTGCATTACTAAATCACAAAAGCCACAGGTATTACCTATGCTTGCAAGACAAACTGTAGAAAACTATGCATATGGAACAGTCAGGAGATAAAATTTTGTGCTATCATACAGCAAGTTTTTCCCTTTTAATATGTCATTCATACTTTTAATCTAATGGTTAGTTACTTTGTAACTTAGAAGGTTAAAGCAACAGCAGATGCAGAGTGATTCTCATTCTGATTTTGTGGAGAATACAAAAGGGTGACTGGGGAAAGAGGAAGCTGGATCAGTCAGATAACAATGAGATCAAAAGTTGTGGGAGCAAAAGTAGACCGTTCAGCTCATAAACCTGTTATGCCATTCAGTGAGATCAAGGATGATCTGGTAACCCACAACACTACTTCCTACCTTTCTTCCTTAATCATTACTTCCCTTACTGAACAAAAGTATGTCCAACTGAGCCCCAAATATATTTAACAGCCTCAACAGTTTTCTATGATAAAGAAGTCCACTGATTCACTCCCCATTGAGAAGAAATTCCTCCTCATCTTTGTTTTCAATGGGCAACCGGTTATTCTGGGATTATGCCCTCTGATCCCAGACTCTCCCACATTGGAAACAATTTCTCTGCATCTTAACTGTTAAGTCTCCAAAGATTCTTTTATGTTTCAGTAAGGTCAACTCTCATTCTTTTAAAATCCAATCAGTACAGACTCAGCCTACTGAACCTCTTCTCATGAGACACCCTTCCGTACCTGGAATCAGTTTAGTGAATCTCCTCTGACTTCAATGCCAGTACAGGTTTCCTTAAACAAGGGACCCAAAATTCTTCAGGATATTCTAGCTGTGGTCTGCCTTGTATAATTTTAGCAAAGCCTTCCTACTTTTATGTAGCATTCTCTTTAAAGTAAAGGGCAGCATCCCACTTGACTTTCCTATTACCTACTGAACTGGGATGCTTGCTCCTTTCTGTAGATTTCTGTAGTGTTTCTCCATTTAAATAATATTCAGATCCTTTTTTCTTCCTGCCATTGTACACAAAATGGGGGAGATATTAAATGAGTATTTTGCATCAGTATTTACTGTGGAAAAGGATATGGAAGATTTAGACTGTAGGGAAATAGATGGTGACATCTTGCAAAATGTTCAGATTACAGAGGAGGAAGTGCTGGATGTCTTGAAATGGTTAAAGGTGGATAAATCCTCAGGACCTGATCAGGTGTACCCGAGAACTCTGTGGGAAGTTAGAGAAGTGATTGCTGGGCCTCTTGCTGAGATATTTGTATCGTCGATAGTCACAGATGAGGTGCCGGAAGACTGGAGGTTGGCAAACGTGGTGCCACTGCTTAAGGAGGGCAGTAAAGACAAGCCAGGGAACTATAGACCAGTGAGCCTGACCTCAGTGGCGGGCAAGTTGTTGGAGGGAATCCTGAGGGACAGGATGTACATGTATTTGTAAAGGCAAGAACTGATTAGGGATACTCAACATGGCTTTGTGCATGGGAAATCATGTCTCACAAACTTGATTGAGTTTTTTGAAGAAGTAACAAAGAAGATTGATGAGGGCAGAGCAATAGATGTGATCTTATGGACTTCAGTAAGGTGTTCGACAAGGTTCCCCATGGGAGATTGATTAGCAAGGCTAGATCTCATTGAATAAAGGGAGAACTAGCCATTTGGATACAGAACTGGCTCAAAGGTGGTGATGGAGGGTTGTTTTTCAGACTGGAGGCCTGTGACCAGTGGAGTGCCACAAGGATCGGTGCTGGTTCCTCTACTTTTTGTCATTTACATAAATGATTTGGGTGCGAGCATAAGTGGTACAGTTAGTAAGTTTGCAGATGACACCAAAATTGGAGGTATAGTAGACAGCGAAGAGGTTTACCACAGATTACAACAGGATCTGGACCAGATGGTCCAATGGGCTGAGAAATGGCAGATGGAGTTTAATTCCGATAAATGTGAGGTGCTGCATTTTGGGAAAGCAAATCTTAGCAGGATTTATACACTCAATGGTAAGGTCCTAGGGAGTGTTGCTGAACAAAGAGACCTTGGAGTGCAGGTTCATAGCTCCTTGAAAGTGGAGTCGCAGGTAGATAGGATAGTGAAGAAGGCGTTTGGTATGCTTTCCTTTATTGGTCAGAGTATTGAGTACAGGAGTTGGGAAGTCATGTTACAGCTGTACAGGACATTGGTTAGGCCGCTGTTGGAATATTGCATGCAGTTCTGGTCTCCTTCCTATCGGAAAGATGTTGTGAAACTTGAACAGAAAAGATTTACAAGGATGTTGCCAGGGTTAGAGGATTTGAGCTACAGGGAGAGGCTGAACAGGCTGGGGGTGTTTTCCCTGGGGCGTTGGAGGCTGGGACCTTATAGAGGTTTACAAAATTATGAGGGGCATGGTCTTTTCCCTGGGATTGGGGGGTCCAGAACTAGAGGGCATAGGTTTAGGGTCAGAGGGGAAAGATATAACAGAGACCTAAGGGGCAACTTTTTCATGCAGAGGGTAGTATGTGTATGGAATGAGCTGCCAGAGGATGTGGTGGAGGCTGGTACAATTACAACATTTAAGAGGCATTTGGATGGTTATATGAATAAGAAGGGTTTGGAGGGATATGGGCCGGGTGCTGGCAAGTGGGACTAGATTGGGTTGGGATATCTGGTCAGCGTGAACAGGTTGGACTGAAGGGTCTGTTTCCATGTTGTACATCTCTATGACTGTCACATTTTCCAACATTGTATTTCATTTGTCAAGTTTTTGCCCACTTGCTTAATCTATTTATATTCTTTGCAGACTGTCTCATTCTCACCATCTGTTTTTTAGTCATCTGCAAACTTGGTTACAGTATGTTCACTTCCCTCACCCAAATCATTCATTTATATTGTAAATGATTGTTACAGTTCAGTTGAGAAGGTGGTAGTGAGCTGCCTTTTAGAACCACTACAGTCCATGTACTGCAGGTAAATCCACAATGCTGATGGGATTTTGACACAACCCTCATAGGCAGTATACCTCTCTGATACTCTCATAGCCTTCTGCTTCTGAACTTTCTCCCCACTTACATCTGAGCAACTCAGGACTTGTCCACAGTCCTGATTGCTTAGTGGCTGCTAAAAACAATACGTTGTCTATGAATGCCTCACTGTCTCTAAATGGTCCTGTTTCTTACCTCTTCTCTCTTGGTTGTAAAACACAAGTCACCAAACACATTAGCAATCGTTTTCCCAGATGTCCTGCTAGTCATTCAGTTGAATTCACATGTCTTTTTTGTAAATGTTGTTTGAACTCGTGTTCAAAAATGAGTCAGATTTTCACAGAACTGATAAACTGATTTTTTTCCCTCTAATTTAAACACAAGCTCCCAAATAATAATGTATATTGAAGCTTCAAAACAAACAAAAGGCATACATTTACATCGTGCTTTCCATGACTTCTGATGCTCCAAAGTGATTTACAGCAAATGAAGCACTTTTGAAATATAGGAATATTTGTAATGTATGAAAAGTGCTGCCAAATTGCACACAGCAAACTCCATCAAGCAGCACTTTGATAGTGACCAGATAAAATCTATTTCTTTTCACAGTAATGTTGATAACTGATAAGTATTGACCAGAACACTCGGGATAACGCCCGATCTTCTCCAAAATCGTGCCAGGGACTCATTAATATCCATTGGAGAGAGCTTTATATGTCCCTGAAAGAGCAGAGGTGGACTTGATTCAATCTGAAAGACCACTAATTTAAGAAATTGTGTTCTACAACCAAACTGCAATTTGTTTCTTTCCATGTTGACACTGTAACATGTAATTAAAGTGCTAAGCTACCTCATTGGTGGAATTAACTTGAAAACCTTTGCTTACATTCAGTATCCTTTTGTTTAAGAAAGCAATTGCACAATAAATTAGATTTTGCAGAAACAGGCTCTGCTGCATCACTGCATTGTGCACATACTGACAACTAAATATGATTGTTTCCTTCAAGTTCACTATGTAACACAACATGTACATAAAATTGTAATAAATGAACAAATAAATGTAATATAAATATGTATTGTCTTACAAAATTGAAAACATTGTCTTGTCAACTTGGAACAAACCCATAACATGATGTGTTGAATGTTTGACCCAAGTTATTACAATTACACATCCTGCAATTGTAATTTTATAAAATTCTTTATTCAGTCCCTGGACATGGGTGTCACTGGCTGGCCAGCATTTATTGACTATCCCTAGTTGCCCAACATTTCAGCATTTTATACTTCATGGCTTAGGTTTAATGAGATATATTTAAATTTAGATTAGATTACAGTGTGGAAACAGGCTCTTCGGCCCAACAAGTCCACCCAGACCCATTCCCTACATTTACCCCTTCACCTAACACTCTGGGCAATTTAGTATGGCCAATTCACCTAGCCTGCACATTTTTTGGATTGTGGGAGGAAACCCACTCAGACACGGGTAGAATGTGCAAACTCCACACAGCATCTGCCTGAGGCGGGAATTGAACCCGGGTCTTTGGCGCTGTGAGGCCGCAGTCTTTCATGGGATATGTGCATTGTTGGCAGGCCGGCATTTGATGCCTGTCATTAATTGCCCTTGGACCAGTGGCTCACTAGACCGTTTCAGACGGCAGCCTCACTGGTAAGTAAGACATCACATCTGTTTCATAAACAGCTTCTCAGAGCATTAGTTTCCTATGCTCATAATCTTGCATGAGCAATGAAAATTGCAATTGGAAGTTTTGTTACTCTTCATTTTGTAATAGAGTTTGAATAGCTCAGGGCCATTGAATGTGCAGCTGAGTGAAAATACAAAGTCAACATGAAAGCAGCTGGCTTCAAAAAAGTCCTGGAGGGATTGTATTTAAGGAGTATGGATAAAAGTTCTGAATGCAAGCATGTGGGAATATGTAGATTTGCTGAGGTCCCACACAGACAGAAAATCAAGCTTCAGCCACAAGTACCTCAGTTGCAAAGTACACAATTTACTGATAATCTATTTCTGCAGTGAAAGTCTAGTTTAAATGCATTAATTTGAGAGATTGAGCACATGAATCAACCTTGCAACATGATCTATAAAGTGTAATAGATGAACCAACAACTTTGGTTCCAGCCTGGTTCAAATAGGTTCCCTAAAGATTGGCATAAGTGAACAGCCATTCTTAATTTTTGTTTAACTTGGTCGCTTTCTGGAGACCTCGAGTGATGCTTGTCCTTTGTCCCTAGTTGCTGTTGCTAAGAACTCTACCAATTTTGTATTTTGTTTCTCACCTTGAGAGCACCTTGCTTTCTTACTTGTATCTTCTGCAGACATTTAAACAGCACTTACTAGATACTTTAGATAAGAAACAGAAATTAATGTAGGAACCACCAAATGCAGGTGTTATTATACTTGGTCAGTCTGCATCCACCACTCCCTCGAGTCCCAAGTTTGGAGACTCCTCAGCATTTTTAAAAAAATTCTTTCATGGGATATGTGCATCGTTGGCAGGCCGGCATTTGATGCCTGTCATTAATTGCCCTTGGACCAGTGGTTCACTAGACCGTTTCAGATGGCAGTTGAGGGGCAATTATACAGCTGGAGTCTGAGTGACATGTTGACCAGACCTGGTAAATATGACATATCTCATTCCTGAAAAGACATTGTCTAAAAACCTTATCAGATTCACCAATCAGTAATAGTTTCGTGGTCACAATCACTGTGACCAGCTTTCAATTCTTTATTTTGTTAATCAATTTAAATTTCGCGAACTGCCGTGGTGGGATTTGAACCATGTGCCCAAAGGCTTAGGCAAAGCCTCTGGACGACAAGCCCTGTGACTCTAAACAGCTGTCATTCAGGAGTCCTGATCCATTGTAGTTCCATTTGTTAGAAAACCTACAGCTGACATCAGGAACACGGGCTGCCCTGAGAATGTTACAACAACATAAAGCATTTATACTGTTGAATCTGCCTCGGCTTTCCTTGTGACATGTGTTTCATCTAAATTTGTCTGCACTGAGCATGCTTGTTAATCCAATGACAGAAGCTACGTGTGGCCATTGTTTTGTCAACTGACAACAGTTATTGAGAGCTTAAGATGGTAGGCTAATTTACATAAAGGATGTGATTTTGATGCTTATTTGTGCTTTGTTGTTCCTCGTATCAACCCCCAGGCTTGCATACAAAAGTCAGGTTTACATTCAACTGGCTTTCCTCCACTCCAGGACTGAAATAAAATCACAGGGTCAATTCCATATTCTACTTAGAACATAGAATTGTACAGCACAGGAACGGACCCTTACACTCACTATGTTGTGCCAAATATGATGTCAAATTAAACCAACCCCTTCTGCCTGCCTGTGGTCCATATCCATTCATTCCTTGTGTATCCATGTGCTTATCTAAAGGTCCCTTAAACGACCCTATTGTATCTGCCTCCACCACCCCTGAACAGTGCGTTCCAGACTCCTACCACTCCAAAACAAAATTAGCCCCTCACAACTCCTTTAAACTTTCTCCCTCTCACCTTAAATGCATGCCCCCTAGTATTAGACACTTCAACTCTGGAGAAAAAGACTCCAACCGTCAACCCTATCTATACATCTCATAATTGTATAGACTTCTATGAAGTCTCCTGTCAGCCTCTGCCACTCCAGAGAAATCAACTTGAATTTTTCTAGCCTCTCCTTATAGCTTAGATCCTCTACTCCAGAGAGCATCCTGGTAAACCAGGTAATGTGGTGACCAGAACTTAAAACAATACATTAAGTACAGACTAACCAAAGTCTTTATAACATGCATGACATCCTGACTATGGTACTCAATTACCCAACCGATAAAGGCAAGCTTGCCATATGCCTTCTTTACCACCCTATTTATTTACTTAAGTGGCCACTTTCAGGCAGCTAAGGACTTGAATGCCAAAATCCCTCTCTATACCAATGCTGTTCAGGTCCTGCCATTAACTGTATACTTTTCCTTAGTATTTGATTTCCCAAAGTGCAGCTCATCGCACTTACCTGCATTAAACTCCACCTGTCATTTCTCTGCCCATATCTGCAATTGAACTATATCCCTATGTATACTTTGACAACCTTCTTCATCGAGTTGTATCATCTGAAAACTTACTAACCCACCTATCTACATTTCCATCCAAGTAATTTATATATATCACAAACAGCAGGGGTCCCAGATCCCAGAGGACACCTTGAGTCACAAACCTCCAGCCAGAAAAACACTACCACTACTCTGTGCCTTCTATGGTCAAGCCAATTCTGAATGCACGCAGCCAAGTCATTGTGGATTCTTTGCATCTTCGGGATGAGCCGACCACGAGGAACCTTGTTGAAAGCCTTACTAAAATCTTGTGGACAACATCCGCTCTTTATCCTCATTGGTCACCCTTGTCACCTCCTCGAAAACTTCAATCAAGTTAGTAAGACATGACCTATCCCGCACAAAGCTATGCTGACTTTCCCTAATTAGGCCATGCTTTTCCAAATGCACATACATCCTATCCCTAGGAATTCTCTCCATTAGCTTCCCATGTTAAATACTTCTCCATGTTAAGTACACTGGATCGCCAATATTCTGGTTATATTACCAATAATGTGGTTGGAAAAATTAGCCCGATGTTTCCACTGACTTTTATTGTTTAGTAACAGAAAACCCTCAGCAATTACTGCGGTTAAGTTTTTGGAATAGTAATAACATCCAATTCTCACTGAAGCAAATAAGCTTGAAGTGTTGATGAAAGATGAGTTGTTCTACAAAGCCTGTTCTTCCAATAGAATGGAATACAGTAGCTAAATTTGTTGGTGGTGCAAAATCAAACCCAGTCTGGTTCAATGAAACTTGAAGCTCGTCAACTGATCTTCTACACATGAACAGAAATTGTTGGAAAATCTCACTTGAGTTATCAACGTCAGTGGAGAGAAAGCAGAATTATTGTTTCGAGTCCAGTGAACCTTCTTTGGGTGAGAGGAGCAGAATCTCTTCTAGATGGGCACATCTGGAAGATATGTGGTGAATTAATCACCAAAAAAAAAACTGTGGATGCTGGATACCTGAAACAAAAACAGAAATTGCTGGAAAAACTCAGCAGGTCTGGCAGCAGCAGTGGAGGAAAAGCAATGTTAAACTGGATCTTCTGCTTTGTGCATCAGACAGATGTTCCAATATCAGTGCAAGTCCACAACTTGAGTAAGACTATAGAATTAATAACACTTGTTCATAACAACTTGACTGAAAACACCAAATAGCAGGTCTGTCAAGCCAGCATTTTCAGCCCACTCCTCAGCAAGTGGTCCTGAACTTTGAACTTTGCAAAATTCAGTCAAGGTCAGTTCCCGGTTCTGGCCAAACAATGCTTACTCTTCCACAAACCATCATTTCATGAGTCTGAAGGCTGCCAATAATGTTTTCAGTAACTACATTCCAATAACACATGGTAACTTAAAACATCCAGTTCACTAATTTACTTCATTTTCACACTATTGAACTCTCCAAAATAGCATTATCATCCTGACCCTGTCCCTTGGAAACAGGAGTTCTGGTGCACAATAAACTACCAGTGTATCTGAAACATTCTTTAGGCTATTTGACTACATTTCACTTGCAAATGATAATTCAGTTTAGTTTCAACTAAACAGCACCTTTCTTAATAGTTTATGTTAAAGTTTTTTTTGTTGTATCCAGCTTTATGCCATATAATATGCAGAATAAGAAATGAATATGCATAAAAGCTGCTTCATTAAAAAAAATTGCATTTTTATAAGTACCCATAAGCTCCCTTTATTTCCTCCAAGAATTTTACAGCTAATAAGTTATTGATTAACTGGCTTTAGTGTCATTGGTGGCAGGATTGACTAGGTCATCAAAAGAACATCCTGCAATGGATTTTAATGTATCTGAAAAACATCACCTCTGAGATTACAGTACTTCCGAAATACTGCATTAACTTCTCAGCCCTTTAGTAAGTGAGCTTATGACCATGAGGCCAGAGTGCTATCAGCTGAGCCAACCTGGGGAAGTGATGACCTGCTGGTATTATTGTCAATCCAGAGACGCAGGTAATGTTCAAATCCTGTCATGGTACATAGTGGAATTTGAATTCAGTAAAGATCTGGCTTTAAGAGTCTAATGACCATGAATTGATTGTTGGGGAAAGACCTATCTGGTTCACTAATGATCTTTAGGGAAGGAAATTGCTATCCTTACCTG
Organism: Chiloscyllium punctatum; assembly: GCF_047496795.1. Taxonomy (NCBI): domain Eukaryota; kingdom Metazoa; phylum Chordata; class Chondrichthyes; order Orectolobiformes; family Hemiscylliidae; genus Chiloscyllium; species Chiloscyllium punctatum. The sequence goes on along the minus strand of NC_092742.1, from coordinate 44,204,489 downwards.
GTCTGGCCTACGTGTGACTCAAGACCCACAGCAATATGGTTCACTTTGAACTACCCTCTGGGCAACAAATGCTGACCTAGCCAGTGATTCCCTCATCCTGTAAATGAATTTTAAAATGTCAGCACTCATGTTGCATTTCAATGTTCAATGTCCCTTTATAAACTTCCCACCTCTCACTTACCTGTGCTTACTAAGTTGGAATTGCTGCCTCACAGCTTTAAACACAGATTTTCCTGGTTACTGTCTTGTATGGGGACATTATATATTGAAAAGGTAGATAAGAAAGGTAGACAAGAGAAGGCACCAGAAAATAATATCATCACTGTCTGCTGTTTCAGGGCTCCGCTGTTAACTCTGGTCACTTTCTGTAGGCTTTCTATAAAGCATAAAGTATTTGTTCTAATACTAAGTTTAATAATAATGACTAAGATTAAATAACTAAACAAATTGAGATTTAGTAATAACTGTGATTACTGCATGGTCTTTGGTATAGAATTCCTGGTGATGTTTAACGCCAAATCGGATATTTTTTTATTTTTTTGTCCTTGTCTGTCAGAAATCTGTTTGTTACACATTATTTCCCTTAAGCTTCTACTTAATGTACTCTAATTATAATTAAAATCTTCGAAAAGCAATTACTCCATCCCTGAGAAAACAGTGATCTTTCCCCAAATACTCAACATCCAGAAGGAAACAAAAAAGCTACATTTTATGAGAACACTAAACCACACATTACAATGTTTTTAAATGACTAATTCTAAAATAAAATTCAAAATATAAACAATGTCAAACATTGGTTTTATGGTTGCCAGAAGTATAAAGGCGATTATTTGTGCAAAAACCCTGGCTTGCTTTTGCACCAACAGCAGCAATCATTGTCATTATTCACTTTTAAGAGTTTTTCCTTCCGCATGTATTAGTCAGGTCTGCCAATGTTAGATCCATTCAAAATTATGTCTGCACTCAAAAATAAAATTCAGTTTTTATTTTTATCCCAGCTGGCACTGACAGTCTTGTGAATTGCAGCCATATTCCATACAGACAGCAGGGGTCTTGCCCTCCAGCACGACAGTTGGCAAGAGTCCCTCATCACCTCCATTGGGGAAGGCTTTCTTAATACAGTGGTGAGTGAGAGGCAGGCCTTCCCCACATTCAAGGAATTCCGAGGCTGAAATCCTGACCTGCACCCCAAGATCTCCTCGTCAATTAGAGGCTGACAACTGTGCTTTGCAGATAATGCCATCAGGACAGCAGTGGTAGATACCAGCAAAGCACTCACCAGAGGCTGAAGATTGTCAAAGGTGAGTAAAGATGGGTTTGCAAGGGAAGGGATCAGCACTAACAATGCTAGGACCTTTGGTTAGGTAATGTATGTCTTTGAAAGCGTGACCTATTCCTCTAAATCTGAAATTTAGGTTTGCATTTCAGGTCACTACTGGCTAATCCCCTGGGTCACAGCTGGTCAAGCAGCAGTGAAATAAGGGCCTAAATTGAAATTAATTACCCATTTAAGACTTTCAATTGATTCAGAGGCGGAAAGGCTTTCCATCCAACAACTTCCTGTTTAATTAAACATCCTAAACTGTCCTGGATGGAAGGGCATTGAATTCTACCCACAGAACCAGAAGGAGGCGATAACTCAAATCCATTGTACCAAATCATGAAATTAACAACTTTAATGGACAAACAAAATTGCCACCTGGTTCAGGCAAAAGAGTATCACTGTACAGCTGGAGAATACAATGGGCTGAGTGGACTCCTTCTGCCCCATAACAATCTGGTGATCTTATGGTAGTATTTGGATATTTGATTATTAGTGAAGCTTGAGTTTTCAGGAAGAAACTATTTGGAGATTGTTGAATAAGAAATTCCTGACCCAGTTGCCAACTTTGCAGCTCGCACTCAAACAATGACTTGTAACTTGTCCAGAGCTGAAACATTAAAGGACCCAATGAACTCTCATGACATCAGGTCAGGCATTTGCAAGAAAACCTTCAGTTGATTTGTCATGTACCTCACTGCTCTGCCCCAAACGCACCACCATGTGATACTCCATGTTGAAAACCAGGAGGAATCTCTGAGGATGGCAAGGGCACAGAATGTAAACTATGCGTAGCCTTCAGTATCAAAAAGTGTGGCGCTGGAAAAGCATAGCCAGTCAGGGAGCATCTGAGGAGCAGGAGAGACGACATTTCAAGCGTAAGCTCTTCATCAGGACTGTAGGGGGAGGGCCTAAAGGGGCTGAGAGATAAATGGGAGGGGGAGTGGGGTTGGGGGAATGTAATAGGTCGATGAAGGTGGGAGATGATGGTGATAGGTTGGAGCAGAGGGTGGAAAGGATAGGTGGGAAGGATGATGGACAGATAGGACTGCTCAAGAGGATGATGCCAAGTTGGAGGGTTGGATCTGGGATAAATGGCAATGGCAATGAAACTGGTGAAATTGACATTGATTCTGCGTAGTTGGAGGGTCCCAAGGTGGAAGGTGACATGCTCTTCTAGTAGTCGGTAGATGGCCAGGATTTGGTGTAGAGGAGGCCCGGGATTTGCATGTTCTTGGCAGAGTGGGAGGATGAGTTGAAGTTGTCGGCCACAGGGTGGTGGGGTTGTTTAGTGCATGTGTACTGGATAAGTTCTCTGAAAAGTTTTGCAAGTTGGTGTCCTGTCTCCCCTGTTAGATTAGACCATGTAGAGAGCAATGGCCACAGTTGATGAGGTATTTGGATGTGCAGGAAAATCTCTGCTGGATGTGGAAGGATCCTTTAGGGCCTTGGATGGAGGTGAAGGGGGAGGCGTTGGTGCAGGTTTTATACCTCTTGTGGTGGCAGGAGAAAGTGCTGGGAATTGAGGGTGGGTTGATGAGACATATTTTTAACGAGGGACTAGCGGAGGAAATGGTCTTTCAGAAATGTTGAAAGGGGTAGGGAGGGAAATATCTCTGGTGGTGGAGTCTGATTGTAATTAGTGGAAATGGCGGAGGATGATTCATTTTATCTGGAGATTGGTGGAGTGGAAGGTGAGGACCAGGTGGGGTTCAAGGGTGGAGATGCAGGAAGTGGAGGAGATCCAGCGCATCTTTCAGCATTCTGCAGAGAACATTCCCTCTATCATTAGGTCCATCACCACTCCACCCTCCACTCCTGGCATTTGCCTTACCACCACAAGAGATGCTATCAAGCAACGGGATCAACCCTGATTCAACGGTCAGTGCAGAAGGGCATGCGAGGAACAGCACCAGGACTACCGACAAATGAGGTGTTAATCTGCGGCATGATAAAACAGGACTACTTTCATGCCAAACACCATAACCAGCAAGGGGTAGATACAGCCACGTGATTGCACAACCAACAGATAAGATCTAAAGTCTGTAGTCCTGCTACATCCAATTGTTAATGGTAGCTGACAATTACTGAAGGAGGAACTTCCACTAACTCCTCCATCCTCAAGGATGGAGGGCCCAGCATTTTTGTGCAAAACAGGAGGCTAAAATCTTTCCTCATTGTTCAGTTCCGGTTTCGCCCAGGATACCCAGATCCTGACCTCATTACAACCTTAGTCCAACATAGACAAAAGAGCTGGATTCCGGAGGGAAGTGAGAGTGACTGCCCTTAACATCCAGGCCACATTTGACCAAGTATACAGCAAGAAGCTCTAGTAAAGCAGGAGCCAATGGGAGCCAGGGTGGGGGGAATCTGTCCACTGGAGTCATACCTACCAAAAAGGAAGGTGGTGTGGCAGTTTGAGGTTAGTCATTTCAGCTCCAGAATATCTCGGCAAGAGTTCCTCAAGGTAGATATTTAATCATCCTGTTCAGGGATCTTATTGCACAAACCACCTTATGGATAGACAATGAATGCTGGCTTAGCCAGCAATGACAGGCAGCATCCTAGGAACAGGAAAATCGATGTTTCGGGCAAAAGCCCTTCATCAGGAATACCCGCATCCCATGAATAAATATAAAATAAAATCACATGAAGATCTATCTTTAGGATGATTTGGAGGTGCTGATATTGGACTGTGGTGTACAAAGTTAAACATTACACAACACCAGGTTATAGTCCAACAGGTTTATTTGGAAGCACTAGTGGTTGTGGAGTATATCTTTAGGATGGCAGGTTACCCTCCTGAAGTTAGTTATTTTGTGGTGGCAATCTGGCAGCTATCACAGTTATTTTCTTGACATTAGGCTATTTTAAGATTTATTGAGCTGATTTCATAACTTGCTGTGGCGGGATTTGAACTTGCAGTTTCTGAATTGCACGTACAATACCATATAATAATCGGCAATCATATTTACACCATATTTCAAAGAAAACTAGGAGTTTATTAATTGACTATATAGATGGTAACATGAGACAATAGAGTAAAGCACAAGAAATGACATGTGTGAATATAACCCAGTTGGCTGAGTGACACCCAGGGTATAGTCTGTCCTACCAGTAATGTTTGCAGCTAAAGTAGCAGACCTTCCCTTCCGTCTGAAGAAGCCTTTTTCCCTGACCCTCATAAAATACCAACATATATCCAGCATGCCCTGCCAGAAAGGAAGTGTGAGCTAAAGTTAATCTCTGAAGGTATTCAAGTCAATGTTAAGACTAGAAGGTTCCGATCACCTAATTGAAAGGTAAGTCTTTATTTCCCAAACTTCCATTAAGCTGAAATGGAATAAAGACGGGGGCCAGAATGGTAGTGGCAAGTAAAACATGAGGTTGAGGTGTTTGAGAAAAACATCACTGAACATACTGAGAACAAAATCTCTATTTTAAAGCAAGAGATAGCACTGCAATGATCAATGAAGCAGAAAAAAAGATGTTAGGGAGGGTTCTTGAGTAGCAAAGAATGGGTAGAACATTAGATCCATTGGGGTTTTCCAATTCAGAACTACCTCACCAACCATCCTGTGTTCCTGTTCCTCTGTTATTCACATGTCCTAGCTTTATTAAACCCTTTCCAGTATTACTTTCTTTCCTGTTGCAGCAATCTCATAACATACTCTTTTTTTTTAAACTTTTAAACCTTTTACAGACAAATCATTCTCTTTATTGTCTCTGATGTGAGTGTGCAATTTTTCTTCCCTTCTTGGTTTCCCTTTTCAATTTTTTTTGTTTGTTCTATTATCTTGCTCTAACAAAAGGATATGTGTGAAATCTTTAAATATTTGTGCTGTCCATTGATGCTAACAGGTCTGCTGAGTTTTTTTTCAGAACTATGTGTTTTTTGTTTCAAATCCAAGGCTGTCTGAGATCACAATTCTTTTTGGTCTTTGCTAAGAGTATAACCATTTTGCTAACTCTACACTTCACTCCGCAGCAAGAGTCAGAACATTGCCTTATACCTTAGATCTTGGCAGAGTTTTACTGTCAACATTGTTGTAAAGTTTTTCTATGCTGTGTTTGGATACTAACAGGTACTGGCACTCACATAAGGAGAAACTATACTTAAAATGCCAAACTAGTTGTTTAAATGCAGAGCAATGGCTATTTTGTAATTGATTTTTGGCAACATTTCAGTTACTGCTTTCCACTGATTTTGCAATAGATAATTGAAAGCACCACATTGGAATTAAGGGAACTATTATATACTGCCATTTATTGCATTTCAACACAGGTTATACCACAGAGTATTATGTAAGCTTTAATAATTTTGCCCTTTGGAATGTCACTAAGTGGAGGGATGAAGGTGGAAGGTCTGATTGGTCGCAAGTCTTGTCTTCGACGCAGATACAGCTGCTCACATTTGTAATGACCTTCGACATTATAAAGATGTCTAGGACTGAGCAATCATAAATGTATGTTGGATGTGAACCCTTATACATAATTGACTGAAGTAGTATCTTTCATCTAAATGGTGACATAAAGAATCCCTGCATAAACAATTGTTCTGTTTGTCTTGGAAATGTAATCACTTATGTGGACATACGCATCTCTGAAAATGTTGCACTCTTTTTTGAAAATTAGTGGAAAATGTAAATGTAAGGAATAATAATGCAAAAATTGAGAAATATAATCATTGGAGAATTTTTTCCCTTTCAGTAGGCAGCAAGTGAGGTGGCAAGTAGGGGAAATAATTGGGTGAGTTTGTATAAGAGATATATTCCCCCTTCTCACTATCTGACCAATTAAGTTCTGAGTAAAAGGGTCCATTGGGCACTTTCTCAATGTGCTGTCAATTAAAGCCCTTTTAATAGTCAATTAGTGGCTACAGATACACTTCAACTTGCCCTCTCACTCATTATCTGCCTCCCCTGCAGGTGAGAAAAGTGGCTACCCAGAGGGAAAAAGACCAATAAACGAGTGAATGAGACATGCTGGTGCAAGTTAGCTTATATACATTAATGGAGGTCCAGTATGATCATACATTCATTTCAAAGCATTACCATTTGATAAAATGGTTTTCTGTTGAATGGATTGGTCTGGGTTACCATCTTTGTTGAAATTTAGGAGTGTCTGGAAGCAACCCCATTGCTCTTTCATCTAAATGCGGTAAACCCCTTTTACCCACATGGGACCCCCAAGACAAGCAGTTTTTTAAAAACCCTACCTTTCCTCCACTGGATCCAGCAACAAGTAACCCTTGATACAAGCTGAACCCAGACCCTCTTATTGGTCGGCAGCTTATAGCTAGCCAGGACGCCAGTGACATGGCCTTTGATAGCCACAAAACCTGCCTCTGCTCTGCCTGTCAGCTCCTAATGAGCTGATTGCCATGTGATGAAGCAAGTTATCTTGTCAGTGAAGTGTTAATTGCTCATTGCCACACATAGAAAGAAGTTTGGAAAATTATGCCCCAGTCTATCATTAATTAATGAAAATTGCCTAATGGTATATTTAATAACCACTTTCATAACTCATGAATCATAGTCAATAGTTGTGTGGGTGAATCCCATTTACTAACGACTACTGTGATTTGAATTATAAATCTATATCATCAGATGCCTGGTTACTCAAACCAACGAAGGATTGAAGAGTTTCTCTTCCTTTTCTTTTACCTTAATGAGGTTTTTGCTTTTCAATTTCCTGTCTAACTTCCTGTTAATGTTTTCTTATACTTCCTATATCCTGCTTGATTGTTTGACTTTTCAAAGCAGAAAAATCATACCTCTTAACTGGAACAAAATAAGTAGAATATTTTGTTGGATGCTGTGTGTGATACTATTTTGATCCTACTGACAGTTGCTGCAATATTAAAAGAAAATCTGCCTGCACAGATTATGCCAGCTGGGTGAGTAAATTTTCACACATTTTATTATGGCTATATTGATTTAATCTCTCAGAACACAATCCTCTGTTGTGGCAGATTCAGCACAAATGCAGGTTATTAAAGACGTAATGTTTAATGGTGTTTATATAAATGTTTAAAACCAAACATATAAGTGGTCCATTTCTTCTCCTAGCCAATGTCTTTGAGACTATTGTAGAATTTGCTTCAGAGTTTGACATTTAGTGTTAGGAAACACTTCTTCACCATTCTGAGGCCGCAGTAGTGGGTTTCTGGCTGACGTTGCACAATTTTCAGGTAACTAAATGCCTGAACAACTGTTTGTTGGGTGCAGCAACATGCAAGACACAAACTCAAAATTCAGTTGTTCATGCCCATGAAAGGGATATTCCTCTGCTTATAACTAGATTCGAAATATGTACTTAGTGCAGTGGAGTATTCATTTTGTGGGTCCAAAGGATGCTTTGTATTGCAAAAAAAGAATGCTGTTAATCATATATTTTGCTTAGTTGGAGTAATTTGGTAAAAGTGTATGTGAATGTGCTGCATGTAATTTATTGTTCAACGTTGCAGTGTTTTTTCCACTGGTAATAATATTGTTAGGAAGTGGTTTGCTGTCGAGCAGGATTTACTTGAGGAAGCAGTATTTTCCATTACTGCCAAAACAGTTTTGTGTTTAATTGCAATATTTGGGCAGTAAATCATCCCTGGAAGCTGACAATTTTTAGGTCTATGGAGTGGCAGACTGAAACAGGTGTCAGATATATTAAATATGTAACATTGGGACCCACTGTTAGTAGGTGACACCCATACAAATTTTTGTACACGAGTGAATGGACTTTGCACTTACATCATTGTTACATTGATGACTGTGATCTCCGACTAATTACACTGAAAACCAGACATGCTGGAAATTTAAATTTCCCCAACACTTCCTTTCCAACATGACTATCCTCGGCTTCTTCCTTTTGCCGAAACAAACCACTGCTCCTATTGGAGGAACAATAACTTATCTTCCACCTAGGCACCCTATAGCCTGGAGGACTCAACATTGAGTTCTCCAATTTCGAATAGCCTTCCTCCCCATCCCTTCCACTCCTTCCTGCATCTACCGGATTCATTCCTCCCATTGACCAACCAAGTTGTACCCTCTACCTGTCTTCACCTATCCCCACTTCACCACCCTGCCCCCGCCATTCCCTTTATCTGCAGCTCCCTCCACACCCATCCCCAATCTTGAAGAAGGGTTACACCCGATATGTCGACTTCTCCACCTCCTATTGCCTCCTGGCTTACTGTGTTCTTCCAGCCTCCAGCCTTTTCTTTCCAGTCTGTCAGGTAGACACACCATTGTTCTACCATTCTCATATTCCGATTACTTAATCTGAACTAACAACATCCTTCCTCTGCCAGCACTCTACACTCAACCCCATCCCCCAACAATAAAAGCTGTCCCCTCCACACCATTTCAGCTCTGATGAAGAATCATCTAGACTGGAAACATTAGCTTGCTCTCTCTCCTGCCTGGCCCACTGTGATCGCCAGCATTTGTTGTTTTTGGTACAGATTCCAACATCTGTAGTAATTTGTTCCACCTAATTACAGCCAGTCTTGAGCAGCTCAGTCAGTTTTTTTTATATAAAGGAAGGCTCAGCCCGCTTTAAAAGACCAGGGTAGAGGCAAGGAATTTTGCAGCAAGTAACTCTCTCCTTCACTCCCCAATACCTGTCCACAACAGACAAGGCACAAGTCAGGAGCTTATGGAATTCTTGTCTGGGTAAGACCAGTTTCAACAACAGCACTCAACAAACCTGACACCATCCAGGAAAAAGTAGTTGATTCATACCCAATCCACGACCTTCAACACTCTCTCCCTTCACCTCTGATGCACAATGACAGCAGTATGTACCATCTACAAGATGCACTGCAGTAAATTACCAAGTCTGCTTTGGCAGTACCTTCCAAACCCATAAGCCCTATCACTTAGAAAAACAAGGGGCACCTGCAAGTTCCTCTCTGAGCTACACACAATCCTGACTTGGATTTGTATTACTGTGATACTGAGTCACATTCCTAGGCATCCCTCCATTAGAGCATCATGGAGGTACTTACATCTCAAGGACTGTGGTAGTACATGAAGGCAGCCTGCCACCACCTTCCTGAGGGGTATTAAGGATGGGTAATAAATACTGGCCCAGCCAGTATCACCCACATTCTATGAGCAAGTAATAACAAAAAGGGCAGTGAGTATTTTCAAAGTAGAACTTCTGTGGAGCTAGTTCTTAGTTCCTCCTGCATCTATTAAACTGGCTATGCCTGCATCCATCTTGTCAACAAAGACAGCTAGAATTCAACAGACCCTGAACCAACAGGCAATATCAGAAAGCTCCATTCATGTTTGCCATTGCTTTTTAAATTCATTTTTAAATTCATTTAATTGATACTGAATTTGCATTAGATGAGTCAATTGGTTCACTGATTTGTTGCTGCTTTTGCGTTTTTCATTGTGAGAGTAGTGAAATAGTGCACTGAGGCTGGTATCCTGTCACCAAGTCACCCTTTATTTACATGTGCACAGTATATGAGCAGCCAGCTCAGCACCTGTTCTCTGAATGAGGAGACTGTCTGAACCTCCTGTTTATTTTTTTTTTCTGAAATAACTCCACAGAGGCTGATATCCCATCACCAAGTCACCCTTTATTTGCACGTGATGTATCCTTGACACTGATCCAGCTCCCTCAGAGCCAGCTCTCAGAGTAAACAGAATCCCTGACACTCCTGTTTATTTTTTTTCTTCTTTTGTTTTCTCTTCTTAAATTTTTTTCTTACACTGATCCAGCTCCCTCGGAGCCAGCTCTCAGAGTGACCTCCTGTTTATTTTTTTTTCTTGATATTCATCTTTTTTTTTAATTAACCCCACACTACCGCCTAACTGCGGTAGTGCTTATTTTTTCCCCAACACCCATGGTGTGTGTGTGCAGGTGAACCTCCTGTTTATATATGTCAGCCAGGGCTCCCTGATTGGCCCAGGTTAACAGCTGCATTCCAGGGTATCATAGTCAATAAGATCCGTCTGGCCCATATTGCAATCGCAACAAGTAGATATTTGAAAATTCTGTTTCAGCATCACCCATGCCAGCTCACTCATGACTGTTGTCGTTCAAGGCCCTAATAATAAAGTTATTTCTGAAAGGTCCACTAGTAGTGGTGGACTGACACCATGAGACTGATATTCAATGCACTCTGTCTGGTATAATTAAGATGACAATACCTCAAAACTTAGGGCTGACCTTACAATCTGTTTAGGCTCATGATTCATTGCTGCCATCTTAAACTAGACCTTGGGATGGGCAGCCTAGGAACCTGCCTGTTTCTCATGGGAAACACCTTACTGTGAACAAATTAGAATTCTACAATGTACATAGAATGAGAAAGCAATTTCAAGATATTAACAGCTTGTGTTTATGTAGTGTCTTTAATAAAACATAATCTCTCAAGTTGTTTCACAAGAGTGTTATAAAGCAGAATTTGACAACGAGCTATATAAGTCAATATTAGTGCAGGTGTCTCAAAGCTTGTCATAAAGGTAGATTTTAAATGTTGTCTTAAAGGAAGAAAACAAGTTAGAGAAGCAGAGGCTTGGGCAGAGAATTACAGAACTCCGAGCCTAGGAAACTGAAAGCTTGGCCAGCACCAGTGGAATGATTCAAATTAGCAGTTAACAAGAAGTCAGAACTTTCTAAACATCAACTTTTAAAGGGGTGACTACTGTTCCCTCCTTTATCTCCTCTGCTGTCCAGCTCCCTGCTGTACCTTGTTCCAAAAACGAGTTTATGAACCTCAGTCACACTCTGTCTGTGGTAATCATATCATTCCTTAGATAAAGAAACCACAGTACTCCAGGTGTGGTCTCCTAGATCCTGAATTACTTATACTCTAATCTCTATGTAAAAAAGGCTAACACAGCATTTATTTTCCTAATTGTTTGCCATTACCTGCATTTTAACTATTATGATTATATGTAAAGACGCCCAGATTCCTATGAAAACTGAAACTTCTCAGGTTCTCATTATTTTTAAAAGGTCTGCTTTTCTATTTAAAGTTGATAACTATGCATTTCTACATATTATTTTCTATCCCCCATTTTCTAGGTTACTCAATTTATTTCCTCTTGTAGACTTCTTGCGCTGTCCTTACAGTTCAATCCCCACTTAACTTTGTATCATCATCAACCTGTATATGTTGTACTCAATCCCCTGTCTATTGTAAATGGCTGAGGCCCAAATGCTGATCCTTACAGTATCCAACTAATTATCCCTTCAAACAACAAACCATTTTTTCCTTCTCTTTTTTTTGTATATTATTAACGAATCCTTAGTTTATGTGAATATATTACTCCAATCCTGTGAGCCTTGATCTTATATAATAATGTGTATCAGATGCCTTTTAAAATCCAAATAAACTATGTCAACTGCTGCTCTCTCTTTCCTGTGCTGCTGACTACAGCCTCAAGAAACTAATCCAGATTATTTTGTAATAGATTGGTGCATTTTCCCTGCTGCTGATGTTAGCTGAATTAGCTAATGGCCCTCTGTTTTTATTTTCCTTTCTTGAACAGCAAGCACACTTCTATAACCTTAAAGTCTATGCTGACCATTCTAGAATCTATTGACCAACCTCCCCCTCAGACCTATATAGTTGCTTTGTTCAGATTTAAGACCATAGCTTCTGAAATAACTAATTCATTTTCTAACACGATATAACATTTCGTTATATCATTATCACACTTCTCCAGAGGCTACTTTTACTACACAGTAATTAATTTCTCCTGTTCTCATTGGGGACTACTAGACTAAATTAACCTGTTCCCTCATTAATTCATTGACATATTGATCTAAAAGTTATCTTGAATACATTCTATGAACTTGTCTTCCACATTATTGCTGGATAATTGGTTTGTCTGGCATATGTGACGATTATATAGATTCCTAGCATCTCTGTGGCTCCTTGCTGCTCCTTTTGTGCGTTTGTTTGCTGGAGTCACCAATGTGTTGGAATACCTGCATGAGTCTGTTTCCAACAACACTTAAGAAGCTTGACTTAAGACAAAGCAACTCATTTGATCAGTACCCCATTCACCAGTGTAAACCTTGATTCTGTCATCATTGTTGTGCCATTTACTAAATGTACTGCAGCAACTTGCCAAGCTTGATTCAACAGTGTCTTCAAAACTGTAAGCTCTAACACCTAGAAGAGCAAGCATGATAGATGTATAAGAATGCCACCACCTGTAAATTGCTCTTCAAGCTACACACCGACCTGATTTTGAACTATAATGCAATTCTTTCACTGTCACTGGATCCACATCCTGGAATTCCGTTCCTAACAATGTTGTGAGTGTATCTGCATCAGATTAACTACAGCAATCTAAGAAGGTGGTTCACCACCTTCTCCAGGGCACTTAGAAATTAGCAACAAGTGTTGGCCATGTCAGCAACTTCTAAAACTTATGAAAGAATACAGAGTCATATTATATTTTCTAACAATTAACATAATATAATATAACTTAGTATAATTTCAGAAATTGTCACTGTCTTGGGGCAGGTTTAGGTTTAGTCTAAATTTTATTCATTCTTCCTTTCCTTGTCCAAACTTATACCTGCAACTCCGTTTTCTTGATGGATTATTAGACTGTTTATGCTTCACACAGATTTTACCTAAAAAAAAATCAGCTAACGTAGATTCAGGTATGGAATGTAGCTGTTTATTTCCATAGTTCATGAGTCACAAAATAACTTCATGCAACCATCCTGGAGGTATTTCTTATCATTGTGTACAAGAAATCTGTAGGATAATGTGGTTATTGTTATCTCAAGGATTTCATTTTCACTTACCAAAGGTAATGGTGAGTAATTTCTTGTGATTCTTCTCCCTGTAATTGGTTGAGAGTTTTCTTAAAGTCTAGGTTTTTTTTTGCCTGTCCTGGAGGGTATGTGAAGCATTGTGATTATCTTGTCCAGTTGCATTAAGGCTGAATAGGACAGAATCAAAGGACCAGTTTGTCTTCTCCAGTTCATCTTTTCCATTTATTCCCTGTAGACAACTGAATGTAAAAGAAAATTGGGATATAGAAACCTGAAGGGATTTAGCCAGCATATCCACGAGTAGGCTAAGGTTTCTGTGGAGACTGTTCCTCTGAAATATTCAGCGATCTTCTCTATTTTCATCTGATGACATATTTGCTTTGATTTGATTTACTGTAGTCACATGTACCTAAGAAGAATAAAAAGCTTTGTGCATTCTGAGGTTTGTAAATATTTATTTATCATCTTCAGCATTTCCAATTTCTTTTTATTTATTGTATTTCTGTTCTTTCTTTCAGAATATGCAAGGAGCAAATAATTTGCTTGTTGCTCATTGTTTTCCAAGTCTGTTTCTTCCATCCTAGTTCTGATGAGTGTAAGATAAAAAGCTTTGATATCTTTTTTTAGCAATGTTTAATATTGCTCAATGTAAATCACAGTAAATTAGCATTTCAACTTATTGAGTTAATGTGATTGTGGAAAAAAAGAAAGCGTTAGCTTGATGACTTGTTTTGTGAAAAACCTTGTGGCTTGGGAATTAAGGCTGTAACAGCAAGTAGTTGACCTAAAGTAGCTTCAATGCTTTTCCTAAAGAAGAAGTGTAGCACAAAGCTCTGTGGCTAATACAGTATCAGTATAGAAAAGGGGTTATTTTGCTGGTTATTATGAACATGGAAAATTGATTAGATAACATTTTCACATGTTTGGGTTGTCCGTCACTGTATGTTATCTGGCTGTCCGCAGCACATCATAGACTTGACTGACTTGCTACAAAAGTGACGACTAAGATTTACAACTCTAATTTTTAAAATGGCATCTGTGATTTTGTAGGAACCTTTTCAGACTAATAACTTCCACCAAAATGCTGAACTAACTCTCTCTTCCAGTAAGAAATTTTCTGTTGGCATTATCAGGAAGGTATCAATTCACAGCCTTTTTGCAGAACAACTAGCCATTAGTAATTGGTTGGTAGAATAGAATTTAAATGTCGCTAAAAAGAGACATGAAGTTGAAGCTGTACTGCCTTGAACTAATCAGGTCTCAGATGCACGAAACCAAATTTTGAAAGGGCACACAATTACACACCAAGAGACTCTGTTGTTGATTGGTTAGCATGGAGTTGAAGCAGGATCTGTTAGTTGTCAATCTTAGCTAATGGATAACTGCAGATCAGGTAGGTAGACTCTGATTAGTCAAGGTATTGCCATGGGAAATGCAGCAAAAAAAATGTCTCCATAACCCTTTCTCAATAGGGGGCCCATGCGGACGATTTTTGGGCTCTGCTGATGCCTCAGACAAATATATGCATAAGATTGAGAAATGCACAGACCTGTATATGACAATGATAAACTCTGATCTGTGTTTGTAAATGTTGACATATGTATGGCATGACCAAATGTACAGACCATCAAATCATTTTATGAATAAAGTATATTTTTGAAATAAAATAAACCCTTTCTCAATAAAAATGTACAATATATGCTTGCTTAGAATAGGGTCCTGTGTTGTGAAAAGTGTTGTCTTACGTGCTTAACAGGCAGATCATACCTTATAAGTGCATCAGGGTAACAGAACAGACCACAACATTTAAGAGATCCATTCAAAAGTCTGATAACAGTAGGGAGTAAGCTATTCTTGAATCTGTTCATGTGTGTGTATGTATTCAAACTTTTATATCTTCGGCCTGATGGAAAGGGGTGAAAGAGATTATATCCATATTGGGAAGGATCTTTGATTATGTTGCAGTCTATCATGCAAATCAGCCTTCCATTCATTGATTCCATGTATCCTTCCCACTGCCTTGAGAAAGCAACCAATAATTAAAGACACCTCCCAACCTGGTTATACTCAATAGGGTGGATAGCCAAGTTCTTTTACCCAGGAATGGGACTCCAAAATTAGAGGGCATACATTTAAGATGAAACGGGAAAGATTTAAAAGGGGCATAGGGGGCATCTTTTTCACAAACAAGGTGGTTTGTGTATGGAATGAACTGCCAGAGGAATTAGTAGAGGCTGGTACAATGTAACATTCAAAAGGCATTTGAATGGACATATGAATAGGAAGAGTTTATTGGGATATGAGACAAATGCTAGCAAAATGGAACTAGATTAGTTTAAGAAATCTGATCAACATGGATGAGTTGGATCGAAGGGTCTGTTTCCATGCTGTACATCTCTATAGCTCTCAAGAACTTTTTAACTGTAAAGTGGTTAACTTTTGCACGAAGCAATTTATATTTGTGGGTCACATTTGTTACCATTATGTTGTTCTGAGGTTCACACATGTTAAGTGGACAGCTTAGAAATATTAGTCACTAATTGTTTGGAGGTTGCCAATAGCAAACTGCTATTCTCAGTGAACTCTTGCACTTTATCAAAGAAGTAGAAAAGCCCATATCAGGTAGCAGAGATTTTAATCATAATACCTAACAGAAAATCTGACATTTTATTGTGCAAGAACTCAGAAAACCATGATTCCAAATTTACATTTTAAATATCCTCTATCTAATGGAATGTTGTGCCTCTCTGCCTCAAGCCTATTCCATATCAACACAGTATAACTGAGGATTTTGAGCCCCATTAACATGCATGTCCACCAATGGCAATATAATCACTGGAAGAATATCAAAAAATACAACTTAATTTATTTTAATAAAGAAATCAAATCAGAATAAGCAGGAAATTGCTGCTTTTCCTTCCATTTCGCTTCTATCCCATTCTTTCCCTCTTTGTCTGCCCTTCCAATATGACTATAATGACTGAAACTGGAATGGTGCACTGTTACCCAGATCCTCCATAGGGCCAACATAACATAAAAATAGTTCTCCCTGATTCCAAGATGGCCAGTTAAGCTCATATCAGGTTTTAAATAAAGAGAGCTACCAACCAAACTTTCTAATAAACACCATCAACGTGATATAAATTTTATTCAAAACTATGCAATACCAAAGATAATCATTTGACTACAAATGCATATTCCTCTGAATACCTCCAACACACCGACAAATGCACATACTCTTCAGGAAAAGAGAAGATAAATGCATTGCTCTACAAAGATTGGCTGAAGAAAAAAAATCAGGTTCGCCGATGGCTTACTCTTGAAAGCAAAAGGATAAAGATTGTTATGATGTTTGTTGGTGTGATGTTCTGACATAAGTGGTCCAGTTGCTGATCATGCACAGTACTATGTGCGATCTTCATAGACACAGCTTGCTCAGGAAATTGAGATGTTCCTTCAGTCACTCTTTCAGACGAACAAGTAAGTTTCACCCTGAACTCAACAACAAGGGCCTTTCAGAAATAGGAGAGAGCAGCTGTGCAGGCCTTTTGTCACCAATTAGAGATAGGATAAAACAAGAACCTCTCAAAGTCTAGTCACTGTTCAAAAGCCCCAGTAAGCATTTATCATTGGTCATTTGATTTCTAAGAAAACAGGTAAATAAAACCCAAGTGTCCACAGTGACCTTTCAATGAGCTTTCTTTTTCAAATGAAGGAAATCACTCTAAATGTTTCTCCAAAACTTCAAAAATTAAATCCTCCAGGAAATATTAAATATAAAGTCTATTTGGAGAGGTTTGTTGATTACTCACACGGTCTAAGCAGAGATGTATAAAACACAGGAGGAAGGGCTGCCATTTTTCTCAATGTTTATTCTGCCTATTTCTCCTCATTCGTTGTGTATGCCCATCGCATTCAACAATACATGCCTGCACTATTTTAAGAGAGTAACTAATTTAAACTTCATCTTAGAGAAGTTTTGGAAAATTTACTTCCAGCTTTTATGAAATCTATATTTTAGTAATGGGGTGAAAGCGAAAATAAAATGTCAATAGAGTTGGTTCAATGCTGGTGGATTCTTGGAAGTTAGGCTACATAATGCATGCAGCATGTTGGGAAGTTTTATTTTATACCAGTTTATCAATGTCTATTCTTTCATGGGAAGTGGGCATCACTAGCAAAGCCAGCCCACCCTTAATTGCCATTTAACTGAGTTTCTTGCTAGGCCATTTCAGAGACTAGTTAAGAGTTAACTATGTTGCTGTGGATTTGAAATTACAGTTAGGTCAGACCAAGTTAGGACAACAGGTTTCATTCATTAAAGAACATTAATGGGTTTTACGACAACTGATGATTGTGAATGTAATCCCCACCACTGAGATTAACTCTTTATTCCAAATTTGATAACTGAATTCAATTTTCACCAGCTTTCATGTGGGATTTGAACCGAATGTATCAAAGTATCAGCAAAGATGAGATCACAGGTTTCAGTGTTATCCAGGGTTTATAAACCCCAGCCCATATTTTATCACAAGCATATAAATTATAGGTTTTTGGAGTAACTACAGAAGGGCATATTCACAGAAAAGTTACAATGCAGAAGGCAGCTATATGGCTCATTATGTCTACTCTGGCTCTCTGACTAGAAATGAAAAAAGATTTGCAAGTGCATTCTCTGTGAAGCAGAGGAACAGAACTGCAGCAGTCGAGTGATCTCCAGACCACAACACGCACTTGTGAACCAGCAAATTAAAGTCCTACTTCAGAGAACTGTTCTCCAGTTACTGCTTAGTACAGGTAACCGAAAGAGCAGAGGAGAGATTCAAAATTGGAGACGTCCACCAGGGTTTCATCTTTTCATTAAAATTATTCAATTTTGAGAACATGAACAGATAGTTGAGGATGGTCTCCCTTTTTTTGTTATAAAAATGGCCAATCAGTAAAATTGCTGACACAGACATAGCTTAATTTGACTTAAATATGTGCATGTCAAGATTAGGAAATTTTTCCTGCAGAATATTATGATTTGTTCATGCAGGTGAAGTAAGAAACCAGTATCCTGTCACCAAGTCACTGCTTATTTACACATGGAGAGTCCTTGACACTGATCCACCTCCTGTGGGCGGCACGGTGGCACAGTGGTTAGCACTGCTGCCTCACAGTGCCTGAGACCCGGGTTCAATTCCCGCCTCAGGCGACTGACTGTGTGGGGAGTTTGCACGTTCTCCCCGTGTCTGCGTGGGTTTCCTCCGGGTGCTCCGGTTTCCTCCCACAGTCCAAAGATGTGCAGGTTAGGTGAATTGGCCATGCTAAATTGCCCATAGTGTTTGGTAAGGGGTAAATGTAGGAGCATGGGTGGGTTGTGCTTCGGCGGGTCGGTGTGGACTTGTTGGGCTGAAGGGCCTGTTTCCATGCTGTAATGTAATCCCTCAGAGCCAGCTCTCAGATTGAATAGAACCTCTGACACTCCTGTTTATGTCTGTGAGCCAGGGCTCCTTAATTGGACCAGGTTAACAACCACAATCCGAGAACTCATTCTATGAGGTCCACCTGGCTGACCTTGTTACAATCACTACACCAGACACTTAACATAGAAGAACTCCTCTCTCACACACACACATTATGCATATCGTGTTTGTGCTGATGCTTATTTTAGAACAGCCTACAACTAATCTCATTGTTGTACTTCTACCATTGCCACAAATTCTCTTCTGTTTCAAGTATCGGTCCACTTTCTGCAGGCTCTATTAACTTTCTCCATGGTGAAGACTTCTAGCTTCTCTCTATAGACTTGGTGAAAATATCAGATTAATTAATCCTTGTTAATTTGAATGTTAGCATAAGAGGTATAGTTAGTAAGTTTGCACATGACTCAAAATTGTAGTGGGTGGCGAAGAAAGTTATCTCAGATTACAGCAGGATCTTGATTAGATGGGCCAATGGGCTGAGAAGTGGCAGATCAAGTTTAATTTAGATAAATGTGAGGTGCTGTATTTTGGAAAATCAAATCTTAGCAGGACTTATGCACTTAATGGTAAGGTCCTCGGGAATGTTGCTGAACAAAGAGACCTTGGAGTGCAGGTACATAGCTCCTTGAAAGTGGAGTCGCAGGTAGATAAGATAGTGAAGAAGGCGTTTGGTATGCTTTCCTTTAATTGGCCAGAATATTGAGTACAGGAGTTGGGAGGTCATGTTGCAGCTGTACAGGACATTGGTTAGGCCGCTGTTGGAATATTGTGTGCAATTCCTGTCACCCTCCTATCAGAAAGATGTTGTGAAACTTGAAAGGCTTTAGAAAAGATTTACAAGGATGTTGCCAGGGTTGGAGAATGTGAGCTATATGGAGAGGCTGAACAGGCTAGGGGTGTTTTCCCTGGTGTGTCAGAGGCTGAGGGGTGACCTTTTAAAGGTTTACAAAATCATGAGGGGTATGGATAGGGTAAATAGACAAAGTCTTTTCCCTGGGGTGGAGGATTTCAGAACTAGAGGGCATAGGTTTAGAGTGAGAGGGGAAAGATATAAAAGAGACCTAAAGGGCAACTTTTTCACACAGAGGGTGGTACGTGTATGGAATGAGATGCCAGAGGAAGTGGCGGAGGCTGGTTCAATTGCAACATTTAAGAGGCATTTGGATGGGTACATGAATAGGAAGAGTTTGGAGGGATATGGACTGGGTGCTGGCAGGTGAGACTAGACTGGGTTGGGATATCTGGTCAGCATGGATGGGTTGGACCAAAGAGTCTGTTTTCATGCTGTACATCTCTATGACTCTAATATTCACTGAATCATATTTAATCTGTTAACACCACTTAGAATTTAAAAATTCTTTATTAAATATTCTTGCCTTCATTTCTCCAATGGAGGTTTTCCCAAAGTTTCAACTGTCCACATACAGGTAATTTCCAAAATAGAGCAAAGACCTGCAAATTCGGGAGATCTGAAACACAAACAGAAATTGTTGGAGAAACTCAGTGAAGAGAAAACAACGTTAACAGTTAGAGTCCAGTGACTCTTCGTTGGACCTTAGCTCTGAACTGAGGTAGGGAATAGCTGTTAAAGGCCCCCACTTCATGATGCCAGGCCATTAATCAGGCACTGTGTGCATATCAATGAGGAACCCTGGTCCCCAGGGCCATCTGCAGAACTTACTTTCCACAGTCTTAATAGAGTTGGAAGATAGCAGGGTACCACTCATCACCTTTCCATGTGATTAAATGCATCACTACCACCAACACTACTAAACTCATTGCCAGGGATGGAGGACATTTAATTCTCTTGGTTGTGTGTATATGTGGTGACTCTGTTTTTCCTGTAAATATGTAATGTTTGCCATCCCCCATATATTGACATATGTCAATATTATGTTTCCTTGCCCAAATGGTTTGCTATTCTGTTACACATTTATTTGGGGAGTTCCATTCTGCTCTGATTTTAAGTGGTGTTTCATTAAATGTTTCCTGTAATGCAACAATTCATTTTTCAATATTTCAATCTAGGTCTGTGAGAAATCAAGTACATATACCATTCACCGTTGCGTCTAGTGAGATTCAAGTAACATTTCCGTGTTGGCTTTCTGCAGATCTCAAAAATGTTGCATTCGTTGTACTTTAGACAATTTGCTGTGCACATAACCCAACCACAATGGTGTGGTTTCCTTTGGTCTTGTTTAATATAATGGCACTGTTCCCAGAGAGCACAAACCTTCATGCATTTGTTAAATTCAGCAGTTGCATCTGCTAACATTGTGTTTCATGATGTTACGTGCTATTTTTGTTGTTGGCTTGCTAAAATCGAAGACAAGAGATAGATACAATTGTGTGAATTAATATGAATTATACAGTTATTAATTAACTTGACAATAGTCTTCATGATATTTTGGTATGGGACAGTGCTCTAGTTTAATCGAGCCTGAAAAAATGCAAATTTAATGTCTTCATTCTCCCTAAAAAGTCCTTTGTGAAGTGAACATGGGCTCATGATGTAAATGAAAATGTATTTTCTTCTGAGTAAGTCACAAAGACCTTTAAAACGGAAGTGTCTTTAATGTTAGAATTGCAGGCAGATTGACATATAATGGTTTGGTTCTGATTTGTGTCCTTCTCTTTCATGGTATGCTGTTGAGTTTTATAACCAGTTATACTAAAAAAGAGAATATTTATAGTGCTCAGTGACAAAAGCAGAATCGGTGGAAAGGAATAATGTTCTGGATTTTCAGAGTGACAGAAGTTTTCCAGAATATCTGCCTTATCCACCAAACCTCATTTTCAATGGTTTAGGACAAGGGTAGAGGGAGCAGTGTTGAATGTTGCACTTTTGAGATTGACAGCTCTGTTGTGGGGTATCAGGAAAGCTTCTGAAAACCCAGACTCTCATTAAAGGATCAATGTTGTTGATACAGCATAAAAAATGTGAAAACTTTGCTTGATTGACAGCAGTATGGTGTTACAAAAGGCTGTTTTCCTTCTGTGACCTTTTTGTGAATGGTGCAATCTTTATTTGCACAAGATAAAGATGTGTCAAATGTTTACAGCTTCTGTTCTCTACAAGTCATTGTTACTATAGTACTTATTGGTTCTGTACAGAGTGTATAATGGGTGAATGGGCATGGAAGTACCATGAGTTGGCATGCTGGGTATAATAAACTATTTAGGGTGGCTGGGAAGATATGAGTTGTCATGGAGGGTATGGAAGACCATGAAGCTGAATGGAGACGGCAATGGAGCGTAAGTGGGGCTGTGGACAGAGCAAATATGGGAGGGGTGGTGGTGTGGTGTGGTGTGGTGTAAGGGGGTGAAGGCTAAAAGGCCTAAACTGAAAATAAATAACTGGAGAAAAAAAGACACAGGAACACAAGGCTGACCTTTTAACCGGTGCATCTTAGCACTTGGTTACACTTGGAATAAGTTTTCAACTGTGAGCAAAAATAAGGGAATGGGACCAATTCTTTCAAAGAATCAGGACAGGGATGACAAGCTGGATTACATTCTCCCTTCTGCCTATCCTTCAATCATTTTGTGCAATGCTGATAAGGATTAGAGCTTCATTATACAATGTATATAATGAAAATATGGCCTTAGATCCTCAAAGAGAGCAGCCGAATTCTGGGTGCTAAGTCAATTTTCAAGGGACTTAGGATGCTTTCAACTCATTTTTCTTTAAATGGATTTTGCAAGTTTTACAAGCTTGATATATCTTACCAGGTTATATTAGTTTAATGGTGGGAAATGAGTGTTAAGAAGACAGAGTTAAAAATCACACAACACCAGGTTGTAGTCCAACAGGTTTATTTGGAGGCACTAACTTTTGGAGTGCTGCTCCTTCAACAGGAAATTGTGGGGACCTGATGAAAGAGCAAATAAACCTGTTGGACTATAACCTGGTGTTGTATGATTTGTACACCCCAGTCCAGCATTGGCATCTCCAAATCATTAAGAAGACAGTGTTTCTGAAGCACACCATGAAGAAATGGAAAAATAAATCTTTCAGGACTATTTGAATCACAGAACCTCTTGTCTGTCGCCCTTTACTTTCTGAAGCATCTGATAGATATTAAAATACTGTTCCTTAGAACAAAGTCACTGCAATTATACAAGATCTGAATCCTCACTCCACTCTGCTGAAATGCCACAGAGTACAGTTTTTATGTTGCCGAGTCACTTGTCTGTCCTACTTGTTAGTCCCTCATCGTCGTGATTATGATGCGTTGGAACAAGCTGAAGAGTTATGCTGCATTCATGACACAATTATGTCATTAGATTATTGTTTTGCACATGTCACAAGAAATTATGGCATGGGTGTCTTTTGCAGTCATTTTTGCAGTATCATGATTTTGGTCCTCATTAAATTCATCACTGCTACCAAGTTATTATTATGATCACCTCAGGTACTTGGAACATCACAAAATAGTTGTGGAGAAGTTGAAATCAGTAAAAAAAAGAATTCCATTCAATAAATATGTTGCTTTTATCAAAGTTAACTATTGAATATAATCATATATTCATCATCAGCTTATTTCTCTCATTTTCACTACAGACAAAGGAAAGTTGTTGTGGTTCTGTTCGTCGAGCTGGGAATTTGTCTTGCAAATGTTTCGTCCCCTGTCTAGGTGACATCCTCAGTGCTTGGGAGCCTCCTGTGAAGCGCTTCTGTGTTGTTTCCTCCAGCATTTATAGTGGCCTGTCTCTGTCGCTTCCGGTTGTCAGTTCGAGCTGTCCGCTGTAGTGGCCGGTATATTGGGTCCAGGTCGATGTGTTTGTTGATAGAGTCTGTGGATGAGTGCCATGCCTCTAGGAATTCCCTGGCTGTTTTCTGTTTGGCTTGCCCTATAATGGTAGTGTTGTCCCAGTCGAATTCATGTTGCTTGTCGTCTGTGTGTGTGGCTACTAAGGATAGCTGGTCGTGTCGTTTCGTGGCTAGTTGGTGTTCGTGTATATGGATCGTTAACTGTCTTCCTGTTTGTCCGATGTAGTGTTTTGTGCAGTTCTTGCATGGGATTTTGTACACTACATTAGTTTTGCTTATGTTGGGTATCGGGTCCTTCGTTCTGGTGAGTTGTTGTCTGAGCGTGGCTGTTGGTTTGTGTGCTGTTATGAGTCCAACTGACAACCAGAAGCGGCAGAGACAGGCCACTATAAATGCCGGAGGAAACCGCACAGAAGCGCTTCACAGGAGGCTCCCAAGCACTGAGGATGTCACCTAGACAGGGGACGAAACGTTTGCAAGACAAATTCCCAGCTCGGCAAACAGAACCACAACAACGAGCACCCGAGCTACAAATCTTCTCCCAAACTTTGAACAAATGAAAGTCTTCAGTGCCAAATGAAGTTATGAGACAGGCTTTAAGCAAATTCAAGGCCTCTATTTATTGAACTTGTTGATATTGAGTATGGGTAGGAGTCACAAAGAGTTTTAGGGGCAATTATTAATTAAACAATTCAAAAAGGTGCTAATCTCCAAAATTAAAAACACTTCAAGATAAAGGAACACAACCTATGAAATGTTAATTCTTTTTTCTTTCTGCCCTTGGCAACTTTGATGTCCATTGGACTTAGTGCAATTTCTGAGTTGTTGCTCAGCTCACTGTGCTGTATTCTAATCAGTTTAACAGAAAATCTTGGATGAAATTGACTGCTGGAAGATCCGAACACATGGGCTGAATTTTCAGCTCTTGACATTGAGTAATCCCTGTCAGGAGGACCAAAAGGAAGACAAATGGGGCTGCACTTTTTTACGTAGTCTCTGATCCCCACAGCCATTCAGGAGTCAGGAAACATGGTTGGTTGCAACCCGTTGGTCATATATTGATATCAAGTTAATTAAGAGTTGATAAACTGTGGTGCTGGAAAAAGCACAGCAGGTCAGATAGCATCTGAGGAACAAGAGTTGACGTTTCGGGCAGGGCTCTTCTTCAGGATGACTTGTTGCAAATGTAATTTTCCTTTAGATTGCCATTTTCAGATCTGTCAGTTACATGCATTGGGAAAAGAGGAACAAGCGCAATCTCTCATTTCTCTTGAAGAGAGAAAACTGAGAGTAAGCTAATTGAGGTTTTTCAATTATGAAAGGGTTTGATAGAGTCGACACAAATGTCCTGTTTCCACTTGTGGGGAAGAGCAAAGCCAGAAGTTATCTGTATAAGATTGTCACCAAGAAGTCATATAGCAACTTAAGGAGAAACTTCTTTTGACCAGCGGGTGATGAGAATCTAGAACTCACCGTCAGTGGAAGAAACTGAGGTGAATAGATTAGATGCATCTAAGGGGAAGTTAGATAAGCAAGTCAGGGTGAAAGGGATAGTGGTTTATGCTGATAGAGTAAAATGAAGAAGGATGTCAAAAACCTCAAGTGAAGTATAATCATAGATCATAGAATCGCTACAGTGTGGAAACAGGCCATTTGGCCCAAAAAGTCCATACCGACCCTCCAAAGGGTAACCTATCTAGACTCATTCCCTACCCTATTACTCTACATTTACCCCTGACTAATGCACCTAACCTACACATCTCTGAACAGAACGGGCAATTTAGCCCAGCCAATTCACCTAACCAACACATCTTTGGATTGTGGGAGGAAACTGGAGCACCTGGAGGAAACCCACGCAGACACTGAGACAATGTGCAAATTCCACACAAACAATTGCCCAAAGCTGGAATCAAACCCGGGTTCTCTGGCGCTGTTAGGAAGCAGTGCTAACCACTAAGCCACTGTGCTGCCCCTTTTGTAAAGACGGCTTGAGGTGAATATGCAGTTTTTAATACTGTAAATTCTGAGTGTTTTAAAATGTTTGCCGGTCATATAACCATTCTAGAAATTTCTTGGCCAATTCGAATGCCTAATCTTTGATGCTGTGATTATTCAACAAGCATTCAATTATTAAGAATTTGCATTTAAAGAAATAATAATATTACAAGTAATTGAAATGCTTAAAAGAAAAGGTGGAAGATTTAATATCCTATGTACACCACAATATGTCTCAAACTGACCTACTCACCACTGTGTTTAAATTACTTAAGACCCATTGGTGAATATGCAGCTCTGGTCTGGAAAACTAAACTTGCCAAAGAGAATGTGAACAAATTAAAAAGCATTCAGAAATAAGCTTTGAAGCTGCTCTGAGGTGACTGTGCTCTGAAGTGACTGTGCAATCAAACAAGTTAATAAAGAACAAAGAAAATTACAGCACAGGAACAGGCCCTTCAGCCCTCCAAGCCTGTTCTGATCCAGATCCTCTATCTAAACCTGTCGCCTATTTTCCAAGGATCTGTATCCCTCTGCTCTTTGCCCATTTATATATCTGTCTAGATGCATCGTGAGTGATACTATCGTGCACAATCTACCACTTCCACTGGCGACGTGTTCCAGGCACCCACCACCCTCGATGTAAATAACTTTCTATGCATATGTCCCTTAAACTTTTCTCCTCTCACCTTGAACTCATGACCCCTTAGTAATTGAGTCCCCTTCTCTGGGGTAAAAAAGCTTTTTGCTATCCACCCTGTCTATACCTCTCATGGTTTTGAAGACCTCAATCAAGTCCCTCCTCAACCTCTATCTTTCTAATGAAAATAATCCTAATTTACTCAACCTCTCTTCATAGCTAGTGCTCTCCATAACAGACAACATCCTGGTGAACCTCCTCTGCACCCTCTCCAAAGCATCCACATCCTTTTGGTAATGTGGCGACCAGAACTGTATGCAGTATTCCAAATATAGCTGAACCAAAGTCCTGTACAACTGCCAACTCTTGTACTCAATACCCCATCCAATGAAGGAAAGCATGCCAATGCCTTCTTGACCACTCTATCGACCTGCGTTGCCACCTTTAGGGTATAATGGATCTGAACACCCAGATCTCTCTGTACATCAATTTTCCCCAGGGATTTTCCATTTATCAAGTAGTTTGCTCTTGAATTGGATCTTCCAAAATGTATCATCTCACATTTGCCTGGATTGAACTCCATTTGCCAGTTTTTCACCCAACTCCCCAATCTATCTATATTCTGCTGTATTCTCTGACAACCCCCTTCACTATCTGCTATTCCACCCATCTTAGTGTCATCTGCAAACTTGCTAATCAGACCACCTATAGCTTCCATTTATGTATATCACAAACACCAGTGGTCCCAGCATGGATCCTTGTGGACTCTGGTCACAGTTCTTCATTTTGAGAAACTCCCTCCCACTATTACTCTGTCTCCTGCTGCCCAGCCAGTTCTCTATCCATCTGGCAAGTACACCCTGGACCCCATGCAACTTCACTTTCTCCATCAGCCTACCATGCGGAACCTTATCAAACACCTTACTGAAATCCATGGAAATGACTTTTACAGCCCTTCCCTCATCAATCAACTTTGTTACTTCCTCAAAGAATTCTATTGTTGGTAAAACCTGACCCTCCCTGCGCAAAACCATGCTGCCTATCACTGATAATCCCATTTTCTTCCAAATGTAAATAGATCCTATCCCTCAGTATCTTCTCCAGCAGCTTCCCCACCACTGACGTCAGGCTTAGTCTTCTATAATTACCTGGATTATCCCTGTTACCCTTCTTAAACAAGGGGACAACATTAGCGATTCTCCTCACCCATGTTCAAAGATGCTGCAAAGATATCTATTAAGGCCCCAGCTGTTTCCTCTCTTTCTTCCCTCGGTAACCTGGGATAGTATGTGTTCTCACTAAAAATTAGACAAAACTTAATCTGGACTTTGCTAGAAACCTTTGAGCCTCTCATCCCATTACTACTGTCTCTTGCCACAATCATGAAAAAGTAAATGGCCAAGAGAATTAAAGCGAAATATCTCTATCTGCAGATAAGGAGAGATGGTGGTTTAGTGGACTAGCAATGTTTAAACATGGGGTTGAATCTCATAATGATGGATCAGAGCATAATAGAATCCTTAAAGTGTAGAAGCATGCCATTCAGCTTGTCAAGTTCGCGTTGCCCTACCAAAGAGTATCCTCGCCCCCACCCCGTCCTTGTAACCCTGCATTTCCCATCCCTAATTCACCTAGCTTGCAAATTTGTGAACACTATGGACAATTCAGCGTGGCCAATCCACCTAACCTGCACCTTTTTGAAATGTTAATTCAATTTTTTTTTTAAAAAGTACTGTAATAAAAAGTTGGACAAATGACCATCAGGTAACCACTGTCAGTCATGGTCTCAAAGACACATTTGTATCTGTGTAGGATGCCTTTGTGCATCTTAGTTTGCTTTCTTTTCAAGTCAGCTCATGTCTCTGGGAAGAGAAACCATTATGGTGTCAGGCCAATGACCTTCCATCAGAAGTAGAACTGGTCAGAAAAATTAACAGGCAAAGAGTGAAAGGAGGTAAGTGGGTGCCTAAGGTATCAGAAAGGACTGTGATAGAATGGATATCAGTAGTGATTAAATTAGAGCGGGGATTAAAGTTAAGGTAAAAGAGGTTGGCAATGGTTAATTTAAAAACCAAAACATGGGTCTAAGAGGTGTAAAACAGAACTTTTTATCAGCATCTGCTTTCAGGGAAATAATAACAATGATTATACTCTAATGTTGACTCCGGAAGGCTGTAAATTGACTAATGGAGAGACAGAATGTCTTCCATGAGCTTGAGCATCATTAGAAGAGCTTTAGAGGCTGAAGTCAGAGGTCAAGTTTGGAATGGGATGGAGTATTACGATGGCAGGTGACTGACTGAGGGATCATGCTTGTGAGATGAACTCCAGTTTTTATAGAGGTCAGTTCATCTGTTTTTGGTCTACATTGTGAGTGGCAACAATTAAATTCAAAGAAGTAAATCAACTCACCCTGAGGGTGTGTTTGGGACGTTGGACTGTCTGACGAAAATAGAAAAAAGGACAGGGAAGGTGTGGGAAGAATTCTGGGAAGGAATGGGTAGTTGTGTTTAGAGGCTTTGTGCTAAAAGTATCAGAAATGACAAATCTGTTGAATGTGAAGTCTGGTGAAGTGGGAGTTGAAGACAGTTTGAACCCTGTCATGGTTCTGAGAGGGAAAGAAAGGGATGAGATCAAAGTACAGGAAATAGGGTCACACATTTGAATCCCTTGTCAATCACAGTGAGGTTGAACAGTAAGTTGAAGAGAAAGGAGGACATGTTGAAATTTCTGATGAAAGGTGGCGTTGTTGGAGTGGATCTGACTGGAGGCAGCAAAGCACTAAGAATGGAAATGCGCTGAATAAGATAAAAGTTCTGTGCAAATGCTACAAATGCATAGGGGGTCAATTAGGTTAATACTAGTGGTGTACCCCATACCGAAGCTAGTCAAATTCTGACCTTCTTTCAGTATTTTGTTAACTTAGGATTATTGTATTTGCTTTGGAATATTATCAGTTATTGATGCAGCTATTCACCATTTTAAAATTAAAACAAATTTTGCTGGAGGTTATGTATGTTCTTAGCAACAGTTTACAATTTGTGAGAACACTTCCTGGAAGCTAATTCCAAGTCCTTCCCAGAGTGATGGAATGGAAGTGTCAGCTTTCTGATGATACTAAGAGTCAAATCCAAAATGGCTTTGGATGGTCCTTATCCACATTCTGGTGGGAATTTGTCTTAGCTCAGTGTGCTCAAGATTTAGCACTAATTGGCAATCTCACTCAGTAAGGCCAAAAGATAACAACTGGTCGGGGAAGTGAAAAATGTTGCACCTGTTTCATATGAGATGCTTTTTCGAAGTAAGAAAACATTTTGCTGGTACAGATTTAGGAGGGAGTGTGGCTGAGCTGTACCTAGTCTTGGAGCTTTAATATTGACTTGAGTGCCTAAAATGGGGAAAATACCTCTTCATTGTATATCTTAATTGTATGTCCAGAAACTTCATTCCTTAGTACCAACATCATTCAACATAGTGTGAATTTAGTTTCCCTCCCACAAAACTGATAAGGGAGACTGTGACATCTCTCACATTTGGCTTGCAATTTCCTGGCAGCTTTTCTAATTAAGTCACTGTATTTTTAACAGTGTTAGTCATCCATTTACTTCGAGTTTTTGTGGCTTGTCTTTCAGGAGAAAGTGAGGACTGCAGATGCCAAAGATCAGAGTTGAAAAATGTGTTGCTGGAAAAGTGCAGCAGGTCAGGCAGCATCCAAGGAGCCCTGAAGAAGGGCTTATGCCCGAAATGTCGATTCTCCTGCTTCTTTGATGCTGCCTGACCTGCTGCGCTTTTCCAGCAACACATTTTTCTGGCTTGTCTTTCAACCTACCTTAACATTTTCCTTCCTTTGCTCAAACTTCTGGAATATTTTCAAAATACTGAAAACATTTGTAGTCACTAGATCCCCAGCAGCAGTGAATACGACCCTATACCAAATGGACTGCAGCAGTTCAAGAATGCAGCTCACCATCACCTTGTCAATGACAACCAGGGAGGGGCAATAAATGCTGGCCCAGTCAGTGATGCCTGTGTCCCAGGAATGAATAAAAAAAAGTTCAAAGATTGCAGGTCTTCATCTTAAAAAAAAATCTGACTCTCGGAAATGATGTATGAGCCAACTGATTAAAAATTACTGGCATTTGTTCAAATTCCATATCCCCATTTATCATGCTTGGAATCACTTTGTGGTAAAATTATCTACTACCTGTTTTATATATATCTAAAACTGGGACATAGAGCTGTCAGCATTGACTGCAACAGAATGGTGGAGTGGGTGCACGTTATTCAACAGATATCACTGTTTGACTGGAATGCAGTGGAAGCATTACTGTTTTAGACAAACATACTAATTTTACTAGAAAACATCTTAGACACAAGATAAGTCCTTGACATCTATACTGATTTACCAAACATCTACCACAAATCATTGAGATAACCTGATGTCCTTCTCTTACACCAAGCTCTAGAATTCTGGAAAATGTTTAGCAGAAATGGTATGTCTTAGCGCAGTTGCCAGGTTTTTTTATCCAGCAGCCACAAACAGTTCTGGAACCTCATCAGAATGATTGCTGAGACTGTTGAATAACATAAAGGGATGCTTCTTTTTCACATCATTTATTACATTCCCACACCGTATGATTGCTAGGATTGAGGTCACATGCCTAATGTGTTTATTTACTAATCAAAAATTCAGTTATCTATCTTTGGACTCCCACTTCCCGCAAGTGGCTTGTTGCCAATGTGTCGGCTGCAGGAACAGGAACAAGCCACTAAACCCTTGATCGATTTACATGATGCTGTGAAATCTGGATACATTGGTATGCTAGCTTCATCCATATCCAATAATGATCTTGGCCAGTATAACTCTATTAATACTAACTTCAATAACATTACTTCTGGCTATTGTTATTTGTGTGAGAGGTCTGCATGTCTACAACACTTACATGAAGTTATATTGCCTTGCTCTAAACTTTCCTGGCAGTGTAAGCAGTTTCTCCATTCAAATCCTTTTGAACTCTTAAACACTTTGATCAAATCACATTGTTCCTTTCTATAGTTCCATTCTAAGGAATACAAGTCTAGTATATGTAATCTGTCCTCATAGTTCAACCTTTGGATCCCTGGTGATATCCTGGAAAATCTGCATTGCTGCTTTTCTAAGGCTAATATATACTTTATAAAGAGTAGTACATGGAACTGTGCACAGTGGTCTGGATGTTGTCTAATCAGGGTTTAATTGCAACAAATGTTCTTCGTCTTTATATCCTACTTCTTTGCTCTAAAGGCTAACATGCCACAAGTCTTTTTGATTTGTTTTGCACCTAGCCACTACATTTCTGATATCTGGATAAATGATCCACCCTTTGGACCTCTCTAAATCTAATTTTTCAGAATTTAAAAAATACTCGGATCGATTTTGCGAGATCCAAAATGCCTGTGATGAAGTCAATTTGCCACAGTTTTGCATACTCATTAAATGCATTAATGTCTCTTTATACATTTTTGTTCCTGCCTACTTGTCATGCTATGCTATCAATCATTATATTATCTTGGAGATATATAGAATTTTCATAAATATAGTGAATAGCTGAGGCCCCAGCTCCGATCCTAGAGGGACGTCATATGAACATACGAAATGGGAACAAAAATATACCATTTAGTCCCTTGAGCATGTTTCATCATTCAATAAGATAGTGGCTCATCTGTTTGTCTTTTGAATTCAACTACCTCTACAAGTCTCCTATCTTCAACCAGAAATTCATTAAGCTTTTTTTGTCAAACATTATGTTCCACATCTTGCTACTATCCAACAACAGATTTCATTTTGAATTTCATGGGTACAATCGATATCAACAAGGCATACATTTATGAACCATCTGTCCCTCACATCACAATATTCCTGATTGTGTAGCTTTCCACAGTTGCTTTTCAAGTGCCCAATCAATAATACACCAGGTTGTGGTCTTAGCATCTCATAGCTTTCCAGATGTAATATAATTTTAGCCAGTTTGCTCAGTACTTCTTAGAGCCCCCTTTTTCTTTTCTGCCAAAGAGAGAGCTCACTTAGATGCTTTTTGAGGGTGATTTTGTTTCTTCTCACAAGAGTTCTGTGTTCTTCTGTCTGTTCCTACGTGCTTTCTTTTTACGTTTGCATCAGTGTTCTAGCCACCCTCATTGTCCAGCTCCTCTGTTTGTGGCTCTCCTATGTTTCTGCTCGCTATACAGCTTTTTATTTAGCATCATTTGATTTTGTAGTGTTTCCAGGTGAAGTATCATCAGGTCACACGGACTACTATTATCCAAGAAAGGTACACTTGATCCCTTTATGTAAACTTTTTGAGTTATTTCAAATGTTCTTAAATAGAAATACATTCCACAGACACGTTAAAAAAATTACTAGTTGTCTTTACTGTACTGCTTCTGGAATGAAAGTATCAGTACCCTCCTCTGCCTGGTAACCAGACAATCCGCTTTTACTGGGTGGCCTGTATACCTCCTGTGGAGCTCAAGCCCATGGGAAATGTCTCAGCAGAAATGGAATGTGGCTGTTAAGTGACCATTCATTCATTAAGTTTCCAGGAGTCAGTAGACAGGTGCACCACCACTACCAATGGCATATAATTTTGTATCATCACATTATGTGGGCTGTAAGATTGAACCTTTTGTTTTAATGTTTCCTTTGCTTTTCTTTATATTTCTGCTATTCCTCGGAATCTATATAATCCCTTGCACTCAAATTATTTCTTGAGGATTTATGTGATCTCTCACCTCACCCATGGCTGTTTTACTTCATCAGAATAGAATCAAAGAATCCCTACAGTGTGGAAACTGGCCCTTCGGCCCAACAAGGCCATATTGGCCCTCCAAAGAGTAAGCCATCCAGATGCTTGCCTCTACCCTGTTATCCTACACCTCCCCTAACTAATGCACCTAACCTACATATCCTTGAATACTGTCATGGCCAATTCACCAACCTGCACATCTTTGGATTGTGGGAGGAAACCAGAGCTCCTGGAGGAAACCCATGCAGACACTAGGAGAATGTGCAAACTCCACACAGGCAGTTACCTGAGGCTAGAATCGAACCCAGGTCCCTGGAGCTGTGAGGTAGCAGTGCTAACCACTGAGCCACCGTGTCGCCCAGAATAGTTCTTTCTCTTTCTGGGTACATATTGACCTAGTCTTAAGCTAGTTTTTGTGTTGAACATATTAATCTGTCCTTGTACCTGGCAACAGTTTTGCTGCTGTCAGTTTCTGTTCTGATTCATTAAAATTAGCCTGATGAACATTTAGAAGCTAACATTAATTCTATTTAATAACATACTGAATCACTGTTTAGATGAATATTTCCCTACTAATAGATCATTCATTGAATATGACTTACTATTCATAAGTAAACAGAAGGCAGTACTAAGGTATTGCTGGAGTATTACTAGGAGGGTAAGGTATTACTAAGAGTCTAAGGTAGTACTAGGAAATTGCTGGAAGCACTTGGCAGGTCTAGGAGCACCGGTAGAGAGGGAAAGAGTTAATGCTGACCTGCTGAGCATTTCCAATATTTTCTGTTTATAGTTCAATTTTCTGCATCTGTGGTATTTTGTTTTTCTTTTCCTCTGGCACTAGTCTGAGATTAAGCCTCTCAAGATGTCAGTCTTGACCATGATTTGAACTCCTGACCTTGTATTTGTGCCTATTTCGACTTCCACAACATCGTCTGAATTCAGCCTCCTCCCTTCAGTTTGTCTGCAACTGAAAGTCTCGTTCTGACTTTGTTGTCTTTATACTGTGAATTTGATTTTACACTCATACTCAACCACTCCAGCATATCCCTGAATTCATAAAACCATACAATACAGAAGAGGACCTTCTGTATACTGGGTATGTACCACCAAAAATATTCTACGACATATTCTGGTCCCACTTTCCCACACTAGGTCAATAGCCTTCATCTAAAATCTTGCTGCCCATCTCGTGACCACCTGTAAGTCAAATGTTTCTATTATTTCTGTGCTCCAGTCAAGCAACATCTTAATTTATTCTCATACTATTTTCAAATAAATCAGTGGCCTTACTTCTCTTTGTTTCTGTAATTTTCTCCACCCCAAATGCCTTGTAGAGAGTGCAGCACTGGATCACATGCCTGATACAAGCAAACTTCTGTTCAAAATCCCCAAAAGGTTTTGGGCAGCTGATATTATAGTGAATGGCCAGCAGTATTCCTTAGGCCCTGATCTTGTAGCTAGCGAAAATGTAAATATTATCTACTGATGATTCTGCTTTGAGCCTCATGTTGGGAGAGTAGTTAAGCTGTTACATTATATAAAATATCAAGGATTGATTTGGTTACAAATGTCCAATGAATATTTGAGCAACTTTTCTAATTTTCATATATATAAGTATCTTTTAACAGAAGTAAAAATAACAACTCCGCTTGAAGGTTATTAAGCTTGTGCTGTGTGGTATTTTGTTGAATCATAGTTAAGGTGCAAAGGCTTGCAAAGATATGAGAATGGATTGGAGATTGATTAGTGGACAAAATGGAGAGAATATGAATAATCAGGACATTTTATGATGGTGTGGTTTAACTCGGAGAGTACAACAGTGATCAATAGTGGAAGTGTAGGTATTTGCAATCGACAACAATGGCTTAGCTGAGTGAATAAAAGCCAAAAGAACTGCAGATGCTGTAAATCAGAGACAAAAATAGAAACTGCTGGACAAGCTCAGCAGATCTAGCAGCAGCTACAGAGAGAAATCAGAGTTAACTTTTCAGGTCGAGTGACCCTTCCTCAGAACTGGGCTCTGGGTTTTGAGTTCTGAGGAACAGTCACTCAACACGAAACATTAACTCTGATTTCTCTCTACAAATGCTGCAACACTTGGCTGAGTAAACTGAGCACAATATATTAAATTTTGCTGATGATACAAAATTAGATGAAAGATTAAGCTGCAGGAGATGTAAGTAAACTGCAACGGGATATTGACTGCTTATATAAGAAGGTGGCATATGGAGTATAATGTAACAATTTTCCCTTATTTAAGAAGGATGGAAACCAGAATATTTTTTTTCTAAATTGTGAGAAACCAGTAAATGTTGAGTATCACAAATGTTGAGTCACGTCCTTGTACACACAAATATAGCAAAACAATTTGGAGGACAAGTACTATATTAATCTTTGTTGCAAGGGTGTTGCAATATAACAATAAGAAAGTCTTTTTGCAAACATGTGAGACTTTGAGGCCACAATTGAAGTGCACTTTTCTGTCTTTGTATGTGTAATAGTTCCTCAAAACAATGAAGTTTGTTCCTGGCAAGAATCTATGCATGGAGTCTTTTAACATGAGGACATTGTTGTGCTGTCGTTACCATGCGGTTCTGGCTGAACAGGAATCATTGTCTAGTTGCTAATCCATTGTGACATTGCACAAGTTTTGCAGAGGTTTGAATTACTGCCATTACATCTTTGGTTTAACAAACATAAACTGAAAAGTATTATTGCATTAAGTCTAAAGAGTTGACACTCCATCACCATCTGGGACTCAGCACTTCCCTGCAGCAGTACAGCTGGGACAGGGGACACAGCAGAGTGAGAGTTCCCATCTGTACCAAGTGCTAGTGTTGTGATTTGTTCTTTTGTTGAATGGATTTTCACCTTTCTTTTAGTAAAAGAGAATTATCAAACTTGTTTTCACTCTTAAACAATATTTTATACAAGCTGCTGCTGTTAACATTTTTAGCACTGTCCTGTAAGTGTCAGAAGAGATTTGTGCTGCTTGAATTAGTTAGTGCTGTTTACTCCAATGTGAATGTTAATAATTCCAAAAGCACTCCAGTCAGTAAGAAGTACGTTTATTTATATTGTTATTACATGCAGGAAATGTTTACATAGGAACATAGCAATGCACAGGGATGGAAAATGTGACTTCAGTCTATCTGATTATGGCCCAAATGTTTGATTGGGTGCACTAGAGTTTATTGTCACATGTTGGATTGCCTTTCATTGCATTTTATGTGTAATATCATTATTAAGAACTTCAATAACTTGTTAACAATATATTTTGATCCTTTCTAATGAATGGTAATTTGATTTAATGAACTGTAGTGAGGTCAACTTTTCTCTCTCAATGCCATGTTCTCAAAACACCTTTGCCATGGAGCCACACAATTAACGCTATAGCATAACCACATTGCCAACACTATAATTATCAAAAAAAGATTGGTCATTGGTTAAAATAAATTAGTTATACAACTGTTGTTTAAAACAAATCAGTAAGTTCAAATATTAACATTTTGCTGTATTTCTTTAAATAGCTTTTTTAAGGTCTTGATTTACTTTGTCAGGCTGACTTCATAGCCCTTTAAAAATGATAGGTGGTCCTAAATCCAGGATTCACAATCCTATTCCTGGGATTCCTGAATTTCAAGCATGTTTTTTAATGGTGCAGGCTAGTTCACATAATCGACATCCTGTGTGTTATGTCTCACAGCTAGTACGCAATAAACCACGAAGAGACATGCTTCTGATCTCATCATTGTATCGTAGCATGTGACCTGATAGTGGACAGCACGGTGGCACAGTGGTTAGCACTGCTGCCTCACAGCGTGAGAGACCTGGGTTCAGTTCCCACCTCAGGCGACTGACTGTGTGGAGTTTGCACATTCTCCCCGTGTCTGTGTGGGTTTTCTCCAGGTGCTCCGGTTTCCTCCCACAGTCCAAAAATATGCAGGTTAGGTGAATTGGCCACGCTAAGTTGCCCGTAGTGTTAGATGCAGGGGTAAACGTAGGGGAATGGGTATGGGTGGGTGTGCTTCGGCGGGTCGGTGTGGACTTGTTGGGCCGAAGGGCCTGTTTCCACACTGTAAGTAATCTAATCTAAAGGTATTAGTCTTCATCTTACTGGGGCCACTTGCAACATTACATGTTGAGTGAAGTGTGCAATAGTTTGCAACTGAAACAATTGCAGATACCAGGGCTTGCAAAAGAAGTCTATTGAATCTTTCAGTACAGTGTTTCCTACATCCATGTATGAGAACAACATGAGTATTGCTTATAAATAACCTAGTGAAGGTAAAAACAAAACTTATCACTACATCTGTGGAAATTCATAGGACAGCTCAGATCAAGCCAGGCTCCATGGCAGAGATAAGCATGTCCTACTGCTCTTCATCCCTCATAGGAATCAGATCAGCATTTCAAATACTCCTGCTCCATAGTCAGCAAGAACAAATCATTTGAGAGGTAAATTCTAAAGGGCATCCTTCTGACTCCTTTGGCAAACCATGTCTCCGGCTGTCCCTGTAACTTCTTATTTCCCTTTTATATCAAGCGGTAGCACCTCCATTGACCCACTATGCACTAATGAAATAAAACAAATGAAAGTTACAATAACGTGTTGAAAAAAAACTAAAGAAATAATTTCCACTATGTTAAAATACTCCTTTTTGCTACAAAAGAATAGAAGTGTTAATCATTCACACTCTTTAGTGCGTCAACATAAGAAATGCCAGAGACATCATTGTTCTGTGAAAATACCTGCTGATTGACAGCTCTGACTCTGATTTCTGCTGTCAATTTCACAGGTTGGTTTACATAAGATTAAGCTATTTCAAGTGTTTGCAGTTTCTGCTGTTCCCTTTGCTTGTAAAAATAAATGTTTTCATACAGTAGAAAGTAATTAATGACTTTTTGAAGCTGTATTTGTTACACTGTAGGGTATATTGTCACTGGAGGGTATATTAGTTGTATACAGTGCATAGTGGGAATGGAAGAGCCATAATTTGGCATAAGTGTCATGAGGGGCATGGGCAGTGGTTGGAGGGATAATGCGACATAGGGGACATAACAGACCACATTGGGACAAGGGTGGGATGACCAGCATAGGTGGTATGAGGCACCATGGAGATAGGAGGGCACATAGTGTGAGATAGAATGCATGAGATGGAATGACTAGGCCATGGAGTGTATATTGGGGGGATGAGGAACTTAGGGCTTCATAACTGTCTTTGTTTTTGATTTTTTTTTAATCAATTGAGACAAGCTCCCACAGCACCAGAGCAGGGTGTTTATACAACCTGCTTCAGCCACCAGGGGTTGCAACCTCAGATGTTTTTTTCCTGTATTGGCTGGTCCACTTGCAGCCCACAACCATCCTTCAGCACAAAATCCTGCCTTTTGTGGGCACCTACTGCCAAGGTGATCGCACAAAACCAGGAACCTTACAAACCCTGACTCCCCACCTCAATGCTGTAAATCTAGACTCTGGTGTGTCTTTTTATCATGCGTGTGAATGAGAGACATACATTTGGATCTTATCTCAGGACAGACAAACTACACTCGCTCAGAAGTTAGAGCTTTTGCAAATTCCTCACTGACCCAGAAATGAAGTGAGTGTCACAAGTGACCTACTTACAAACCTGTGAAGGCAAAATATAAATCAAAACTGTCACCATTGGGTAGCAGTATCCCATAGCTCCCAGTGCCATATTTATAAAAAGGTATTGCTGCAATTATATTAATGCTGTGAGCAGATGGAGTTTAGTTTTTGGAACTCTCTCAAAACTGGGGAATGTATTGCACAGGCAAGGCAACTTTAATTCATCCTTTTCTGTCTCAACAATACTAATTTAATCCCACTTCTCTATACTTATCTCACTGTTTTGCTCTTCTTTGCATATTTATTTTCCTCTGAATGTAAAAATTGAGTTGGCTTCAGTCTTGTGCATTCATGTATTCTATGGTTAAATAAACATGTGAAAAGAATTCTTCTACTCCTGCTATTTAGCACTTGTTCTTCCAGAGATTTTGTCCCCACAATGAATAAACCCAGCTTTGTAAATGTTTTCTGCATAAGATCATAAGAGATTCAGAGATGGGAGCAGGAGTAAGTCATTCAACATCTCAAGCCTGTCTGGGTTTATACAAGATCATTGCTGATCTGCCCTCGGCCAGAACATTCTGAAAAACAATCACTAAATCCAAAACATTGACTCTGTTTTCTCTCCACAGATACTGCCAGATCTGCTGAGTTTTTCCAGCAATGTCTGTTTTTGTTTCATTTGCCTTCTTCATTGCTTTCTGCACTTGCATGCAAGAAATCAGAATAGGAGTAGACCAGTCAGGCTTGCTCAACCATTCAGTAAGATCGTAGCTGATCTGGTTGTGACCTCAACCCCATTTCCTGCCTGCTCCCATAATCCATCACTCCCTTGAAGATTAAAAATCTGACATGTCAGCCTTGAATATATTCAATGACCCAGCCTCCTTGGCTCCTCGAGGTTAGAGAATTCAAAAGATAAATGACCCTCTGACAGAAAAGATTCTCCTCATTTCCATCTTAAATGGGAGGACCCTTGTTCTGAAACTGTGTACCCTAAATCTTGATTCCCCTATGAGGGGAAACATCCTGTTAATCTCTACCCTGGCAAGCCCCCTCACACTGTGATGCTTCAGTAAAATCACCTCTCATTCTTCTGAACTGTTGTTGATGATTCAAGTCCATTGGATAATTGACTCATTTATAAATTAAATGGAGAGATTTTTTCAGAAATAATCATTACTTGTTCCTATTTAAACTAGATAAAATGCACTTCGAGATAGTTACTAGTTGACAATATCGGTCTAATGGATTAACTGATAGTTTGTTGAGAACTAGAGTGAATAAGTTATTTTATCTTTTGAGCAATGATGTGAACCTGGTAATTTCCGATATATTGCCCATTATATATCTTTCCCAACTTTGATAACCACTGAAGGAGTTAATTTTTCCTTTTGCAATGGAGATTGAAGAGACAGTATCCTTTTTCAGAAGGGTGTACTAATGAGACATATATCCAGTTCTTTGAACAACTAGTTAGCAATCTCTAATGTGCACTTGCTGTGCTGAGTACTTGGAAAATTCACACCATGACAGATGTGACATTAAAACCATTACACACTATGTTTTTCTGGGACCATTTTTAGCAAACTTTTAAATTACAGACGCAATCAGTGATTGGATGGTTTACTAATTCTTGACAAAATAAGTTCCCTATAATTTTACAAGCTGTTTCTTAGTACCCGTTTATTACAGACACTTAAAATATGTGTTAACTGTCTCTTCCATGCTACGTGACAATACTTCTTTCACATCAGTGTTTCCTCACAAGGATCCTTTCTTTTCAATTAACACTGAATCTACATTAGCTTTGATACATAATGTGATCAATGTATAATTTTGCTTGGATGGTTAAACATTAGTAGCATGATAATTGTATCTTTTATTGAGTCCAGCCATTTAATTCTAATGTGTTGCAGCACCTGAGGACAAAGAGCAAAAAGAAAACTTGGTGTCAAGTTTCTCCAGCTCCATGGTGGCATTTTTCTGTTTTGCATGACAATGTTGAAAATTTCCCAGATATGTCCTGGTCACAAAAAAAGCAAGAAAATCAATCTGGTCAATTACCCCTCTTCCAGCCCTTTCACAATGGTGAAAGCAAGAGCTCTGGCGGTGCTGTACTACCTCTGGACTAAGAGTCCCAGGTTCAAGCCCCACCTACTCTAGAGCTGTGTATTAATAACGTCTCTGAACCGGTTGATTTGAGGAAAATATATGGAAGCTATTGAGAAGAAATTACTCACCAATAACTTGCTAACCAATGCTCAGTTGGTTTCTCCCAGCATCAAGCATACTGAGTAATAATGAAGTCAGTAGGGATCAGAGGGAAAGCTCATCACTATCTGGAGTCATACATAGCATAGGAAAGATTGTTATAGTTATTAGAAGCCAATTATTTCAGCCATGCTTTGGTTGTTGACCTAGACCGAACCATTTTCAGCTGCTTCATCCATTACCTTCCCTCCATCATAAAGAAGGAAGGACACTCACTAATGCTTAATCACTTTGCTCTTGAAATTCTTGTCGATGATAGAACTGCAATTGGCCATCATATGTTTGGATTTCAATCTTCAAAAACTGTGATACGAGTTGCTTTCATGTTCATTGATGAATGAGATAAACAATTCACACCTCCAAAGGACTGCATGACTCATAGAACATAGAACATTACAGCACAGTACATGCCCTTTGGCTCTCGATGTTATGCCAACTTGTCAGATCAATCTGAAGTCCATGACCATTTAAGTACGTTCCATGCCCTTACGACCTCTTGACATCTGTCCTATATCTATCATCCCTCAATGTAAAGCGATGTCCCCTTGTACTAGCCATCGCCATCAAGGAAAAAGACTCTCACTGTCCACCCAATCTAACCCTCTGATTATCTTATCTCTCAATTAAGTTACCTCTCAACCTTCTTTTCTCTGATGAAAACAGCCTCAAGGCCCTCAGCCTTTTCTCGTAAGACCTTCCCTCCATACCAGGCAACATCCTAGTAAATCTCCTCTGAACCCTTTCCAAAGCTTCCACATCCTTCCTATAATGCGGTGACCAGAACAGTACACAATACTCCAAATGTAGCCGCACCAGAGTTTTGTACAGCTGCAGCATGATCTCATGGTTCCGAAACTCAATCCCTCTGTAAAAGCGAACACACTGTATTCCTTCTTAACAACCCTATCAACCTGGGTGGCAACTTTCAAGGATCTATGTACCTGGACACCGAGATCTCTCTGCTCATCTACACTACCAAGAATATTACCATTAGCCCAGTACTCTGCATTCTTGTAACTCTTTCCAAAGTGAATCACTTCTCACTCTTCCAGATTAAACTCCATTTGCCACCTCTCAACCCAGCTCTGCAGCTTATCTATGTCTCTCTGTAACCTACAACATCCTTCGTCACTGTCCACAACTCTTAGTGTCATCCACAAATTTACTAACCCATCCTTGTATGCCCTCATCCAGATCATTTATAAAAATGAACACAACAGTGGACCCAAAACAGAGCCTTGCAGTACACCACTACCATCTGAACTCCAGGATGAACATTTCCCATCGACCACCATCCTCTGTCATCTTTCAGCTAGCCACTTTCTGATCCAAACCATGAAATCACCCTCAATCCCATGCCTCCATATATTGTGCAATAGCCTACCATGGGGAACCTTATCAAATGCCTTACTGAAATGCATATACACCACATCAACTGCTTTGCCCTCATCCACCTATTTGGTCACCTTTTCAAAGAACTCAATAAGGTTTATGAGGCACAACCAATTCTTCACAAAACCGTGCTGTCTATCCCTAATCAACGTATTCATTTCTAGATGATGATAAATCCTATGTCTTATAACCCTTTCCAATACTTTTACCACAACCAAAGTAAGGCTCTCAGGTCTATAATTCCCAGGGTTGTCTCTACTCCCATTCTTGAACAAGGGAACAACATTTTCTATCCTCCAGTCTTCTGGCACTATTCCTGTAGACAATGACGACATAAAGATCAAAGCCAAAAGCTCGGCAG
The DNA here is from genome assembly GCF_047496795.1 of Chiloscyllium punctatum. Lineage (NCBI taxonomy): Eukaryota > Metazoa > Chordata > Chondrichthyes > Orectolobiformes > Hemiscylliidae > Chiloscyllium > Chiloscyllium punctatum. The sequence goes on along the minus strand of NC_092742.1, from coordinate 44,162,129 downwards.
TCTCCTCCCTGGCTTCCCAGAACCACAGCTCCCACGCTCGACAACTTCCTCCCTGCCTGACTGGTATGTACTTAAGCTCCACAACACTTCAACATTTAGTGTGAACATCTCCAAGAGGCTAACAACGATCAGTTCATCCCTGCTTCGGAAAATGTTTTTCACATCCTTTTGGGAAGCTATTTGTTTTGATCTCTTGTGGTGTTCTAGTTAGTGCATAGATTTTAACAACAGTAATATGGAGAAATCAATCCACTTCGTTCCAAGAACGACAGATGTCATTCAAGATTCACACAAACATCCTTTTTAAAAAATGTATTCATTACGTTCATTCATGGGATGTGACATCACTAACTCCACCAACATTTATTGACCATTCCAATAAATGGTCTGGAGACACATGTAGGTCAGACCTGGTAAGGACAGCAGATTCCCTTCCTGAAAGAAAATAAATGAGCCAGACCTGTAAAAATCACCTGTGTTTAGTCTTGTATCCAACTTTATCTTCTACTCTACAGAAATAAGTTCTGACAACACTTTGTACTTCCCTAGAACAGTTCAACTAAAAGCTTAAGCTCGCATATCTAAGTAGTAAACTGAGCCCTGCAGTTCTGTGCTTCAGTGTGAATATTCCAATCTGGCAACAACAAAGTCGAATTTTTAGGTCTAAAAGAATATTTTCAGAATGCCTACATTTCCACCTTCAGCACTCATGCCATTTGCCACACACTAAATGCTGTATCATTACGGTCTATTTCATATACAAAGCATAACCTACATTGAAGCCACCACAGCAAATATCGTTTTGTTTTGCCCACTCTGTTTAAAACAAATTCTCGAAAAACAGGCCTGATTTGAATCAGTCTTGTAGTACTTATTTATACTCTTTTACCAAGATGAAACTCTTCTGTAAGAAGCAGAATGCTGAGCTCTTTTTTTAAACTAATGTAATTGCTGTTTTGGCTTTGAAAGTGATCTGTTTCTTACATTCTGCTAATTCTGTAATGTATCTGAAGATATACAGAAAGCAGAAAGCAGTCAAGATTAGTTCAATACATGTTCCTTCTCTATCTCCCTGTGGCAATGTGATGACTCAGTGGTTAGCATTGCTGTCTCACAGCACTGAGGATGCGGGTTTGATTCTGACCTCTGGTGACTGTGTGGAGTTTGCACATTCTCCCGGTGTCTGCCTGGGTTTCTGCTTGGTGCTGCAGTTTCCATCCAAGTCCATAGATGTGCAGGCTAGGTCAATTCCCCATGAGAAATGTGGGGATAGGGTGGGGTATGGGTCTGGGTGAGATGCTTTTCAGAGGGTTGGTGCAGATTGGATGGGCTGGAATGACCTTTTTCTGCACTGTAGGAATTCTATGATTCTGTTAAGCTAATAAATATGACAGTTGAGTAAAGTTTGTTCAGTTTCATTCTGTGGCGTATTTTGAAATTTCCTTGTCAATTGCTGTGTTTCTTGTCATCTCAAGGTCTCCGTCACAAGTTATAATTTCAGCTTCTGTACTCACAGGAAAGTAGCAGCTTCAATAACCAAATTAAGGGTGCAATTTTCCCTTCCTTGCAGGAGGTGAGAATGACAGTGGGAAATGCAAATTAGTGGATTGGTTGTCCCTTGTCACTGCCTCAGCTGAGCAAAATGGTCAGTTGGGGACCTGCTTTACTCACTAGCACTCAAAACGTTTATATGGTCAATTAATGACCACTTAAGGCCTCATCAGTAGCCTTTCCAACAAATAAGGAAAGTAGTTCTGTGGGTTAGAAAACCAGGGCAAGGCCCCCCCCACCCCCCAACTTTGGTGGATTGGGTCCTTCACTTGGCCCAATTAGGGACCAGTTGGGCAGGAAGAAGGCAAGGGGTTGCAAGGAGCATCTGCCGAAGGTCAATCCATTTCCCTTACCTACCACCCTTTAACTCACCTCTCTGCCAACCCCCCATTCTCCCCAGCAGCTGATCCTGTAAGCAAGAGACTTAGCTTCTTGCTATTGGATCTCCTGAAGACTAGATCTCCAACAATGATAGAGTCATAGAGATGTACAGCATGGAAACAGACCCTTTAGTCCAACCCGTACGTGCTGACCAGATATCCCAACCTAATCTAGTCCCACCTGCCAGCACCCAGCCCATATCCTTACAAACCCTTCCTATTCATATATCTATCCAAATGCCTTTTAAATGTTGCAATTGTACCAGCCTCCACCACTTTCTCTGGCAGCTCATTCCATACATGTACCACCCTCTGTGTGAAAAGTTGCCCCTTAGGTCTCTTTTATATCTTTCCCCTCTCACTCTAAACCTATGCTGTCTTGTTCTGGACTCTCCGACCCCAGGGAAAAGACTTTGTCAATTTATCCATGTCCCTCATGATTTTGTAAACCTCTATAAGGTCACTCCTCAACCTCCGACGCTCCAGAGTAAACAGTCCCAGCCTGTTCAGCCTCTCCCTATAGCTCAAATCCTCCAACCCTGGCAACATCCTTATAAATCTTTCTGAACCCTTTCAAGTTTCACAACATCTTTCCGATAGGAAGGAGACCAGAATTGCATGCAATATTTCAACAATGGCCTAATCAATGTCTTGTACAGCCGCAACATGACCTCCCAATTCCTGTACTCAATACTTGACCTAAAAAAGGAAAGCATACCAAATGCCGCCTTCACTACCCTATCTAGCTGCGACGCCACTTTCAAGGAGCTATGATCCTGCACTCCAAGGTCTCTTTGTTCAGCAACACTCCCGAGAACCTTACCATTAAGTGTATAAGTCCTGCTAAAATTTGCTTTCCCAAAATGCAGCAACTCAGATTTATCTAAATTAAATTCCATCTGTCACTCTCAGCCCATTGGCCCATCTGGTCAAGATCCTGTTGTAATCTGAGGTAACCTTCTTCGCTGTCCACTGCACCTCTAATTTTGGTGTCATCTGCAAACTTACTAACTATACCTCTAATGCTCACATCCAAATCATTTACGTAAGTTATGAAAAGTACTGGTCAAAGCACCAATCGTTGTGGCACTCCACTGGTCACAGGCCTCCAGTCTGAAAAACAACCCTCTACCATCACCCTCTGTCTTCTATCTTTGAGACATTTCTGTATCCAAATGGCTAGTTCTCCCTGTATTCCATGAGATCTAATCTTGCTAATCAGTCTCCCATGGGGAACCTTGTCGAATGCCTTACTAAAGTCCATATAGATCACATCTACTGCTCTGCCGTCATCAATCCTCTTTGTTACATCTTCAAAAAACTCAGTCAAGTTTGTGAGACATGATTTCCCATGCACAAAGCCATGTTGACTATCCTGAATCAGTCCTTCCCTTTTCAAATGTACATCCAGTCCATTCCCTCCAACAACTTGCCCACCACTGACATCAGGCTCACTGGTCTATAGTTCCCTGGCTTGTCCTTACCACCCTTCTTAGACAATGGCACCATGTTAGCCAACCTCCAGTCTTCTGGCACCTCACCTGTGACTATCGATGATACAAATATCTCAGTAAGAGGCCCAGCAATCACTTCTCTAGTTTCCCACAGAGTTCTCGGGTACACCTGATCAGGTCCTAGGGATTTATCCACCTTTATGCATTTTAAGACATCCAGCACTTCCTCCTCTGTAATATGGACATTTTGCAGGGTGTCACCATCTATTTCCCTACAGTCTATATCTTCCATATCCTTTTCCACAGTAAATACTGATGCAAAATGCTCGTTTAGTATCTTGCCCCATTTTCTGTGGTTCCACACAAAGGCTGCCTTGCTGATCTTTTGAGGGGCCCTATTCTCTCCCTCGTTACCCTTTTGTCCTTGATGCATTTGTAAAAACCCTTTGGATTCTCCTTAATAATATTTGCCAAAGCTATCTCATGTCCCCTTTTTGCCCTCCTGATTTCTAAGACTCAGAGGTTGCCAGCCTGAGTGATCAGCAGCTCCTGATGAGGCAGAACTTCAACATCAAGACCTGCAATTTGCAGAGAAGCTTGTTTTTTGATTCTCAAACATCTGATAACTCAATTCAGCGAGCTTTCTTGTTCATCAGGGCGAGACATGTTGTCACTGAACATGCCTGCCCCGATACTCAGGCTGCAAAATGAAAATTGAATGTCTTTCACCAATACTTCTGACTGATTTTTATTTAATGTGTTTATATTATAAATTATGATGTAAAAATATTATTCATACATAGCTATTAATTGCCATCTGCCATCATTGCTTCAACTAGCAAATGGAAAATAGGTTGTCCTTGTATCATTTCTGTAACTTTTAACCTGCTTCAGTTATGCGGGTTCCTAAATAAATCTTCTTCAAAAAGTCAGTTGCTCTTTTATTGCTGCTGGGGGAGATGATAGTGAGTACTTCACAGAAGAATATAAGCGTAGAAGTAAGCCATTTGGCCCATCATGTCAACACTGGCTCTCCAAATGAACAGCATGATTTAATGCCCTCTCATTCTCAATCCTTTTATGCGTGGGAACAGTCTGTCCTGATCTACTATATCCAAGTCGCTCATGATTTTGAAAACATCTATCAGGTCTCCACTTTGCCGCCTTCTCTCCAAAGAGAACAGTTCCAACCTTTCTAATTTATCCTCATAACTGAAGTTTCTCATCCCTGAAAACATTCTTGTAAATCTTTTCTGCAATCTCTTAATTGCATTCTCATCCTTCCTATGATGTGGTGCCCAGGAATGTATGGTAGCATAATTGGACAAATAATCCAGGAGAATACCAGTTCAAGTCTTAACATGTCAGCTGGTGGAATTTACATTCAACTGATTAATAAATGTCTGGAATTGTAACTCATCTCCAAACTCCATATGACCTATCCATAATACATAAATCTGGAATGTAATGAAATGGCCGCCACTGGCTTGGTCCCAAGAGTGCAAGAGGTTCAACACCATCCAGGCACTCCACTTGACTGCCACCACATTTGCGATCTTAAATGTCCATTCCCTAAACCACCGATTCACAATGGCAGAAGTGTGTACTGTCTACAAGATGTACTGGAACAATTCATCAAGGCTTCTTTGACTGCACCTTCAAAATTTCAGTACTCCCTTAATCTAAACCAGTTATGAAAGAAGAAAGAATTTGCAATTTTGTATATATATAGTAATATACACAATCTTGGGATGAACAAGAGAATCGGGTACATGGGACCATCAGCACCTGCATGTTCCCCTCCAAACTACACAGCAGCCTGACTTGGAGCGATATCACTAATTCCATTAACATTGCTGGATCAAAATTCTGGATCTCCTCTCCTAAAAGCATGGTAAATGTGGCTGCATCAGATTGTTATGGTGATGAAGGAAGGTGCTTCACCACCCCTTTGTTGACGGCAATTTGGCACAAATATTGGCTTTGCCAGTGATGCACATATTTCAGGGAAGAATAAAAAGGAATTATCATGAAAAACTCATTCAGCTTTACTCACATTTTTTAAAAATTCAGAACTTGCCAAAAATAAGTTAGGCTGTTTTTATAACCAGAATGTTAAAAACAAAGTTTCACTCATTGTGGTGAGGTTTTCTGATCACTAATGTCTTGGTTAATAAAACATTTTTTACGGTTTCAGGAGGTGCAGCTCCAATTCAAGTATAGCTTTAGTCAGAAGCAGAATAAAACTTCCTGTGCTCTGCCCCAACATTGTAGTTTGACACTGAACTGACGGTCTCTGTCTCTCGCTTGCATGAAATTTCCATTGTGACATTATTACATGAGGCTGTTTATTTAGTACAATCATATCTGTAAAAATACAAAATTAGCAAGACCCACTTCCTCCAGTATTCGCTTAATCTAAACCAGTCATGAAAGAAGAAATCATCTGCAATTTTATATATATGGCAATATCCACAACCTTAGGATGTTACAAAGAACTTTACAGACAATGGAATATTTTTGACGCAGACATTTTAACATAGGAAACACTTTATACACAGCAAGTTCCAATATAAACAGTAATAGCCAAGCAGTTTAACTTGGTTACATTGATGATTGATAAATATTGGTCAGTGTACCAGGGAGAGCTCCTCTGCTTCTTTTTGAAATAGTACCATAAGATCTTTTAATCCCAACTGAGAGAGCGGAGAGGATTGTCAGTTTAAGATCTCTTCTAAAGCATTCCAGTACTTCCTCAGTTCTGCACTGGACTATCGGGCTACATTTTTATACTGAAATGGTATAGAGCCAATTATTAATTTTGTAATGGTAAGGAGTGAAAACTGAATAACCAATTTCTCAACATAGAGTAATACTAACAAATAAAAAGCTCTGTACACTTCAATTGTAGATTAAAAGTTGAGACAACAAGGCTGCTTTTACCTTGCAGATCATGCATTTTCCTATAATAGCTCCTGTGCAGTTTTCATTTTAATGAAACAGGTGACTAGGTTTAATTTCTGCTTGAAAATAGGATAGGATTTAATACATCAAGAAAATATATTTGTATTAAAAGATTAGGAGATTTTCAGCTTCTAAGGTCTGTGTTTTGAAGATCTCTAAAATAGCTTTCTCTTCCTTATTCCTTATGAAAATTTCAGCAGCATCCATCCTTTCACTGGCAGACAAGGAAGACAAATCACTGCAATAGCAATTGTGCAATAGGATAGCATCATCACAAAGCTTTCTTAATATTTGTAAACCATACATCAAGTCATTATACATGTTGTGGCTTGTTCTGGATGAGAACAGTTGTACACTGGAGAGTTTTAACTCTTCCATTTCTTCATTGAGAAGGGTCACTGGACCCAAAGCATTAACCTTCTGTCCACAGATGCTGCCAGACCAGTTGGTTTTCTCCATCAATTCTTTTTCAGTAACTTGTTAGTTCGGAGCTTTGACTTGTGCTTTTAGTTTGATAAAGGGTGCTCCAAGATGTTTAGCTGTTCATTGTCGATTCAGTGTTGCTTAAGGACAGAATCATCTAAATATGCAAGTAGAATACCAGTATTGATGGCATACATTTGGGTAGGTAATGAAGTACAATGGTGTAAGCTTTGAGCTTTATGAGAATGTATTGTGAAGGAATGGAAGCAAATTGGCTTTGTCAGTCAAGTGGACATACAACCATCTATTACCTAGCATCACCATAGGAGGAATGGTGTTTGTGAGCTTCAGTGTCTGTCCTTCCACACACATCATCCCTCAGGATTTTGTAAGACTTGGTAAAGCTGTGCTTATCTTGGATTTCTTCAGGTCATAAAGTCATAAAGTCATGGAAACAGACCCTTCAGTCTAACTCGTCTATGCCGACCAGATACCCAACCCAGTCTAGTCCCCCCTCCCAGGTCCCAGCCCATATCTCTCCAAACCCTTCCTATTCATATATCCATCCAGATGCCTCTTAAATGTTGCAATTATACCAGCTTCCTCTGCATGAAAATGTTGCCCCTTAGGTCTCTTTTATACCTTTTCCCCCTCTCACCCTAAACCTATGCCCTCTAGTTCTGGACTTCCCCACCCCAGAGAAAAGACTTTGTCTACTTACCCTATCTATGCCCCTCTTGATTTTATAAACCTCTAAAAGGTCACCCCTCAGCCTCTGACGCTCCAAGGAAAACAGCCCCAGCCTGTTCAACCTCTCCCTATAGCTCAAATCCTCCAAACCTGGCAACACCTTGTAAATCTTTTATGAATCTTTTCAGGTTTCACAACATCCTTCAGATAGGAAGGAGACCAGAATTGCACACAATATTCCAACAGTGGCCTACCAATGTTCTGTACAGCCGCAACATGACCTCCCAACTCCTGTACTCAGCACTCTGACCAATAAAGGAACGCATACCAAATACCTCCTTCACTATCCCATCTATCTGCAACTGTACTTCCAGGGAGCTACGAACCTGCACTCCAAGGTCTCTTTGTTCAGCAACACTCCCTAGGACCTTACCATTAAGTGTGTAAGTGTTGCTAAGATTTACTTTCCCAAAATGTAGCACCTCCCATTTATCTAGATTAAACTCCATCTGCCACACCTCAGCCTATTGGTCATCTGATCAAGACCCCACTGTAATCCGAGGTAACTTTCTTCACTGTCCACTACACCTCCAATTTTGGTATCATCTACAAACTTACTAACTATACCTCTTATGCTCACATCCAAATCATTTATATAAATGACAAAAAGTAGTGGATCCAGCACCGATCCTTGTGGCACTCCACTGGTCACTGGCCTCCAGTCTGAAAAACAATCATAGAGTCATAGAGATGTACAGCATGAAAACAGACCCTTTGGTCCAACCCGTCCATGCTGACCAGATATCCCAACCCAATTTAGTCCCACCTGCCAGCACCCGGCCCATATCCCTCCAAACCTTTCCTATTCATATACCCATCCAAATGCCTCTTAAAATGTTGCAATTGTACCAGACTCCACCACGTCCTCTGGCAGCTCATTCCATACACGTACCACCCTCTGCGTGAAAAAGTTGCCCCTTAGGTCTCTTTTATATCTTTCCCCTCTCACTCTAAACCTATGCCCTCTAGTCCTGGACTCCCCGATCCCAGGCAAAAGACTTTGTCTATTTATCCTATCTATGCCCCTCATAATACTGGCTAAAATTATATTACATCTGGAAAGCTATGAGAGTATCTTGAAGATGCTAAGACCACAAACTGGTGTATTATTGATTGGGCACTTGAAAAGCAACGGTGGAAAGCTACACAATCAAGAATCTTGTGATGTGAGGGACAGATGGTTCATAAATGTATGCCTTGTTGATATCGATTGTACCCATGAAACCACCACCCCCTGTCTTCTACCTTTTGAGCCAATTCTGTATCCAAATGGCTAGTTCTCCCTGTATTCCATCTGTATCTGATATCGTTGCATTGCAAGGACAAAACAGATCACAACAATTGCTGTTAGATTAGTTTTTTTCAATATTCTGTCCGAGGATGTAGGCATCACCTGCAATCGCAGCATTTGTGGTCCATCCCTAATTGCTCTGGAACTGAGTGGCTCAATGTTAAAAATCAATTACATTACTGTGGATCTTGTGCCATTTGTCAGCCCAGACCAGATAGGTATGGCATTTTCCTTCCTTAAAGGACATTCAAGAAGGACCAAAAGTCCAGTTGTTCTGCGTGAATTACTGACTTACAAGAGGACTGTTTCTGCAGAAGATGATTGGTTCCAGGAATTTACAAATCATGTACAAGAGTGATATTGTCCTGTAGTTTCAAGGTCACCGTGCCTAATTTGAGTATGGAAATACATCCGTTACCATACTTTTGAAATGCATCCAAATTCAATGGTATTGAGGAACAGTTTTACCAGCCACTGGGATTTAGTTGCTGAAGAATTTCTAGACTTGCGTCACATCCCTCTATCACCTTGGAGATGTAACATCATGTGGCAATATTGCCTTACATTATCCATTTGAATAGTTAGGTGTCACAACCAGGTGTATTTCCAAATAGAGACTAGCTAGCAGCAAAGATTTCATGTTAAACAGTTAAAAATTTAGTTGATTACAAACTATTGCTGAAAATTCTTGAGTAAGAAAGCTATCAGTATAGCTAAAATACAGATGCAAAAACTAAAAGTAAGTACAGATCAAATAAACTTATAGAGAAAAAGGGGAGATCATTCTGATGTCATGGCTTGCTTGAAACTGAGTAGGACAAGGGCAGATGAGAGGGGGCAATAAAATTAGACACCATCACAGCAGTGTCATTCCCAGTGCTTACAAGCATCCACCCACCTCTGTTCCAATTTCATCAGCAGAACGGGAGATGTCAGGGTGCCTGATCACCCTTGAAGCAATTAATACCCATTTAAGGACCTCTGCCTGCAGCTAGGATTTTACCTGTGAGCCGTTGTGCTGGGTTAGGAGTGATGCCTCTCTGATGGACACCTTTGATGGCAACCTGCAAGGTTCAACCACGCACTGCCTTGCCCTGTAGAAATAGTCATCTCCGACACCTCTTAAGGACATGCCTCAAGCCAGTTAAATGGCCATGCAGAGGCAGGCATGGCCTGATCTTTATGCAAGAGGGTGGAACTAACACTCCTATCACAATGGTCAGTCCCTTAGCTCTGTTTTTTTTTTCTCCATAGATGCTGCCAGAATATTTCCATTTTTTTTTCTGTTTCTATTTCAGATTTCCTTTAATCATGATATTTTGTTTGTAGTTTATAAATAATATTGAAGTAGTTTATGGTTGGTGTTAAAAGCAATTTGGAAACCTTTTTAATCAACTTGTTTGGCCATGTTATTAATTGCCTCTGGAACAGCTGGGTTGAACTTGAACCTGGGCTTTCTGACTTAGAGATAAGGACACTACCACTGCAACATAAGAGCCCCTTAAGTCTTTGTCGATATTTATGATGAACCTGTTCAGATGTGTTATAAGACACCTCTGAAGCAAGTGGGTCTGCAGTAGTGCTCTGGGAATGTTTTAATCTGTACTGTGAAAAAGGATCTAATAAGTCAATCTAGCAATATTTATGGCAGTAAGGCTAAAGAAGTCACAGTGCAGGGTAAGTGGCATTAATACAAAGTATTGCTATTTAAAAATCACAACAAATTATTTCTTATTTATAATTCTGAGAAGTAATGTTGATTATATCGATTTCTGACTCAACTGGAATCCATTACATTAAAGTTATGTTCCCAGGAAAGGACTGGCTAATTTAATAAGTCTGCTCTAAGCAATCTTTTCTGAATGCCAAACTTGACACTACAGTGAAATTGGAAGTTAACGCTGGCCTAGCATTGATACCAAAGTAATTACATTGAGTGCCAGTGGATTCTCTCTTTTAATGAGCTGACAATTCACACATCTGTAAATATAGAACTTCTGCTCACAAGTTTTGAATAAGTAACATTATGTTAGAAAAAAATCATTAATTTTTAAAGGGTCTGTACAGAACATGCCTGGATTTGGCTGTGTTGTTGAGTCTGTTCTGATCTTTGAACAGCCTCATTCTCTTATAGAACAGTTGGCCACATCATTAGTACCATATACTATTGAACGGGAGCAGTGCTGAACAAATGTACTGCAAAATTATTCCTAGTTACATCACTAACAAAGACACCAGAGTTCAAGCCAGTTGATTAAGGTAGTATCAGGTGTCAACTGTGCTAATGATTGATTCTGTCACCAGATGAACAATAGAACTTTTGTTTTGCATAACATAATCCGTTTGCTAATAAAACAGAAGGTAAATAGAAACAGGATGTAGATGAAAGAGCACATGATTACAGTTGTGCATTGATCCTCTACAGCAATAGCTAACCATTGAGCAGCTGCTGCTTACTTCTTTCTCGCTTTGCAAAGATGTTTGCATCCATTTTTTAAGGTGTTAATGTATCATCATGTTTCAAATTGCTGCCAATCATTGTTACCATTGATAGGTAGCAATTACACAATGCAACCATCTTCACCTTGGTGTGCTGAGAGGATGATTCATCTTGGGCTCCTCCAGCATCACAAGTGTCAGACTTCACTAACTTGACTCGCTGCATAGGATATCAGCAAGCAACTGAAAGCACTGGATACTGTAAAGGTTATGGAACTTGTTGGATGGCATTCACTCCGCTCTAAAACATCCCTGCATGTGTTTCTCATAGGAATGTCTTGGGCCCAATCACATCATCAATGATCTTACCTCTATCATAAGGTGAGAAGTGAGGGTGGTCACTGATGATTGCACAATGTTCAATATATTCATTTGTCCTCTGAAGCAGTCTGTGTCCATATGCAGCAAATTCTGGACAAAATCCAGGTTTGGGCTGATGGTAGCAAGTAACATGCATGTCTCAAAATTGCCAGGCAAAAACAATCTGTAACGAGAGAAGCTAACCCTTGCCCTTGATCTTCAATGATATTACCATCACTGAAAGCCCCCACTATCAGGATATCATTAACCAGAAACTGAACTGAATACTGTGGCTACAAGAACAGGTCAGAGCTTGGGAGTTCTGAGATGAATAACTCACCTTCTGTCTCTCTAAAGCCTGTCCACAATCTCCAAGGTGCATGATGTATTGCCTCCAGATGTGTGAATGGGTGCAGTTCCATCAACACTCAAGGAGCTTCTCACTATGCACAAGAAAACAGCCCACTTAATTGGTATCCTACTTTCAAAATTCACTCCCTTCACCACCAATGTACCATGGCACCATTTGGAAGATACACTTCAGTTACTAACCAAGGCTGTTTCAACAGCGCCTTCTAAACCTGGAATGTCTACCAGCAAAAAGGACCAGGGAATCAGATGCATGGAAATTCCACCATGTGCAAGTGCCCCTCCAGGTCACAGAGCTTCCTGACTGGTGTTGGGTCAAAATCCTGAAACTGTTTCCCTAACTACACCATGACAGCGATTTGTTCATTCACCCCAAAGACAACATTAGTTCAAGAAAGTAGCTCACTTTAGGGCAATTAGGAATGTGCAATAAATATTAGCCCAACCAGAGAAGCCCACATCCCACATATGAATAAAAAAAAGTCAAACATGCTCCATCTTAGTTAACGCAGGCCCTGAGCGAAATTGCATGTTATTATTTAAAAGCTGTGCATTAAACACTCATTTCCCTGGCAGGCAAATTTAAGCTATTGCTAGCTCCTTTATCATTAATTCTCTATTGTATTTGTGATCTAAACCTATGCAAATATTATAACTACAGAATATGTCCAAAGCAATATTGACAGTTTTATACTGAATGTATTTACATATGAAAGATAGACCAGATAACTGCACAAGAACTGACATGACTGAGAATGGAAAAGAATCTGTGACCTAAATGTCCTCCGAAAAGAACTGCTGATGAAAGTTATCACAGACATGAATGAGCAGAAAGATGAAATTTTGTGTAGAAGTTATAATGAGAATGACAATTCAGAGACCACGTGCAGACTGTAAAAGCATGCCTGTCTACCACCTCCATCCAAGGCTATAGGAACAGTGACTAATCTGCTCTGCAAGCACTCAGGAAATGGTTACCTTGTTAGAACATTTTGGTTAAAGTTATTTTTAGCTTATTCATTAAAACTAGTGCCATTGGCTGCTGCTGATTGAAAAATCTGCTCCCATGGCTTCATTTGTCGTTGTAGATTTACAAACATAATGGTCACTTGACAATAGAAAAGCAGCTCCCTGAGGTAACAGTGTCTGGTATTAATTTGCGAATGTATGTGACATATTAGGCTTGATCACTTCTTGTTACTGAACAGACTTTTCACTGGCTGTAGATCTGAAACAAATTATAACTCAGTGAAACCATGAAAAAGCAATATTATATAAAGGTTTTGTTTTCAAAGAGCTTGCCTTTTCCTACTCTCTCAATCTGGATGTGTCCATATCCCTTTGCAGAAACTGGAAAGAGCTTTAGTGTATTGTCAATCCATTATCACTGAAAGTATATCCATGACCTTATAAGATACACATCTAGAAATTTAGACAGATTGCACTTACAATGGAGCAGGGGCGCACAGCTCATTTCCTTTTCATGTGTGGAGAGGTCAAAGGTTCTTGGAAAAAAGACTTTTAACAGCTGTTTGACCTGCCATTTCCATTGGCAGGGTGTTTAACATTTGTTTGCAGTGTGGATAAGTGACACATTTCTTTCCTCCCCAGAGGTTTGGGGTCAATTACCAACACTGGGAAATTCCCACCACGTTGGATCCTTAGTTTGAAAACCTCCCTAAAAATATGGACCAATTGCTAGGCCACAAAGTTTAAATCAGTCTTGCACCTGAATAAGGATTATATTTTAAATTAAACTCTGCAAATCAGAGTACATACTCCAGAAGGAAAAATGATAGATTGTCCATCTTCTGGACATCAACATGGGACATATCGTTACTGTAGTACTCCAAAGATTTCAGCCACAGTTTAGGTTCTTGGAACTAATCCAACCAGATTAAAACATCAAAAAATATTTTCAAAATTATTTCACGGTCCATATTGTACCATTATGGTTAGAAAACATTTAGGAGAGACCCTGGGAATGCCTCAGTGCCTCATTAACAGACTGTCAGAGAAGTCATTGTTGCTCCCTGCTCAGGCCCAGGTTGGATATGGATATTGAGTTGGATATGGATCTGCAAATGTAATAGGATCATATCTGTGAGTTAATATTTCAGTACGTCAGGATGAGCTGTGGAAAGAAGTATATAAGTACCTGGCTTCATTTTAATTATCCAATATCAGCTGAGGGGAGTTGAGATCAAGGCTATGGAATTATCCTGATATCCTGGGGCAACCTTCCTCCTCAACTAACACCACAAAAAAAAACAAACCTTCTGGTCATTTATTTACTTTTTTTTGTAGGCTCTTACTGTATGAAAATTGAGTGCCATACGTAACTGTAACATTTCAACTAAAAGGTTCCTTGGACATCCAGAGGATGTAATAAGTTGCCTGGTTTGTACCTGAGAGTATCTGATTTTAGCTCTTCATTTTAAATAATACAGATTAGAGTGCTGTTTAAATATTCCAAAACCAGTACAAATGAAGTGTCAGGCCTAACATTGTGTGGTGCAGCTATAACATTACAGTTGAGATGATCAGTCTGCTTTAAAGTGTAAGTATAATTATCTACTACTGAATTGCATCCTTAATAATTCACATGACTTTGAAAACTATAAAGGTACATAGTGAATGCGTGCATTTGTTTCCCAATATATCAACACACAAGCCTGTCCTGTACGTTACTATCAAAATTTGTACAGAAATGGTGAATCCAAACCTAATTGGACTTACACTTGTTTTGTGTAGTCAACAGTAAAATAAATTCAGTTATTTATAGACATTGTTGAAATACTCTTATTTTCTATGCATCTGTTTAGACTTGAATACAGTGAATCATGAAAATCATGAAACTTTTTAGATTTAGGTTTTATTATCACGTGTACTGAACTCCAAGGTTCAGGAGTACAATGAAACGTGTACAAAGTGGCCATTCCCGACACCATCTTAGACACAAAGGTATGTAGGTACAAAATCTTACATACAAAAATAGAAAAATAAAGCAATAAGTTATTGCTTGCTTGTAAAATAAATTGGCACGTTCTAAACAACTTCTATCTGACCACATGTTCGTCTTAAGTTAAGTATGAAATTAGTTATCTCAAAAACTGTATTTCTTTGGTTTTTGGGCTGCTTGATGAGATGTACATGATAAATCATTAGCAAACTTGGGGAGGGAATTACTTTCTAAAATAAAACAGTATCCAGAGAAAATTGCTCAAAAATATAACAATCGTAGGCAGCATTTAAATATTACAGTTTGCATTTTAGATATATTTTGGTTATACATGCTGCAGGGATGCAAGAAACCTGAAAGTTATTCAGAAACAAAAAAAATTGAACTGCCCAATTTGCTGTGTAAATTACAAAATCTCAATGAGCCAACAAGGTTGGTTTCAGAATGCACGCATGAGTGCAGTTTCAATAACAAGTTATTAATTTTGGGGAAAACTACAATTTTTCCCTTGTTTTGCTTAAAAGGAGGCATTGCAATCTGATAAATATAATGGATAGAACTTTATTTGAACACAGATTGTGTTAAGGTCTGGGAAACACACTGTTTGAACCGCTGACCTCTTTAACCCAACCTTATCGTTATCCTTTAAAACTTTGACAAAGCTCTTGGTCATCTGACCAAATTTCTCCTTATGTGGCTTGGTGAATGCTCCTTTGGGATATTCTATGATGTAAAGGTAACTATAAATATAGGTTTCTGGCATTTAACAAGAACTTTGTTTTGTAAAACGAATTGTCAAGTTCAAGACCACGTTTGGCCATATGTTCATGTCAATTTCTTCATTCCTGTTTCACCAGTTTTGGTATTTTAATTAACCATTTCAGACGTGGTATGACAAACCAGTGATGCAGATTGGGCTTTCTGGCCCAGAAGTAGGAACCATTACCACAACACCACAAGATCCTTTTTTCACTAGGATATAACGATAAGTTTACAACTTAGTTGTTAACTACTGATTTATAGACCATTAAGACATTTATAAGCAGTTAATTCTGTTGTCTTGATCTTGACTGCAAGAAGCTGGCATACTTAAAGTCAGGTACTGCCTAATGCCTAGAAGATGCATTTTAGAAATGCGAATTGAAACACATGGCAGGCTCATATGAATGGTCTTTGCTCCCAACCATCACTCAGTATTTCAAACAGTTCATGAACCATAACATTGATTCTTCAGATCCTCCAATCTCTGTCTAGTGATAGAATGGACCCTTGGTCAAGTATATGCATCAAGATCCCTCGGAAGATCTGCGCATTGACTAAGTGAGAATTAACCAGGATGTTGAAAGTTTCAAAAGGGAATTCCCCTGCTCCCCAGACCCTCTGACAAAGTCTCCACTTCTGAGATAGAGTCAGATGCTTTGGGCCGTTCTGATATCCAGTATGTTTCTGGATAGTTCCCCAGGAAGTCTTGAATGAGAAAATTCAAGTCCACTGGGTGACTGTCCAACTGACCTTCTTAACATCACTTGAATCCTCCCCTAATCCTGGTTCCTCCAAAATCACTGACCTCCCACTAAACCACCCGTATCCTCTAAATTCCTAACTTGCGTCCTTGACTTCTTGCCTTCACAACCTCTCCTATAATGCCTAGCTGTCCCCACCCTACATACTACTTCATTGAGTCACCCCTAAGTCTCCCATTCCCTCTGAAACCCTAACTCTAGCCTGACCCTCCTACATCCCAATTGTCTGCCTGTCTTTGAAATTCTTTCCCAATCCAAATCAATTACTAATATGCTACCTAATGTGAGGTGGTGCACTTTGGAAAATCAAATTCAGGTGTGAATTATACAAGAAATGGCTGAACCCTTCGGAGCATTGACATAGAGGTATCTGGGAGTACAGGTCCACAGATCCCTGAAAGTGACAACACAGGTGGATAAGGTGGGCAAGAAGGCATACAGCATGCTTGGCTTCATCACTTAGGGCATCAAATGTAATAGCTGGCAAGTTATGTTACAATCAGAAAAAACCTTAGTTATGCCACAGTTGGAGTAGTGCAGTTCTGGTTGCCATACTACCAGAAGGACGTGAATGCTTTAGGGAGAGTGTAGAGGTTTACCAGGATGATGCCTGGTCTAGAGAGTTTTCAGTATGAGATGAGGTTGGATCAACTTGGATTGTTTTCACTGGAAAGAGGGAGGCTGAGGGGCGACTTGATGGAGGTCTACAAAATTATGCGAGGCATAGAAAGTGTGGGGTCAGAAGCTTTTTTCCAGGGTGGAAAGGTCAACTGCAGAAGGGCACAGGTTCAAGGTGAGAGGGAAAAGTTTAGGGAGGAAGGGAGAAGTTATCTTTTCACGTAGAGGATGGTGAGTGCCTGGAACACATTGCCCATGATGGTGGTGGAAGCAGGCAAGTTAGCAACATTTAAGGCATATCTTGATAGACACGTGAACATGAGGTGACCAGAGGGATTATCAATCACATGGGCAATGAGTTGTAGGTCTGAATAAGGATTGAGAATTGGCGCAGGCTTGGTGGGTCTTGTTGCTATGCTGTATTGTTTCTTTATGTACATTTATCCAACTGCCACTACCCATCTGCCATCCAACACAGCTGCTATCCCACCATCCTACTAACCGATATACCACCTTGCCCAACTGCTACCCTGTCCGCCTGTTAGGCTACCAACCTATCAACCAATCAACCTCCTAACACTTTACCTATCTATAACCTAAACAGCTGCTACCCTAACTAGCTATCATCCTACCAATACAGACGCACATAGTAACCCTTCTGTCAGCCACATTGGACAAAAAATTACTATTTTTTTTGTCCGAAGTGCGAGTTGGGCCAATTTTGATTTAGCGATTCTCTCCATGAGGCTAAGCAGGTTTTCTCATTGTATCTACCATTCAAACCAGATCACTGCACTCAGAGAGTGAGGTATGATCCTGCCTATCCATTCAGTAACACACTGAAAAGCTGATTAAATGTCCCAAAATTCTCCAGTGTTTTCACTAATGCCGCTTGCCCTGTCTTTCCCTGATGATCCAGAAGTACAAGGATGATATTTGATGGAATAACACTCCGGATTTCTGAACAGGCCTGTAACTGAAGACCCGGTCAGAAATGCAGAGCACCGGGGCACTCAAAAAGCTAAGAACAGAACCGAAATCTGACATGATTATTGCTGCTCAGAAGATTCAGGCCATCAACTTCAAACATCTAGCGGCAGTAAGATTAATAAAGGAATGATTTAAGAATGATTAATACTGAAAAGAAAAATAATGGAACTACAGTTTACTCTACCTCGCTGCATCTTTCTCCACCCTCAAATGCATCATCACAACCAACTCCATTGCTTTTCATCTCCTCTATTAATTTCAGTGCAAGCTCTGGCCAACTGTTCACCAATCTTCCTGTAAAGCATCTTGAGATATCAGTTATATGAAAGGAGCAGTCATTATAAGTTTCTAAGTGGAATTTCCCCACCTTTGTGTGCAATTCACAGTTCTGTATTAGTTGTTGCTGTGGTGTCTTATGTTAATGAACTTAATGCTTTAATGCTTCAGATAAGTAGTGTGGTTAGATTCTTGCATTTTATAGAGACTTTCAGTTCTTGAAATACTCAACCACTCTGAGATGATAATAAATTGGGGTCACAAATATAGTGCTGGGTGACTAACCTGAGCCATGTTGAAAGTGAAGGCAGCTGGCTTCCTATGAAATTAATTATTAAAAATTGTGGTAAGGAGAAGAGAAACTAGAAGAAAAATTGCAATACATGATACGTAGTACTCTTAAAATTATGTAATTGAAGCATTAAGGTGATTCTGTCAAATGAACAGAACTGTTTTTTATAAAAGGCAAGCTGCTACAGATGGTAGAAATCTAAAACAAACTCTAACTCTAATGAGGATCAGCAAGTCAGACATCATCTGTTGCGAAAACAAGATTGCTTGAAATTCAGGTATGATGCATTTCACAACTTCTGAAAGCCCCCTCGTATAAATGCTATCAAGTCTTTAATGAGCCTTCTGTATAGTTTCTGAACAGTCTCACATGCCCTTTTATACTATCTGACCATATTGAGATATCAGTGTCTTATACATTCCAAAGCCCAGGTCTTGATGGTCAGTGCGACAGAGACAAGGGATCTGATACACTTCAAAGAAAAGTTGGGTACTACCAGTCACTGTCTTTGATCCACCCTATATAATGCACTGTTGTATAAGAATGGAAATGGAAAATCTTAAATAACCTTTCAGAACCTTATTCTCAGTGTGCAGTTCAGCTGTACATTTCCTTTTGATCCTTAGCTGTCTCTGGAACTGCTAAATATATAACTTAATTAGAAATGAATGGGCCAGATTTTGTCATCCCAGTGACCTGATTTGGTTGGTGGGAAGAAGTGTGACTCCTGATTCTGGGATTTCTAACCCTATCTCTGGTATCTAAAGTGAGGAGTGGGAGCCCCACGCCCATGTACAGTAATTCTTGTAATGGAGGCTTCATTGTGGAGCTGTGATTTCAGACATCCCCTCAGTTTTCACAGAGTTGGGACAGCTCCTGAAGGAGTAGTTCATGTCAACTCAGAGGTATGGGAAACCATTGGACCAGCTTGATTTGGTATCTGGAATCCTTCGGCAGGTAAATTTAAAAGTTTTGCTAACTTCCTATTTCATAAGGTATTGCTGTATGATGAGTGAAGTATAATTTTAATTCAAGGATCAATGATAAGATTTTGTTTGGAAAAAATAAGTAACTGTTAAATTGATCAGCATTGTGATTGTGGAAAGAAACATAAGTTAGTTTATACAGTGGATAAAGTGCTTTTCTGCATTGAACAATATCGATGTTCAGATTTTACATTGTCAATTAATCCTTGTGCTTTCATCTTTTCATTGATTGACAGCTTAGCCTTCTCTTCAGTCTTTGAAGTAGTGGAACAGATGGCTGAGTTCTTTATTCAACAAGTCAGCCATTTGTTTATCCCTTGAAATGAAGGGAAAGCAAAGAAATAGATAGCCATTTGTTCAAGGGCTTTAATATAGTCATCCTTAGAGGTTTTGATGACCCATGTGTGGAATTGAATCATATGATGAATGCCTATCTGAGCTCTAGTCCATATTAAGGGGATTCAACATAATGGGAGTTATTTGTAAAGCTACTAAGGGGACTGTGATCTCTCTTTAGATTGACAGTTTCATGAGCTCCTCAGAAGTGTTTAAATTAAGTAGCTTTCAAATACCTGTTTGTTTACACTGACATTTTCATGAACATCTCAAAAGTTCCCAATGTAATTATAGGACTCATGCATTCTGTCCATATTAAATGTTTGATGAGCAAGCATAGGAGTACGGAAACGGAAGAGCCATCTAGCAGGAAAGTAGAGGTTTTGCTTAGCATGGGATTATGGGATGAATGAATATGGGACATTGAGGAAGTGAGGCACAGGAAAGGTATGGAAGAAGCAGGAGGGAATTTTCAGCCAGCTGTATCACTAAAATACTTACTTTAGAATCAGTTAATAGCATGTGGAAAGGAATCATTTCCAGGCATCATAGACACAAAGAAGGTGCTAATGTATTATTCTGGATATGTAAAAATATATAAGAATGTGAACATCCTGACCTCAATGTACAAATTTTCTGAAAATGTAGAGGAACTCCATCTTAGACATAACTTATGGCATTAATTATTTAGATGAATGTAAAATCAGTCAAAAAAGCATTTGAAGCTCGGCATTATCTTCTACATCTTTGAACATTAACCATATAAAAAAACTTTAATGAGGGAGGGGACAGGAAAAGAACCACAGTGACATTGATAGCACTGTAAAGAAAACGCTTTTGCTTTTCTTAATGTTTTCTTCATGTTTTGATGTGAATATTGTTTTCATTGTTAAATGTTTCTCATTTAAATCACAAACAGAACTTTGTCTGATGGAAAGGTCAAGCTATTTTTGTTAATCATGTTTATTCTGGTTTCACAATTTGCTGATTCTATGGTATTATTTCCTGACTACTTCATTTAAATTGACTGTCTGCTAATTTCCAACATTTGCAGGCACAGCTTTGAAACTCTTTCCCACGATTGTCTGGTGAAAGCTGTTCAGAAACAGCTGATCGAGCAAGATATGGTGTTATCTTTGGTATCTGTAGTACAGACTATTTCAGCTATTCACTTTTATACCATTGAAACTCTATTCTCTGGTGATTTGATAAAAGTGTGTTAAGTGCAACTCCTATGCCTTCTGAATCCTAAAATAGAAAATTTTACAATTCTGCAATAATATTTGTTCCTAATTTTAAGGTAATTAAAGAGTTATTCTATTTCTATTTGGAGCTTGTCTGAGTTGATGCATCTTACCTCTAAGCCAGAAAGTTGTGGGTTCAAGCTGCTGTCCAGTTCTCAAGCATCCGATATTGGTTGAATAAAAGAACATGTCCTGCATGAGTGCTGCATTGTTAGCTTCCATGCTTTTAATGAGGCATTTCACAGAAACTTCATCTGGCTGCTTTAGTTTTGATGAACTAAAGCAGATGCTGAGTAATAGTAAGGAGTTCTCCAGAGATCATGGCTAATATCTATCCCTTACATCTAACAGTGATTCTCAAAAGATACAAATTTTATCGAAAGTGCTTTGGATTGTCCAAAGAGGGTTTATGAAGTGCATAGTAAATTCTCTTCTTCTCTGGCCAAATCATCCTTTCATTTTTGATACTAGGTCTTCCCACAACACATACCTTTTCTAATAGGGATTGGAGCCCGACTCAAGTTCTTTGTTTGAAGATCGAAAGCCAATATATCAAAAACTAACTTTAGTGTATTCTGTTAAATATTTTCCCACTACTGTCCAGTTATAGAGGCAAACTCCTAGTTTGGAACTCACAAGCATGAATTCTTTTCTGATTATTATGCAAATTTGTCACCAATATTCCAATGTATTATGTAGATATTGAGGCATTCAACACTGCAGTTCCAAATATTAAGTTTTTAAGTCTCTGTGTAGGTTGTGACGTTTCCCTAAGTGGTGAAATACCGTTTTCTTTATATCAGTTCAGGAATCTAAGTTCAATGATTGGTTCTAGGTTCATGGTCACTCGAATTCTAAATTCTGATGGGTCTATGTTCAAATTTGAATGCAAGGGGTGGTTTCATATGTTACACAGAGGCTGACTTCCTGACCAAAGAACTTGAGTTGAGCACAAAACCACCTGTCACAGCCAGATAAAGCCAGCGAGGTATACACGTGGAAATTTATTATGTTGTTCCCAGCAGGGCTGCATAGCTTCAATGCAGATTTTCAGCCTCTACATCTCTTTTGTGTGCAGTTCTGCATTGGGAACGTTGTATAGGTGAACATAATAAAATGTCTACACTTTGACTTGAAAAATGGATAAATTGGCTTGCAGTGAAGTCATTAATAATAGAAATAGAATAATCTTATGCTTTTTTGAGCTAAGTGTCAATTTTGCTGAATTTCACAGCGGGTGCAAAAAGCAAGACAAGACAGAAGTGCTATGAGTATCAAGGTAGGCTCGTAGTGAATGAGTGCTAATCGAGCAAGTAAATGACCTAGAGATGCAACCTGGTCAAGTGCATGGGCTGGGTACATGTCCCTGAGTGTGAAATGTCCTTACCCGAAGTGCAGCATTGAGGTACAGATGTACCATGAGGGTTCTTAGAGAGTAGCCCAATCAGATGCTAATACCCATGGATGTGGGTGCAGGTGTCCAGTGCCCATGTCCATGCTCTGAACTGTCAGTGCTTTGTGTCCAGCATGGAGGTTCTTTGGAGCAAGTGGCAAACTAAAGTCACCAGGTACCGCCTCTGACTTTCATGGCAAGAACTATTATCATCCAGTTTGCTCACAGAGCTTGCTTTAGACCCTTAGAAGATTCAAGACAGTGACTTTCATGGTGTGTATTGTTTCTGATTAAAGATATAGCAGCAACTTAATGCAGTTCAACAAAGAATTGATTTTAATGCTATGGTGTTGTGAAATAAAGTGAAAGAATGCGTATTAATTGATGTTGACGCAAGCCAGGAAAGATGATATTTTGTTCATAAACTGTTGATTATTAATGTGCATGCTTCATTTCGTCCTGATGTGATGATAAGGTCATTGACTAGGCAGAAACATAATGCATTCTGTTCTTGAAATATTTGCTTAAAAAGCCCTTTTAAACAAACCCATTTGACAGGGGGAATGATCTTCTTAAAGAAGCAGGGAAATATTCTGACATTTGACTGATTTACTGACCATTCCAAATACTTCATGGTAAAGCCTATTCGTTCTCTTATCACAGCCAAACAGTGGCATTACAGTTGTCATCTTTTACAGCTTATATTGAAATGTACTTAGGCTCCATTCCTGGATTTGTGCTCTTGTATATTGTCATTTGTATGAGGGCTATTTCCTTAAATGGCTAATTGCCACCTTCTTTTTCAGTGAACAGAGCATCTGCCAAGCGCGGGCCTCGGTTATGGTCTATGATGATTCAAGCAAAAAGTGGGTCCCAGCCAAACCTGGACAACAAGGGTTCAGCAGAGTCAACATCTATCACAACACCTCTAATAATACCTTCCGAGTAGTTGGAATGAAACTACAGGACCAACAAGTAAGTAGAAAGTACGAACTAGCTTTGACAACTACCTTGTTGCTATGGTGAGGGTTGACTCACGATCAAACAATCCTCTTTCTGTTTTCAGAATATTTAGGAACAAGGCACAGGTCTTTCCTTCCAATAAGCCATTTCCAACTGTAATGTCATGGATTGCACCTAATTTATTCAAATTGCTGAATGGATCTGCTGGCCTTAAGTGAACTGTCTACAAACATAAAATGCTATATTGCGTGTCCCTTTTCAGTGATGGTAATTGAGCAAAGGTTCTATGAAATCAATATTCGATTACAAGGTTCATTGTTCTGTCCATAATATTGTGTAAATTATTTAACTATCTTTGTTTATACTTGTCCTTCTAACCTTCATAACCCTGAACTTGTGCAACATAGAAAGAGATTATTTGGTTCATCGTATAGCACAGTGTTGTTCAACAATATCGGTAATTACCCACAGTTTTCACCTGAACGAAGATGCTTTAGAGGAGCAAATTACTGCAGGTACTCGAAGCTGTACTGAAAACAGAAAATACTGCAAATCTCAGCGGGTCAGGCAGCACCAATGGAGAGAGAGCCAGCTAATGTTTTGAGGCTGAATGACTTTTCATCAGAGCTCACTATGCTTTAATTCAGCACCACTTGGTGTGATACCTTTCTGTCTTTCTCTTTCAGCAAAGTTACAATTTCCAGCGTGAAATCAGTTAGCTTCTAGACTTTTATTCTTTTGAGTTTTCCAGTGTTGTCAGATTGCTGGGGACATTGACACTTGCGACTGATTCTGTTCCCAAAATGTGATTGGATGCTGCTGGCTATTCATAGGGATATGCCCTGTTACTGTTGTGCATTATTCATTGGGTTTACATTCTTCTGCTGTCCTGGAATGCAATGACATCTCCCGTCTCCACTCCACTATTAGTAAAGATAAGTGAGTGAGAAGTATGACAGGCTGCTGATCTCATTTGCTCAGACAACTTGCCTTATGGGCCTGCTGAAGATGAAAGTTCTAATGAATGCTGTTAGTGTTTCCATGGTGCTGAATTCCAGCATTTTCTTCCATGTTGCATAGAATTTTAGCAGTAACCAAGGAAGTAAAGTAAACACAACAAAGAAAATTCACACTCTATGATTTCATCTTATGATGTTATTATTAAATACACAAGAAAATTATAGTACATATACCTACTGTGAGAATGAATATTAAGACCACATGCCTGATATATACATCTCCTACTCGTTACTTACTGATTCAAAAATGTGGTTACTCAGCTCTGCACTGTCATCTCTTGAACATGGGCATGTGGCCGATGTACTGGTTACTGAAACCATCCAAAACTAAAACTACTTTTGTTCTGTCTCCCCATTGAGTTCTTTTCTAGATTAAAACAACACTAATTACTTTGACTGAGATTTATGCCAGAAACCCACTACTTTGAGGATAAAATTCTTCTTATGACCCTTTTAAATTTTCTTTCCTCTGTTGGAAACACATTTGATTCTGTGAACCTCATCTCATTACTTTTTAAGTTTTGACTCTTGGAATCATCTGACATTTTAGAGTAGCACCCTTACTTTCCAAGTAAGGCATGCAATTGTAGTGTAGTGAAATTTCTGTGCTGTTGACCTAAGGATATTCGGGGTAGGGGGTATTGTGCTGATGATCCAAAGGTGATCTTCCGGCTCTGTGATTTCATGAACTATGCTTTATAAACATAGCATCAATACCAACAATTTGAAAGCATTTTCTAGTTTTAAAAAAATTGTCGAAGAATGTCTGGCAATGATTCAACTGTAAACAATGACTTGATCTCTTTTGTCCAGTAGATATTACAAGGGCATCAACAAAATAAAGTGGAGCCTTCACATTCTTTTACAATGTTGTCATAATGTTGGCAAGTTCAATGAGAATTGTCAGTGTAAAAAGTCGAATATAGATTTCTTGGTCAAAATTAATTTTTTCACACAAAAATTTAAAGTTTTCTTCATTTGTAATGTTGGGCAGCAATATTTAGATGTGGATTGGTAAAAGTCATATTAACAAATTGCCCACTATCTTTGTTTATACTAGCAATTCTGCTAGTAGATAACGTGCGTTTCTGCAGTGCGATTTGACGATAATGTTGCTGAAGATTTAGGGGACGGTAGTTTGGAGAATGCTTATCTCCGTTGGCAATAGCGTGATTCCAGGTGGGAACGGTTCCCGTGCTTCATTCTGCACATGCACTGATGTGTGCGCCGAAATCTCCACACGTTCTGCACTTGCTTCAGTGTTCTTGCCGTTCTGCGCATGTGTCGGTGTTCATGCGTGTGTGACATCAGTGTAGGTCTTAGAGCCGTTCTGCGCTTGCGCCAATGTCAACTGCCAAAAGGGCAGCTTTCTGTGAGAGGTACTGGACAGAGAGCTGCTTTTTTTTTGCATTGTACTGTGTACTGTGTTAAATTTATTTTTGTTTTGTTAATAAGTATGATTTCAACCTTAATTTAGGCTGTGCTACACTTTGTGTTAGATTTTTGGATGATTTGTCAACGATCATGAGTAATATTTTTTGCTGATCTGCCCCAACCCTACTTTTCCCATAGGCCCCATGATTTATATTAAGCAAAGATTCACTGGAATGCAACTATGGTGGTTTGGTGAACAACCCAGGAGAAAGTAAGGATTGCAGATTAGAGTCGAGAGTGTGGTGCTGGAAAAACGCAGCAGCTCAGGCAGGAGAAGAAGGAGAACCAACATTTCGGGCAAAATCAGGAATGAAGATGGGAGCCTCGGGTGGAGAGATAAATGGGAGGGGGGGTGAGGCTGGCGGGGGGGGGGGGGGGAAGGTAGCTGAGAGTGTAGTAGGTGGATGGAGGTGGGGTAAAGGTGGTAGGTTGGAGAGGAGGGTGGAGCAGATAGGTGGGAAGGAAGATGGACAGGTCATGACAGTATAGCTCAGCTGGAAGGTTGGAACTGGGATAAGGTGGGGGGGAGGGGAAATGTGGAAGCTGGTGAAATCTACATTGATACCATGGGGTTGGAGGGTCCCGAGGCGGAAGATGAGGCGTTCTTTCTCCCGGCGTTGGGTGGTAAGGAAGTGGTCATGGAGGAGACCCATGACCTGCATGTCCTCGGCAGAGTGGGAAGGGGAGTTAAATTGTGCGGCCACGGGACGGTGGGGTTGGTTGATGTGGGAGTCCCAGAGATGTTCTCTGACGCGCTATGGGATTTGATATCCTATCTCCCCAATATAGACGAGACCGCATCGGGAGCAGCGGATACAGTAAATGACATGTGTGGAAGTGTAGGTGAAACTTTGGATGTGGAAGGCACCTTTCGCAGCCTAGGATGGTAGTGAGGGGGAGGTGTGGGCGTAGGTGCAGTGGCAGGGGAAGGTGCCAGGGGGGAAGGCTGGGTTGTTAGGGGAACGTGGACCTTTTGAGGTAGTCGCAGAGGGAACAGTCTTTATGGAAAGCAGATAGGGGTGGGGAGGGAAATATATCTCAGGTAGTGGAGTCTGTTTGTAGGTGGCGGAAATGGCAGCGGATGATGCGGTTTATCCAGAGATTAGTGGGGTGTAAGGTGAGGACGGGGGGGGGGGGGTGGTTCTGTCCTTGTTGCAGTTGGAGGGGTAGCGTTCAAAAGCAGAGGTGCAGGAAGTGGATGAGATGCGCTGGAGGGCATCATCAACCACATGGGAGGGGAAATTGCAGTGTTTAAAGAAGGAGACCATCTGTGATGGAACTGGTCCTCCTGATGCGACGGAGGCAGAGGAATTGAGAATTGAGAATAAGGGATAGCATTTTGACAGGCTGGGAGGAGGTGTAATCCAGGTAGCTGTGGGAGTCGGTGGGTTTGTAGAAAATGTCAGTGTTGAGTCGGTCACCGTTGATGGAGATGGAGAGGTTCAGGAAAGGGAGGGATGTGACCGAGATTGTCCAGGTGAATTCAGAGCAAAAGATGTAGGAGTAGAAATAAGGCCATTCTGCCCATCGAGTCCACTCCACCATTCAATCTTGACTGAATGGGTATTTCAACTCCACTTACCTGCACTCTCCCCGTAGTCCTTAATTCCTTGCGAGGTGAAGAATTTATCAATTTCTGCCTTGAAGACATTTAACGTCCCGGCCTCAACTGCGCTCCATGGCAATGAATTCCACAGGCCCACCACTCTCTGGCTGAAGAAATGTCTCCTCATTTCCATTTTAAATTGATCCCCTCTAATTTTAAGGCTGTGTCCACGGATCCTAGTCTCCCCTATTAACGGAAACAAATTCCCAGCATCCACCCTTTCCAAGCCATGCATTTTCTTGTCAGTTTCTATTAGATCTCCCACAACTTTCTAAACTCTAATGAATACAATCCCAGGATCCTCAACCATTCATCGTATGTTAGCCCTACCATTCCAGGGATCATCCGTGTGAGTCTCCGCTGGACACGCTCCAGTGCCAGTATGTCCTTCCTGGGTTGTGGGGCCCAAAACTGGATACAGTATTCTAAACGAGGCCTAACTAGAGCTTTATGAAATCTCAGGAGCACATCGCTGCTTTTATATTCCAAACTTCTTGAGATAAATGACAACATTACATTTGCTTTCTTAACCACGGACTCAACCTGCAAGACAACCTTTAGAGAATTCTGGACACTACTCCCAGATCCCTTTTGTATTTTAGCTTTATGAATTTTCTCACTGATTAGAAAATAGTCCATGCCTATATTCTTTTTGCCGAAGTGCAAGACCTCTCATTTGCTCACGTTGAATTTCATCAGCCATTTTCTGGATTACGCTCCCAAACTGTCTACATCTTTCTGCAGCCTCCCCAGCTTTTCAGTACTAACTGTCTGTCTGCCTAACTTCGTATCATCGGCAAACTTTGCCAGAATGCCCCCAGTCGCTTCATCCAGATCATTAATATATAAAGTGAACAGCTATGGACCTAACACTGAACCCTGCGGGACACCACTTGTTACTAGCTACCATTCTGAAAAAGAACCTTTTATCCAAACTCTCTGCTTCCTGTCAGACAGCCAATCTTCAAACCATGCCAGTAGCTCACCTCGAACACCACGGGCCCTCACCTTACTCAGCAGCCTCCCGCGGGGCACCTTTATCAAAGGTCTTTTGGAAGTCTAGGTAAATAACATCCACTGGGTTTCCCTGGTCTCACCTACTTGTGACTTCTTCAAAGAATTCTAACAGGTTTGTCAGCACTACCTCCCCTTACTAATTCCATGCTGACTTGTTCTAATCCAAGCCTGCACTTCCAAGAATTCAGAAATTTCATCCTTAACGATGGATTTAAGGTTGGGGTGGAATGTATTGGTGAAGTTGATGAATTGTTCAACCTCCTCAGACCTACAAGTTATTTGCTGAAAACTTGTGTTTTTATTGACTACCTCTCAAGTTGATTCAACAATTTTACAATTTTAGTAAACTGTTCAGAAATAAGAGAGGTCAAAGGCTCAAGTTAGGTTTTTGAACTTATCTTCATGATTTTTCATAAATGTTACTGTAGAATCTGTGAAGTACATTATACAGTGGAATCTTACAATTTCACATTTGTTATGGACCAGACTAGATCCCCTCAAAATATTTTAAGAAGATAGCCTGGACCCTCAAATTTTCTTATTTTTAAAGACAAATGCAATGTGCCATGTTCTGGATGCAATTTCAGTGGTCAAACTGTTCGACATTAAGCAAAGCATATTTTATTTAAACGCTATAGTTGGAATACATCCAAAGAAAGAAAATTAACTCTATTAGAAAATGTAACAGAATAATAGATATAGAACTACTACTAATTAACTGTTCCGATATAGTAACATCCATTAAACACACTCTTTGGCAAAAAGGCAGGTTCAGATTTGTCTCACAGGCAACCCAGCAATAAAAAGAAACCTAGCTATAACCAAGAATTTGAAGCCCACAACAGCAACTACTTAAAGCTGAACCTAAAAACTAAAACAAACTGAGAAATCCTCATCTGTGAGTGCTAGCCACACCCATCCAGACTGCTTTTATTGTTCCAACTTTTAAAAAAAAAACCAAGACCTCACAAGCTGTTTACTCCAGTGGTTTTGGTAGACTGCTTGAAACCTCTCCTTACAACCTCTCTTCAAAACAAAACAGGACAAAATAAAGCTACAGCTTCAACATCATCACACATTAAAGGAAGAGATAATTGAAAATCTGAATAGTATATCATCAGGGATGAGCAAATTATATTCCTGATTATTGTTCTGATTGCTTCTTGTTTCATTCCTCTGTAGCTGAACTCCTTTTTGTTTCTGATAGCATTGGAACAGCTATTGGGCATGATTGATGCTAATGCTGCCAATTTTAGAAGCAATATAAAAGAATGTGGCAGTTTTGATGTGCCAGGGAGTATACTATATCAGCTCTTAGATTTATCCCGCAGTCTACCCCTCAGCACAGGAGCATGTTTTAATAGTTGAACTGTCGATATTTTTAAACAGCCTGTTTTGGCATGTCATGTCTAGGGCTAGTGGGACTTGAACCCAGACCTTCAAGCACAGTCCTTCAAAACTCCAGTCCCACTGTCTCACAAGAGCTCTGTAGGTGGGATGTATACTGATGTCAAAATGACACTCAAGCTTTTCATGGGAGTGAGTGCTTCCTAAAGGGCTATAAAAAGATTGGTGGAGGGTGAAATGGATGCATTTGTCACCAAAACACCCAGGAAAATCCAATGTTTGCCATTTTGTCTGGTTGATAGACTATGCTAATAGGGAGAGTGAGGCAAGGCAAAGACAGACCTGGGTGCTGCGAGGTAAGCATTAAAAGAGCGAGTGCTGAGAGCAAGTGAGCAGCCCAGTATTGCAGCCTAGTGCAATCCATGAATTAGCTGGCTGTCCCTGTAACTTTGCAACAGCCTTTCAATACTCATTGCCAGAACACCCTGACTACAGGTGTGCATTTCCTAAGTATCCAGCAAGTGGATAGGAGATGTGCCATGAGGATCCTGAGGGGTTATCAATTATTGGATACTTGTATGAGAAGTGCCATGTTGGTGCCCATGGGTCATGTCCTGAGGTGCTGTTGTGTGCTGAGTGATGAGCTAAAGTTGCTCGCTACCCATTCTGACTTCCAGGTCAAGAATCTGCCCCATAACCTAGTGCTTCATATTTTTGTAATCATTCAAAGATAGACCAATGACAATAATTATCCTGGAATTCTAGCTATACGTTTCCTCTTACTAATGCTCTGATCCTATAACGTGCCATTAGATACAGCCACAGTTATTAGTATTATCGGCTACTTACTTGTTTTTGTTTTTGATAAATGGTACTCTCATAAGAAATAAGTGTACATCAACTCACAGCAATACAAAGCTATATACAGATGTTTAAAGCCTCCAGTGTCACCCAACATATCTCAGTTGTGAAATTCTGTAAGTGATCTGTTCCTGACTTTCTGCTGATTCTCTTATGTAACCAGCCTTGAAAGGTATGCATAGAGCAGTCAAGCTTAATTCAGTACATACTCCTTCCTGATTTTCCTGTGGCGGCACAGTTTCTCAGTGGTTAGCACTGCTGCCTCACAGTGCCAGAGACACAGGTTCAATTTCAGCCTTCAGCGACTGTTTGTCTGTGTAGGGTTTCACATTCTCCCCATATCTGTATGGGCTTTCTCCGAGTACTCTGGTTTCCTCCCACAGTCCAAAGATGTGCAGGTCAGTTGGATCAGCAATGCTTAATTGCCCATGGTGTCCAACGATGTGCAGGATAGATGGGTTAGTCCTGGGAAATGCAGGGTTAGAGATATAGGATGGGTTTGGGTGGGATGCTTTTCGGAAGGTCAGTGTGAACTTAATAGGCTGAATGTCCTGCTCCCACACTGTAGGGATTAGAATTGGGAAAGGGCTAGAATTGGGAACTTGCTGTGCACAGAACTGTGAATGGCTATCCCATGCCACAGTGCGTTGATGTTCAAAAGGCACCAGGCTGTAATGTCAGTAAGTACTGTGAAATATTTTACAAGAGACAGAATATATTGACAATGGGTAATGCTTAAATGCTAAGAAAGTTGTTTCATGACTGACATTGGACAAGTTCTAAAAATAACTGTGCTGTTGAAACATGGATGGTCTGTCAAGTTGTTAATACATATTCAAAGCTTTTGCTATGTGAATGAGTCATTCGTCAATGATTAATGCAATAGACTATAAAACAAAAGGTCATGTTAACACATCCAAGTGCTACATAGCTTTCGAAAAAATAAGTGCTCACTGTAAAAGCAAAACTACTTGTACTTAAAAGGAAGTTCAGAAATTAATGGAAAAAGTGCTACATGGAACATGTTTGCTACTAAAGGGAACTCACTTGAATGCAGTTTGAGACCATGGTAAATGGGGCAGAGTAGACCATACTGACCCTCTAGCCTTCTCTATTAATCAGTATGACCACAGAGAAATAAACTCTTCGTTACAACCAGTCCATGCTGAACATAATCCCAAACTAAACTCATCCCACCTGCCTGCTCCTGGCCCATATCCCTACAAATCTTTCCTTTTTATGTATATACATTATAATTGTACACATATCCATCACTTCCTCAGGAAGTTCATTCTACACATGCAGCACCTTCTGTGTAAAAAAAAAATTTGCCTCTCATGTCTTTTTTCAAATCCCACTCCTCTCACCTTTAAAAATCTAACCCCTAGTCTTGAAATCCCCCTCCTAAGGAAATGACAACTACCATTAAGATCATCGATAACTCTCATTACTTTACAAACTTCTATAAGGTTATCTCTCAACATCCTACGCTCCAGTGAAAAAACTCAGTCTTTATTTATAATTCAGACCTTCGATACCTGGCAACATCCTGGTAAATCTCTTATGAACCCTCTCCAGCTTAATATTATTCTTCCCATAACTGGGCAGGCAGAACTGGACACAGTATTCCAGAAGAGGCCTCAGCATTGTCCTGTACAACCTCAACATGACTTCGCAACACCTATTTCTCGATTCGTTAAAAGAGCAAAAGCTGTCTAACTCTGCCTTAAATGTACTCAGTATTTGGAAGTTCCAAAGATTTCACAACCCTTTGAAGAATTTTCTCCAACTTTCAGTCCTCAATGATTGACCCTTTATTCTGAGACTGTGTCCCAGTGTTCTTGATTCTCTAGTCAGGGGTGGTGATCAACTTTCTGGAGTTACTCTAACAAGTCCCATCAAAACCCTGTATGCTTCTATGTGACCACTTCTCATTCTTCTAAGTTCCAGAGAGTGTAGATGCAGTCTATATAGCCTGTCAGTACTGGACAGTTCTCACATCTAAGCAGCATCTTCAGTGCAAGTATAATACTTTTTTTAGATAGAATCATAGAGATACACAGCATAGAAACAAACCCTTCAGTCCAACTCATCCATGCTGACCAGATATTCTAAATTACTATAGTTCCATTTGGCCCATATTCCTCCAAACCCTTTCTATTCTATGGAGATTAAAACTGCGGACAGTTTTCACCAATGCGTTATACAATTATTGTAAGACTCTATTACTCCTTGTAATAAAGGCCAAAATACCATTTGCTGCTTTAATTATTTACTGAATCTGCATATTAACTTTTTATATTCCCTTTACAGTGAACGCCCAAGTCTGTCTGAACCGCAGCATGTTCTAAAAAATAGTCTGCTTTTCTGTTGTTACCATCAAATGGAATAACCTCACACTTCCCCACTTTGTACTTCATCTGCTACCTCATTGCCCACACATATTATCTACATGCCTTTGCAGCTTTTTTTGTTTCCTCCTCACTATCTACAGTCCCACCAAGCTTTATATCATTGGCAAAATTGATCTATTACTTGGTCTTTTTGTCGAAGTTATTATTACACATGGATTCTGGATGAAGACCCTATCCTGATTGATGCTTGGGCTCCGTTTGAGACTTACCACTGATCTTTGCAGCATTCCATTTGCTACAACCTGCAAACTGGAAAATGTTCTGCATGTCCCAACTCTGTCTCTTTTTCATTAATAATCGTCTGTCCATGCTAATAATTAACTCCAAATGTATTAGCTTAAGCTTTGGAACGTTGCTTTATCAAATGTCTTTTGGAAATGCTAGTATTTTCATCTACTGGTTCCTCTTTGTTTATCCCACTAGATGCATTCTTAGAAAAGTCTTTAATGAATTTGTCAAACACAATTTCTCTTCCATGAATGGTTGTTGAATTTGACTCATCACGCTATGATTTTCTAAATGCGCTGTTAAGAATTCCTTAACAATAGATGCCGGCATTTTCCTGACAACTGATGCAAGGCTCATTAGACTGTGGTTCTTTATGTTTTCCCACTCACATTTCTTGAACTGCATGTTTACTATCTGCTAACTTCCAATCTGCCGGATCTGCTCTGGCATCTGGGGAATTGTTA
Source organism: Chiloscyllium punctatum (assembly GCF_047496795.1). Lineage (NCBI taxonomy): Eukaryota > Metazoa > Chordata > Chondrichthyes > Orectolobiformes > Hemiscylliidae > Chiloscyllium > Chiloscyllium punctatum. The sequence goes on along the minus strand of NC_092742.1, from coordinate 44,128,175 downwards.
AAACAGACAAGGAATGTACCTAATATCTCAGCAGCTACCTCTCTTGGTCTGTTGGGAAATGGTTCATCAGGTCTGGAGGTTTCTTTGTTTTAAATCTGTTAAAATTCTTGATACGTTCTTCTCCGCTGATAATCCACACATTAGTCACCATCCCCTATCCCCACCCCAACCCAGTTACTGTTTAGTTACATAACTTGTGAATTCTACAATGAAGATAAGCTTACCTTATAACATTTGTTAAATGGCTCAGGGCATTTCTACATGCCCCATAATTAATTATTTCCTCTCTTCTAGAGAATGTTAACTTCAGCCATCCTACTTTTTACTTGCCTATAAGAGGTCCTATCATCTTTTGTGTTCCTGGCTTTGGTTTTTTTCCTCATTGTCAACTTCTAATAACTCGGTGCAAGTTTCTGTGGCTCATGTAATATTATAAGCCTCTTCTAATCTAATAGTATCCTTAACTTGGGGCAGCACGGTGGCTCAGTGGTTAGCACTGCTGCCTTACAGCACCAGGGACCCAGGTTCGATTCCAGCCTTGGTCGACTGTCTGTGTGGAGTTTGCACATTTTCCCCATGTCTGCGTGGGTTTCCTCCGGGTGCTCCAGTTTCCTCCCACAGTCCAAAGATGTGCAGGTCAGGTGAATTGGCCATTCTAAATTGCCCATAGTGTGAGGTGCATTAGTCAGAGGGAAATGGATCCGGGTGGGTTACTCTCCGGAGGGCCAGTGTGAACTTGTTGGGCCGAAGGCCTGTTTCCGCACTGTAGGTAGGTAATCTAAAAAATTCCCTAATAGGCATCATCTAGTCAATTTATGTGAGTAAAGAAAGATCAAGAACAGGTCAGAGAAGGTAGTGAAGTCAGACATAGTTTTAAAGGAAGAAGTCCCTCTGGCCAATTTAATTTCATCCTTCAGAATACCATTTTATTGTCTTTCTAATAGCCTGTAGCTGTCACCTAAATGTTAAATCCAATGTCCTGACCTTTCTCTTGGGAATCATTCATAGTTGATCCTTCCTAGTTGATGCTGAAGAGATGCCTTTTAGCGTTTGATATATACTTCCCTGTGGAGGCAAGAATGGCTGCTTGCACATACTGAAAGTAAGGTTCCCTGAGGAACATCGGACTTCAGAGGAGGAGAAGAAGAGTATTTGGCCCTTCAAATCGCCTCCACAGTTTAATAAGATTATAGCTGATCTGGTTGTGGTCTCATCTCCATTTTCTTGTCTACATCCCATAACTTGCAACATATTCTCAGATGCATTGTTGATGTCCTGATGCTTCTGGGACACATTGCTGTTTTAAAAATGAAAGCAGAGGAACCAGAAACTCTTTCACCTCTAATCAACTGCCTGTCATGGTCCTTGAGAAGCTCCTTGAGGATGGACAAGGAGAACCAGACAAAGGCTTTCAAACTACTGATTGTTATGCCCCACAGCCTGCCATACATTAGTTCAATGCTATCAATTGCACTGATAGAAGACAGTAAATAACTTTTTAACTGAATAAATCTTTTTGACAACAATGTTTATTGCAACAGATATAATACCTTTTTTATTCACTGTTTTGGCCAATTTTCTATTTCAGGAGAGTAGTCACCTGAGTTCAACCTTCTCTATTCTTGAAGGCAGTGGCAGGCACTATCATGGCTGTTGTCTGCCTTCGCAAAATGTACTTAGGAGTCAATTCCTGCCTGCTGGCAGCACTTGATGATTTTAATTGAGCACCACACTTGCTGGTGGCCTAATTAGGGTAACTACATTTGAAGATGCCATCATCCAAATAATGCAAATGTGGCACAGGATCAACATCCAGACTTTATCTGAATATTAGGGTTCTGATTCCAGATTGAAATTAAGTCCTTGGTATCTATTATAAATTTGTGCACTTCTTAAATTATTTCTTAAAAGACTCAGTTATTTTTCAGGCTTTCAATGTTAAGAAACCTAAATGAGTTATATTTCTTATGCATTCTTGCCAAAAGCATTTGGTCGTTAGCTTTTCTTAAAAAGTTACATTTTTACCTCGTTCGCAGCCATCTGGGGAATAGCTTTTCATTGAATGTTTCACGAAAAAGACAAAAATATGACTATTACTATATCTGATTATTTTAAAAGACTCTTTACAAACATTTAGAATCTGACTGCCAATTTTGACACCGATGAAAGAAGCTCTGTTTGTGCATGTGCTGAAGTTCATTTTGCCTCGCCTGAGGGCTATGCAGAGTCAACTGTTTAAAGGTGCAGATTTCAAACACATACAGTAATAAATCACACAGCTATGACTTTTTTTTACTGACCCCAACATTGTTATCGCATTTATTCAATCAATAACAAAGCAAAAAGTAGGATTTGAAACTCAAAATGACCAATTGAGGAATGATAAGAAAGCAACATTTCGACATTTGATTCTTTGATGACTAAGCTTTTGATACCGGCCTCTCCAATTCTCATCTAAATACTGTCGATGTGATCATATTTTTCTGAAGCTGAATTTTGTTGCTTCAGGCCAGACAACAAAAAACAGGACTCTGTTATGTTGGCAAACTGCTAAGTAGGAGTTTATATTAAACAATGTGGTGTTATATTTCCAAAGTCACTAGAATGCAATTTTCTCTTATCATTGGAGCTGGTGGAAGTTCATCTGTATGATCTATTCCTATTTGATCTTTAAATTCTGTAGTTAGATCATTTTCTTTTAATAGCAAACGTTTTGGTCTGTATCTGAAATAAGGAACAGAATTTAGCATAGAGTAACTCTGAAAGTGTTACTGGGTCATGGAAATTAAAGTTTTGCTTGGCTTCATGAACAGCAAGATAATCCTAGAACTTTGATAGCCCGCACATTATTAAACTTGGATCTTTGTTTAAAAGATTTTAATATGATGTCTTTCCCAAGCATTTAATTCAAATTAACTTTTAAAATAGTTTATGATGTATTTGAAGTAGCTTGGCATAATGCCAAAAGTGTTAGAAAGTGAAGTATCCTCACTTTAGCTTACAGGATTGTATCTATTCCACTTTCTAATATATTCCTGTAAATATTTGTAAATTTATGTGCAGCAAAAATACCCACATATCTTATGACAAGTATAAAACATTAATCTTTTGATACACGAGCCAACGATATTACATTGACAGAACTTATTCACGTAACATGTGATTTCAATTTTGGAGAATAAATTAACAATGTATTATGTTCAGAATTAATGTATTATGTTTTTTCCTGATTTGATTTGCAATTTGCTTTTAGGTAGTCATAAACTACTCCATTGTGAAAGGACTGAAGTACAATCAGGCTACACCTACATTCCACCAATGGCGAGATGCTCGACAGGTCTACGGGTTAAACTTTGCAAGCAAGGAAGAAGCCACAACCTTTTCCAATGCAATGGCATATGCTTTAAATGTGCTGAATTCACAAGATGGAGGTAAGAGCTGCTTTGCTCTTCTTTGCAATCACACACAGGTTCCTTCCATCTGCTATTGCTGTTGTCAGTCTCGTATGAACTGTGGACCTTGCAGAAACTGTGAGACAATAGTTTTTTTTTTCAGCAATTTCTGTCTTTATATTTTGCGCATGCTATTGTTTCACTCTTTTTTAAGCTCCAATTCAACTTTGTCACATTCAGAAAATAAACAATCAGTATTAGATTTATGGGTACGGTTAGCTCAATTGGTTGGACAAGTGGTTTACGATGCAGAGTGACACTAACAGCGTGGGTTCAATTCCCACGCTAGCTGTGGGAATGAAGGACTCTCCTTTGCAACCTTGCCCCTCACCTGAGGAATGGTGACTCTCAGGTTCACCACCAGTCATCTCTAATGAGACCTTGGAACTATGGTGCCTTTACCTTTTAATATTAGATCTACTGAAGAAAGCAAATTAAACACGTAGGCCCAAAGTTTCTGCTTTGGGCATAACCATGATCCAAGGTGAAAATTATGTTCAAAATTGCTTTAGTTTTGAGAAGTATATATCTTTCTGTGATGAGAGCTGTATGACTTGTGTGTGTGTGTGTATATATATGTATATTTTTTTTTAGAATTTGCATTTATATTGCATATGGGTGTTGGTTTATTTTTGTAAAAGGTATAAAAATTAATTAAGTTAATCTGTCTAGAACCATGATTTAAAACCAGCAGAGAGCAGGTGACTGCAAAGACTCCTGGGAAGTTAATGGAAGTTTGTTGAGACCGATAGGAGAGAGAAAACAATAAGCCATTACCTCTAGCAGAATCTGTGTTGAGCAAACTTTTATCTTAATTTTGTTCAAAAGCTTTTGAATTCAGTTTGAGGGAGAATTGACATGTTTTTCCCTTTATTCATTCACAGGTTTTGGGTATCGCTGGCTAGACAGCATTTATTGCCCATCCCTAATTTGCCCAGAAGGCAGTTAAGTCAACCACATTGCTGTGGGTCTGGAGTGACATGTAGGCCAGATCAGCAGTTTCCTTCCCTAAGGGGCAGTAGTGAACCAGGTGGGTTTGTCCGACAATGGTCATCATTAGACCCCAATTCCAGATTTATTTTTTGTTGAATTCAAATTCTACCATTTGCCGTGGAGAGATTTGAACCTGGGACCCCAGAACGTTATCTGCATCTCTGGATTAACAGTCCAGCAATAATACCACTATGCCATTACCTTCCCCTGGGGTTGGAGGCAAGAGTGTCAGTCTGAGAAAAGGAGGTTGTTCAGAGCAGTTAAGGAATTAGTTACTGTGGTGAAAGTGTATAATTTGTGAAACTTCCAGCTCAGAAGTGCTTGGTTAGAACTCTGCAGATTATTAAAGGACTGAAGCAGTCTAAGCTCTTAGTTATGTGAGTATTCAAGGGAAAGACTTCACAGCTGACATGACAGGAATTGAGAAAAAAACTTCAGATTGGACAGGGAAGGAAAATGACTTGGATTTTGATTAACTGTAATGTCTTTTATTGGAGAATAGTTAGGATTTTGGTTTGCTGTATGGGTTGAAATCTTTCATTTTGTGTTACATTTTGTTTTTTATTTCATTTTTTTTCTTTTGCATTGTAAGTTTCTATTATATTGTTAAAGCCAAACCTGCAGCCTTGTGTGTGGTGTTTCAGTGAAAGACTGCCATGTTAAGCTTTAATAAGAATCTATCAAGGCAAATTCCATTCTAGGATCTAACTTGACCACGAGTAACATCAGCTGGGATCATAAGATTTCCACTTTTAGCTAAAACTTAAATGCTTCTTGCCAAACAAAATCTGTCATAAACAAATAATTCGGTGGTTCAGCAGGTAAGAATGAAATGTTTCAAAAATCCACAGAAGACTATTTATTGGTTTTATTGTTTTCTTTGTCATGTTAAAAAAAGGTTCCTTAGAAAAATAAACAAAACAAAAACTTAGAAAGTGCCTATTAGTGACCTAAGATTATAAAATAGGAAAAACATTACTTGCACTTCAAATTCCACAATGTTTTAGGTTGTTCTGACCTGTTTTAAGTGGATTGGGCTGAAGATATGGCAGTGATAATGCTGTCAAGTTAACATTCCCAAAAACATTAGTTTGGTTCTTCAATGGTTCAGTGGCTTATCCACATAAAATTGAATCTAATGGTCAGTGGAAAGTTCTCACCCTCACTTCCTTCACCCTCACTTTCTTCACCCTCCCTTTACCCAAACTCATTGACCATTCCCACTCCTTCACCCCCTTCAATCTCCATCCCCACCATACCTGTTCTTACCCCCAACCTCCTAATATTCACCTACTCACTCCATTACAATCTTATAAACAGAACTCACAAATCTTATAATTATATAGCTGAAAGTTCATCCATCCATCCAAGTAAACAGACATCACTTGACAAGGTATTTAAAAAAGGCATAAACCTCTTCAGGATCTCTCAGAACTGACAAAATATGTTAACACCAATTGAATAGACATTTTAAAAATGAAAAGGATCTTCAGAATTTCATACTTTGGCAAAACAAACAGACATCACTTGATAAACACCTAAAAATTATTCTCTCTTTGGAAGCTTGTAAATCAATTAACACCATGAAGCTCAAATTCTCCAGGTTAACTGGATAAACATAATCAGCGTTTCAGACTCCATCAGTGTTTTTGAAGGGAACCAATAGCACATGGATCTGCCAAAGCTTACAAACAGCCAAACAGTCAGCTGGTCTGATCTGCAAAGAATAAATGGATGGAACTGGGAAATTTAAACAATGAGCTCTGTATCACACATTGATCATTTTTTTCAATATTGTTCAATGTAGAATAGCACTTTATCCAGTGTTTAATTTATTCCAATACATCAGAAGGCTTTCTGGTTTGTACATATCTTTAACTCAACATTTGACAGTTGTGAAAAGTAGTTCTGACATGGTTACATTATTTAATGGTAACTTACATTTTTCTCTCACAGTACTGTCATTACCCATTTTAACAAATACAGATATAACTCAGGATACAGCCTTTTGGAATGAACTGTAAAAGAAGTAACACTGTTTGCCTACATTTTACACATATCCCACTTCTGACCTATAGTTCATGTCTCCACCACACAGTTATCATTTAGGAGGTCTTCTAATTTGCAGCCATGAAGTTTCCATAATTCTAAGATGCCCACTTCTGCAAGGAGCATTTTTGTTGCTTATTCATGGCATCAATGGCTAGACCAGTATTTATTGCTTATCCCTAGTTGCCCAGACAGCGGTTAAGAGTCAACCACATTGATGTGGGTCTGGAGTCACATGTAGGCCAGACATTCCTTCCCTAAAAGACATTAGTGAACCAGATGAGTCTTTCCTGACAATTGGCAATGGTTTCATGGTCATCATTAAACATTTCATTCCAAATTTTTATTGAATTCAAATTCTACCATAACAGGATTTGCATCTGGGTCCCCAGAACATTACCTGGGTGTCTAGATTAATAGTTCAGCGGTAATATCACAAGGCTGTTGCTTCCCCTAGGTTACGTTCCTGACTTGCCCCTTTCCTTTGCTGGTGAAAATTGTTAGAAACAGAAGCAGGACTTACATATTGCATCTCTTTCCTAACTCTGCCTCCATCATGAGGCCACAAAATATTGGCCCTTGTGTATGCTGAGAAATTTTTGCAAACACTGCATGTCAAAATTAGAGGTTTGGTTTGTGACTCACTTCAACTGTACCTACAAAACATATCCACTTGTCTGTCCAACCCAACTGACACATCAGCAATTTCTAGAGTGTCACAACACACACGCGCACACACACACACACAAACTTCCTTGTCAAAGCAAAAAACAAAATTAGGAAAGAGAAATACGAAACATTCTCTTGTAACATCTTTGACAAATAAATGCAATGCAGAGAGCACTGTGATTCTGGTGCTTACATATAGTTCCTTTATATGAAGACGTCTTTTCATCACCAGAAAGCAATTCAGCTCTGGCTTCTGTATGTTAGCTTTCACCACATGATCCAACAGCCAGCACTACTGGGCCATAATTCTCTGTAGAAAGACCAACTTCTTTACATTTAACCTAGATCTGACTTTGCATATTGTAACCTGCTAAATTGGAAAGAACTGTCTGCAGAAACACAATATATCCCCTTTGTCATAGAAAAAACTCAATAAAATTATCAATAATGTTCATTTCTCTGACGTCTGCAGTCCCAGCAATTGAAACCTGATAAACAAGCTAATTTCAAATTAGGATTTTCAGCTTTTGGAGCTTGTGAAAAGATCACTTACTTTTTAATAAGTCTACCCCTAGATTGAGTTAGGAACAATCTGGATCACAATCCAAAATAATCAGTTTGTTTTCTTTTTTGGAGCTGGATAAAACTGTATGCAATATTACTAACGCTAGTGTCAGCTAGATGGCAAAAGCTATCAAAATACAAGACCGTATCTTTAAAGAACAGTACAGCATGATTAGAAATGAAAATGAATGTGAAATCTGCTTTCATTGATAAATTCAATAGACTCGTCATTGTGTTACCGCAAACAAGACTGGCAATTCATCATATCATATGACAGGAGGCACACCACTGCCACAGTTGGAAACTACAATGTTTACAAATTCATACAAATATTACAGTTCCCTTAATAATACCAGGTGATCATCATTCAGCTGTGCATCAAAATTATTTTATTTTCAAAATGTATCTATTGTTTTATGTAAACCAATGCATGACAACAGAATTGCAACATGAGTCTAATCACTCCTACTACAAAACAGGATTAGTGAAAAATTACCAGAGTTATTATGGATATTTAGGGTAGATGGAGCAAATGATTTTTTTTAATGGCTTGTTCCTTTCCAGTCAGTAAGTGATGCATATATAATTAATGTGCTATTCCATATGTTTTAGTCATTAGCAGAACTTAAGAGTTATACTCTGGCTACTTTAAACTTTAGGAAGGTGTATATATCAGGTGATCAATCTGATAGGATTTGTTATATGCCTCGCTGAGGGTGGAAGATCTGCCTTTGGTGTAATTGAATCCCTGCTGTTGTTTTCAACTGTACATTATTGTTATAAGAGTAGTCAATCACTGCCATCTGATGGTCAAATAATGGACATGCACTTTTTATGAAAGATATTTTAGTGCACTGTTTGTAAGCATTTTCATTTTCGTGTTGTCATTGTTTGATTCACATTTTTCTCTTCTATTACATATGGGTTCAAGTTTTTCTTGGAAAGACTTTACAAAGATTTGACAATTTGACCTTTTGATCCTTTCTATTCTTTGTGTTTCCATTAATTCTTTTGCTTATTAATATGAAGGTTAACAGTGTTAGCATATTTTTGCACGGGCATTTAAACTTAACATTGAGCACTCCCATGTCAGGATAATGACAGAGGTCTTAATTTCATTCCCGCATCAGCAGGAGGAATCCCAGTTCTGGGAATCCAACATTTAAAAATGGCTGCCCGTGTTACGAATTTTTGGTCAGAGGGTGAGTGGATAGGCTGGTTTGGGAGTTGACCTAGGTGACCCATAAGAAAACAAAGATGCTACCAGTTCCCAAGGTGGGCTGAGCAGAAAGACTGCTCGGGTGCTCCGATGTTGGAGCCAACGTTTTTAACAATTAAAACATAAATCATCTGGTCACCTTCACATATCCCCAATGCCCATCCATGCCACCATATACCCTTTTCCTATCCTCAAGGCTACCTTCCAGTTACCCTGTACCACATTTGCAATATCATAGTCTTTTGCTGTGCTGTGCCAATCTCCCTATCTCCTTAGACCTTCCTACACCTTGTGCTACTCAATAACTCAAGTCATTCCCAAGGCCCTGAATAACTGCTGTTCATAACCCCCTAGTCACTTCCTTCAGTAACTCATGAGAAAACTTCAGGAGACATGCTGACTATGTCTATTGATAATGTCACTATTGGACAAAAAGCAGTCGCACTGATGACAAAATAGATAAATACATTGAAATTCCTTAAACCGGTCCCTAATGAAGACAAACATCTCATTTAACTGTTTAAACTTGAAGTGCTCAATTCATTATGTCAATAAATATTTCCTTTCAATAAATAATTTTGAGCTGTCCATCAAATTAATTACTTGATAGGCTCCTCATGTGAAAATTATAGTTTGGG